>NC_090032.1:12350204-12724074 GCF_037176765.1 Anolis sagrei
GGTCATGTGGCCGGCATGACTGCATGGAGCACCATTACCTTCCCGCCGGAGCAGTACCTATTGATGTACCCACATTTGCATATTTTCAAACTGCTCGGTTGGCAGAAGCTAGGGCTGAAAGTGGAAGCTCACGCCGCTCCCCGGAATCGAACCTGTGACCTTTCGGTCAACAAGCTCAGCAGCTTAGCGCTTTAACCCACTGCGCCACCGGGGGCTCCATAATGGACCATACTTGGCACAAATATTCAGTGTGCCCAAATTTGAACACCAATGAGGTTTGGGGAAAATAGACCCTGGACATTTGGGAGTTGTAGTTGCTGCGATTTATAGTTTACCTACAATCAAAGAGCATTCTGAACCCCAACAAACTTTCCACATGGAACCCTCATGAGAAACAGAAAATATTGTGTTTCTGATGGTCTTTGGCAACCCCTCCTTGTGACCCCCCCCCCCCCCCAGGTCCCGACTCTCTTCTGCACACAAGTATGAGATGCAGATAGATATGTAGAAAGGTCACACCGCTGGAGGGCTCCCTCTGCACTTACCTGAGCTCATACTCACCGATGCGGCTCACTTACAGGAAGTGCTCCAAAGAGGGCAAAGGAAGGGGGAATAAAGGGAAATGGACAGGAGGCGGCTGAGCCAACTTCCTGGTACACAACTTAAAAGAGCTTTGGGAGGGTCCCTGCCTCAAGGCCCAAATCTTATAGGAACTCAGCCACATCTTGCACAAGTTTATAGTCCTCATTGAGGAGATAAGTGGATGGACATCCTGCATTGCCCACTTTGTCTGTCACTCCTATCACTTTCCTTGTTAGACTGATACTTCTCAGGGGCATGGCTCTGCTTCCGAGCACAAGACAAGCCCGAGTCCCCCATTTTTGTTCTTATCCTGAGAGAGACAAGATGTCTCCAGTGAGTTAAGATAGTTTGGCCCTTGCTTTCCTATCTTGTAATCAAGTCTTTTGCAACTTTTCAAGCTTGACTCAGCTCCTGTAAATTGCGGAAGCTTATTTACTCTACTGCTATGCTCAAGATGCTTCAAGATCTGCTAAACGACTGCTAATACTGGTTTAGATTTTTAATTTTTTTCTTTAAATTACATAACAAATTTAATAAATGAATGAATGTAGAAGACAGTTGGGGTGAGAAGTAGGGACACCAGAAACTGAAGGGAAATGGAGACATAAATAAACAAAACAAGGCCTGGAAACCCCACCGCATGGATTGCACAGTCTCATCCATCCTTGGCGTTTACTCCTCTTACACTCACCCTCAAGAGATACAAGCCATGCCGGTCTGTCCATTCTCGCCAGACCTCAAGTGTATATAAGTGGAGAGAGGAAAGAGGATTTTACTTGCAACCATATTTCTGCTTCTGCTCCAGAGTTAGCACCATCTTTGCTCTTGCTCATTGAGAATCAAAACATTTCCTCTCTGGGGACAACCCTGGGACTGTCCAAGAGGATTGTGAGAACGAGGAGGTGCCTGTGCCTCGTCTGCCATCTTCCCTGGAGGCAGAAGGGCTTGTTTTGGCCGCCATGTGACTGTGCCTGTCTTAGGTTGTTCCTCCCGCAAGGAATCTTACCCGTCATCGACTAACCAGCCATCTGTATGGGCCAAATGACTTCGTCCAAAGGTACCTCCACATTGTTTTTTTCCCAGGTGAAGTCAGGTTCCAAAATATATGCTTTGTGTGCCTCTGAGTAATATGGCATTCTCCTGGTATGGCACAAATTAGAACAAGCTGGTAGAGCATGGCAAGTTCAATTGGAAGGGACAGTGATGTATAATGGGGAACAGACAAGGATGGAAAAGACTGTGCATCCTGAGGTCCCTAGAGCCTGAAAAAAGGGAAACAAAGACAAGGAAACAACAAAGAGGAAGAAACAGCAAACGAAAAGCAAAACATACTGGGCCGCATACCAGCCGCAGGTTGGTCGTATATGGAAGGTCACTTGGAAATACCAAAGAGAAGCTTTCACTAGTAACTTCACAATGTTGATACCAGGGAAAGGAAGGGTTGGGGCAGGACTTTGGTCCAGCTAAAATGAAAAGCATTGTCACAAGCATCACAAATCAGAATCCAGAATGGAATTTTGGGCAAGCTCAGAAAGACATCGCCATGGCAAAAAGCAGATGGCAACCCAATCAACTGACCCAGCACAACTAGGCAGGAGGCTGTCCTGTGACAAGTAAGTTGCTGTCCTATGCCAAAAGAATGTGAATGTATATTATTGTTTTTTTAAACTGCTTCTTTTATGATGTTTTATACTTATTATCGATGTATAGGGATTGTTGTTTACATGATTTTAATGTGTTGTAAGCTGCTTGGGGTCCCGTGAGGGAGAAAAGTGGGATATAATTAAAGATTTATTATTATCATCATCATCATCATCATCATCATCATCATCATCATTGTTATTATTATTATTACTAAAGTAAAGGTAAAGGTTTTCCCCTGACATTAAGTCTAGTCGTGCCTGACTCTAGGGGGTGCTGCTCATCTCCATTTCTAAGCAGAAGAGCCGGCGTTGTCCGTAGACACCACCAAGGTCATGTTCCTGGTATGACTGCATGGAGCGCCACTGATCTACTCACATTTGCATGTTTTCGCACTGCTAGGTTGGCAGAAGCCGGGGCTAACAGTGGGAGCTCACCCCACTCCCTGGATTCGAACCGCCAACCTTTCAGTCAGCAAGTTCAGCAGCTCAGTGGTTTAACTCTCTGAGCCACCGGGGGAGAAAAGTGGGATATAAATAAAGATGATGATGATTATTATTATTAGCAGCAGCAGAGGCTGGATGGCCATCTGTCGGTAGTGCTTTAATTGTGTTTTCCTGTCATCTGAATGTAA
The DNA here is from genome assembly GCF_037176765.1 of Anolis sagrei. Taxonomy (NCBI): domain Eukaryota; kingdom Metazoa; phylum Chordata; class Lepidosauria; order Squamata; family Anolidae; genus Anolis; species Anolis sagrei. The sequence goes on from NC_090032.1 coordinate 12,353,062, forward strand.
GGGACTGGACTGGATGGCTCTTGTTGTCTCTTCCAACTCTATTATTCGAAGGAGCTGGCATATCTTCATGCTGTTCTGTTGTCCTCTGAATAAGACAGGGCCCAAGACAGGTGGAATGTGTCAGTCCAGTTGGCCAGGGCTGTTTTGAACTTTTGCTCACCTGATGTAGGTGGATTGGTCTCTGAAATTATCGCACAGCGGGTTGCTATCTAGCCATAGCTCTTCAAGCTTCAAGGCCTTCAATCTGTCCAGCTCACGATCTGTCTTCAACTTGAAAGGTAAAAGAGAGCAAAGTAAAACAAGGATTGGGTAAAAAGAAAATATTACAAAACAAAGAATTGATCCCAACGAGTGAAAGACGGAGGTCCTATGGCTGGGTCGACCAGGCAATGGGGATATCCAGCTGCCTACCCTGGATGGCAAGGCGCTACGCCCGTCATCATTGGTAAAGAGTCTGGGAGTCCTTTTGGACTCTGCTGACGATGGAGGCCCAGGTCTCCGCCATTAGCAGAACTGCCTTTTTTCATCTGCGGCAGGCTAGATGGCTGGGCCCCTACCTGTCCAGGGACGACCTAGCTACGGTGATCCAGGCTACGGTCATCTCAAGACTGGACTACTGTAATGCCCTCTACATTGCCTTCCTCTGTTGGTGATCCGGAAGCTCAAGTTGGTACAAAATGTAGCTGCTCGGCTTCTTGCGGGAATTCCGATGAGATGCCACATAACCCCAATCTTACTAGAGCTGCATTGGTTACCAATTGAGCACCGGATCACTTTCAAAGGGATGGTACTCACCTTTAAGGCCTTGCATGGTCTGGGGCCGATGTACCTGAGGGACCGCCTCACCCCCTACCAACCCCAGAGATCCCTCCGTTCTGAGGACCAAGATCTATTGGAAATTCCCAGTGTCAAGACCTTGCGTCTAACAGCAACGAGACGCAGAGCCTTTACAGTAGTGGCACCATCGCTCTGGAACACTCTGCCACCTGAAGTCCGTGCCTTGTGGGACTTATCAGCTTTCCGCAGGGCATGTAAGACATACCTGTTTCGACAGGCTTTTAATGTTTGATATTGCTGTTTTTAAATTGTTTTAAATTGTTTTTAAACTGTGTTAGATTTTAGCCATTCTTGTAAGCCGCTCCGAGCCCCAGGGGAGTGGTGGCATATAAGTTCAAATAATATAATATAATATAATATAATATAATATAATATAATATAATATAGTATAGTATAATATAATATAAGAAAATAAAATAAATAAAATAAAATAAAATAAAATAAAATAAAATAAAATAAAATAAAATAAAATAAAATAAAATAAAATAAAATAAAATAAAATAAAATAAAATAAAATAACAAGACTCACTTGGTTGTGGGATAAATTGAGGATCTTCAGGTTGGGAGCCTTCTGGGGCAAATCAGCCATGTCATCCAGCCGATAGAGCTTGTTCTCACTCAAGTTCAGAGAAAGGAGCTATAAAAGGTGAGGAAAACAGACGATAATTCTATTTTAATGTTTGCATATTTTTCAGTTTTAAATTGTATTGTTTTGGTTTTACTATAAGCCACTTTGAGTGTTGTATCCCAGAGCTGGAACATCACACCAGTGTAGTGAAATCAGCAAGCAATTTATTGGCTATATGTAAGCAACACAATAAAAATAATAGAAACAGTATTGACCAAAACAGTATTTTCCAAAGAGTACAGATAGTCCATGAACTTCAGGATACAAAGGTAAAAACACAAGATCCAAAGATGCAAACCTTTTGGTTCATGGGACAGGAAAAGCTTTATGATACAAGGAAAGAATTCTAGCTCAGTCTCGTCAATGCTGGAGTTTCATGATGGTCTTGCTTTCAAGTGGATTTCTAGTTTCATGTTTCAAGTTTTGCCAGGTTTCTGTTCTGGAACAAGGCAGCAAGGAACAAGGCAGCATGGAGATCCAATGCCCAGAACAGAAACCTGGCAAAACTTGAAACATGAAACTAGAAATCCACTTGAAAGCAAGACCATCATGAAACTCCAGCATTGACGAGACTGAGCTAGAATTCTTTCCTTGTATCATAAAGCTTTTCCTGTCCCATGAACCAAAAGGAAAGCATTTTGTTTTCCCTTACAACTAGAAAATGATTTCTTATCTCTCTTTTCTAGCAGACAACTGACCACTGCTGTGAGCCTCTCCCAGGAATTTGACCTTGGAAATCTACAGGAGAAACACTTCGTTCATGAGAAACTTTGCTGAGAGGCCTGAAGTTTCTCATGAATGGAGTGTTTCTCCTGTAGATTTCCAAGCCCAGAAAAACTCTCATCCCCATTGACGTCAGATACAATCAGAGGCTGAACTACAACATAGAGTCTATTTTTCAGAGAGAAAAAGCGGGGTATAAATTGTCAGAAAAAATAAGTATCTTTAATTACAAAAATATTTGTCAAGCACTGAAAAGGTTAAGTGGATGCAATGACTCAGCAAAAGTTGCAGTTCAATATAAGCAGGTGTGCCTGTAGTTTGGAGCCCTCAGTCTGTGAGAGGTCTCTGTGGGAGAAGGACATCAATATCAGTTCGAGCCCCACCTATCTTCGCGATCGCATCTCCCTCTATGAACCGGCGCAAACTTTAAGATCTTCCGGGGAGGCCCGCCTTTTGCTCCCACCACCATCGCAAGCACGGTTGGTGGGGGTGAGAGAGAGGGCTTTCTCAGCAGTGGCCCCCCACCTCTGGAACGCCCTTCCCTCCCCTCCTTTCGTAAGAGCCTGAAGACCTTGTGGTTTAAACAAACCTTTGAGAACGACTAGTTCTAGCTCTGTCCCAGATACTGTTGAAATTGGCCATATCTTTTTCTACCAATTACCCAGGTCACTTTCTTCTATTGTTGTTGTTCATTCATTCAGTCGTTTCCGACTCTTCGTGACTTCATGGACCAGGCCATGCCAGACCTCCCTGTCAGCCACCACCACCCCCAGCTCCTTCAAGGTCAGTCCAGTGACTTCAAGGATACCATCCATCCACCTTGCCCTTGGTCGGCCCCTCTTCCTTTTTCCTTCCATTTTCCCCAGCACCATTGTCTTCTCCAAGCTTTCCTTTCTTCTCATGATGTGGCCAAAGGACTTCATCTTGGCCTCTACTATCCTTCCCTCCAATGAGCAGTCAGGCTTTATTTCTTGAAGTATGGACTGGTTGGATCTTCTCGCAGTCCAAGGCACTCTCAGAACTTTCCTCCAGCACCACAGTTCAAAAGCATCTCTCTTCCTTCGCTCCGCCTTCCCTATGGTCCAGCTCTCACATCCGTAGGTGACTACGGGGAATACCATTGCTTTGACTAGGCAGATCTTTGTTGCCAGTGTGATGTCTCTACTCTTCACTATTTTATCAAGATTGGTCATTGCTCTCCTCCCAAGAAGGAAGCGTCTCCTGATTTCCTGGCTGCAGTCTGCAGTCATCTTTGCACCTAGAAATACAAACCCTGTCCCTGCCTCTCTCTATTTCCCAGTTGTCAATCATTCTTGTTGCCATAATCTTGGGTTTTTTTATGTTTAACTGCAACCCAGGTTTTGTGTTTTCTTCTTTCACCTTGATTAGAAGGCTCCTCAGCTCCTCCTCGCTTTCGGCCATCAAAGTGGTATCATAATTTCTTCTATTAGGTCCTGGAAATGTACAGCCATTGACGCTATCTAATTTCCCGGATCCTCTAATATCGCACTAGCCTGGCCCGGCTTTTTAAACTGCTTTGAACAGGCAGGATTATTTTAAATATATGTGCTATTGTGGTTTTTAATGCTTATATTGTCTTGTTAATTTTATGTTTATGCTGTTTTCTTTGTATGTATTGATTATGTTACTTGGAAACCGCATTGAGTCCCCTCAGGGAGATAGAGCGGTATATAAATAAAAATTTGTTGTTGATTAGGCCTCTTGGTTAGTTCACCTCAGTGCAAGAGAGGCCTCAGTCTGAGAGAGCCCTTAGTATGAGAGGGCCTCACTGGGAGAAAGGCCTCAGGGTGAGGTAGGCCTCAGTATTAGTAGGCTTCAGTATGAGAAGACCTGGTGTGAGAAGCTTCTGTGAGAGAAGTCCCAGGTTGAAGGCCATCGTGTGTGAAGCTCCAGTGTGATGGCTGCTGTGTACAAAAAGCTACCATGTGAAGGCTGCTGTGTGTAAAAAGCTAATATGTGAAGCTCCTGTGTAACTTCGGTGTAAGAAGAGGCCATGTGAGAGCAAAGCTGTTCATCTGCATGAGAATGAAGCCCAGCATGGAAGCAAAGAAGGAAGTGTATAGAACTTTGTTCATGTTATGGAAACCTTGATCTTGTAAATAGTGCAACTACAGTTTTACCATAAGGCAGTGGTTCTCAACCTGTGGGTCCCCAGGTGTTTTGGCCTACAATTCCCAGAAATCCTAGCGAGTTTACCAGCTATTAGGATTTCTGGGAGTTGAAGGCCAAAACATCTGGGGACCCACAGGTTGAGAACCACTGCTATAAGGAAAAGCCTCCTAAGGAAGAGATAACATTGGTCTGTGTACTTTTGTTCTTTATATCACTTTGGGCTACTGGTGCTGGGTCACGCTGTTGCTGCTGCCAAGTTACTCTGCTGTACATTTATGAGGAGGGTGTTTGTTAATAAGCCCACTCGCCCAACAAGAATAACAAGCACAATGAAATATATGTTCACGGTTTCAGTGAATGGGGTCATTCCATGCCAAGTGGTCAAACCTTCCCACCATCATGTTCTCCAATTTTGTTCAAATTGTTGCTGTAGCACCATTCAGATGTTAAACTAAGTTTCCCAAAAATTTGAAGTCTCCGACTGCAACAATTGCTGATCTAGACCCCCTTATCTGAAACAGGCCAATTTTTCATAAATGAACATTTCAGTCTGACATTTCAGAAGAGAAGCAACTCCAAGGTATTAGGTGGAGTGCAGGGAAGGAGGAAGGAAAACAGCTGACCTCAGGGATGTTATCTTGGATGATCTGCAGCACAGCTTGCATACAGCTCCTGCGATTCAATACCATGTCAATATTTTGTGCTACTAGATCTGAAAAACAAAATTGTCATATTTATTTTGCTTGTACATCCCCAGAATCCCATCACAGACAAAGATACTTTCTTCAAAGAGGAGATCAGGCCCAAAACTTTGCCACAAGAACCCAAACAACGATGGATCTGGACCAAACTGGGCATGCATACCCGATATGCCCAGTTTTGAATACTGGTGGGTTTTGAGGGAAATTGGCCTGGACATTTTGGAGTTGTAGGTACTGGGATGTATAATTCACCTGCAATCAATGAGCACTCTGAACTCCACCAAAGATGGAATTAGGCCAAACTTGGCACATAGAGCCCCCATGACCAGCAAAAAATACTAGGGGTCTTTGGGGCAAATTCACCTTGATTTGGGGGAGTTTTAGTTCACCGATACCCAGAGAGCATTGTGAACCCAAACAGCGATGAATTTGGACCAAACCTGGCACATAGACATGATATGCCACAATTTGATTACTGGAAGAGTTTGGGAGGAACTGACCTTCCTTTCTGGGAGTTGTAGTTCACTCACAATCACAGAAACAGTGACCTCCACCGATGATGGAGCTGGACCAAACTTGGCACACAGAACCTCCATTACTAACTCATCCTCCTGGAGGGATTTGAGGGGACTGACTCACCATAGTGGGAGTTGTAGTTTACCCTGCAGCCAGCCCACCAATGATGCACGTAGAGCAAAATTGCCCAACATAACAAACTTTAAGAACTGATGGAGTTTTTCAGGATTAACCTGGCATGATGTGAGTTGTAGTTCATCCACAACCTTATGCATTTTCTACAATTTAAAAATGACTTTTTCAAATAAACCAGGCATTGTTGCATACCCAAGCTAGTAGTTAATATAGCTCACCTGAATCTGCATGAATATTTTTCAGGTCCAAAGCCTGCTGGGAACCATTGTATCTTTTACTCATGCAAACCTGAAAGTCAATAAGATCATCAGAATGATGAGACAGCAAACAGAGCAGGAAAACACTCCTCTTTCCTCAGGCCAAATGAAAGGCAAGGCCTCATTTTATCCTTGAGTGCATCTACACTGTAAAATCAACACAGTTCAACACCACTTTTAAGTGCCATGGATCAATTAAGGCTCCATTGCCCCTTGACTCGGAATATAAGCCGAGAGAGGATTTTTCAGCCTCAAAAATGGGATGAAAAACCCGGCATATATCCGGGTATATACGGTAAATATACAAAGCCAAAATATAGAATAACTTCTCTCACCCATTTTTTTTAAATTGGGCATGTTTCCAGAAATGCATCCTGATCTAGCATGGCCAGCGAACGAATGTCAGAAAACAGTGCTTTCCATCACCTTCTACTCACCTTCAGTTGCTCAATCTCCTCTGGTTTCAGTTCACGTATGATAGTTATGGGTGGAAGGCATGGGTTTGCGAGTATCACCACCTGAAACAATGGACATAGTGAAGAGACCTTGCAAGTGAAACCAGCCAAGAACAGCATGCCAATCGAGCTACAGGACCCAGAAAGAGGGATAATGGGTCAGATCTAAAACTGATCACCAATGCTCCACTGTCCTGGACCAATTTTTCCATACTAATTCACCCTGTCCTTCAGGGCAAACTGTCAACAAACCTTATAGCCATCGGGTGCCACAATCTTCCGGGACACCTGCCTGAGGGCATTGGCCACAGCAACGTCCTCCACATGAAATATTACTCGATTGTTGGCATAGTGAAGCTGTGGAGAGAGATACAATCTGTCAGCAAGAAAAAGCTGGGTTTTTTTAGAAAAAGAAACTTTAACAACAATGACATCCTAGTATATGATGATATGTGCAATGAGTTGGAGAAACAGGGAACAGTAAAAACTCCATAATGAATGCAACGATGTTGGTTAAAGGGGGTCCATAAAAACAACAGAACATCTGTCCACACCAGTAGCTTCTAGCAAGCACCCTTTCAGCGCATCTTCCCCTTAGAACAGTGGTTCTCAACCTTCCTAACACTGCAATCCTTTAATACGGTTCCTCATATTGTGGTGACCCCCAACCATAGCATTCTTTTTCTTGCTACTTCATAACTGTCATTTTGCTGCCGTTATGAATCATAATGTAAATATCTGACATACAGGATGTATTTTCATTCACTAGACCAAATTTGTCACAAATACCCAATAAGCCCAAATTTGAATATTGGTGGGGTTGGGAGGGGAGTTGCAGTTGCGGTTGTAGTTCACCTACAATCAAACAGCATTCTGAACTCCACCAATAATGGAACTGAACCAAACTTGGCACACAGAACTCCCATGACCAACAGAAAATACTGGAAGGGTTTGGCAGGCATTGACCTTGAGTTTTGGAATTGTAGTTCACCTACATCCAGAGAGGACTGTGGACTCAAGCAATGATGGATCTAGATCAAATTTGGCACAGATACTCATTATGTCCAAATGTGAACACTAGTGGAGTTTGGAGAAAATAGATCTTGACATTTGGGAGTTGTAGTTGCTGGGATTTAAAGTTCACCTATAATTAAAGAGCCCCTCGAAGCCCACCAGCAATAGAATTGGGCCAATCTTCCCACACAGGACCCCCATGCCATGCTGGTAGAAGGCTCCCTCCAGCCTCGCGCACTCTCCCTCGCCCGTGCAGGCGCACCACACTGCCATGCGTCAAGCCCACCTGCTCTCTCCTCCCCCACTTGGAGTCTCCGAAACAGCCCTCCCCTTGGCTGAGAGGCTGGCCAATCACAGCGGAAGAGGGCTTTTTTGGTGGGAGGATTCACCCCGTTTCAAAAAAGGAAAAGAAGAACAGGCAGAGAGATCTTCAGTCTTCTCTGCCCAAGGGGTTCCCAAGAGCATCAGAAATATATGTTTTCAGATTGTCTTTGGTGACCCCTCTGAAACCCCTTCATGACCCCCCAAGAGGTCCCAACCCCCAGTTTGAGAAATGCTGGACTAGAGCAATCAGTGTGGTTTCAAGGCAACAAAATTAGGAATCATTGCACAAAGCAAGGGAATATCTGGGAAAAAGGACACTCATGCCTGATCTTACCTCTACAGGATTGAAAGGGACACTGCATAAATTCTGAATTGCACTAATCAGCCATGTCTTTTCATATTTTCTTCCATAGGGAATCTGAGAAGAAAAAACAGAACAGCTGATGAAGAGACACAACATACAAACTATCTACAGACCCACTAAGAAAATGCAACAACTGCTATGTTGATAAAAGGACAAGAAGGACTCTGCAGAAGTCCACAGTACGCCATGCTGCTACGGACTCCTAACACAGCAGCATTGCCCAGACATGGATCAAGGAACATGAAAGGTACTGCAGACTAAGTTAGGCATAGCAGAGCACCTGATGAACTAACCTGGACACAGCATATTATTTGAGAACATAGAAATGCTGGACCACTCTAATAACTATCATATCAGACTACACAGAGAAGCCACTGAAATCCACAAGCATGTGGACAATTTCAACAGGAAAAAAACATGAAAATGACCAAATATATATTTTTAAAAATCAGGACAGTAAATAAAGAGCAACACTCAGAAAACAGGGAAATTCTAGACAGGAAACTATCAGGGTGAGCTAACACCTCCCAACAAAGGATTCCCCAGTCAGGAAGCAGCCAGGCTTTGAAGCTGCAGGGCCATTCAGTGCTAATCAAGGCAGTCAATGGCAACATTCACACTTGCCTCCAACAAACAAGAGTTCTTTCTCCCACCCTGGACATTATTCTACAGATATATAAATCCCACTTTCCTAGTTTCCAACAGACCTCGCAACACCTGAGGATGCCTGCTATAGATGTGGGCGAAACGTTAGGAGAGAATGCTTCTGGACAGCCTTGAAAGCTCACAACAACCCAAAAACAGAATAGCCTGTTAAGGCTGGCGCATCTACATCAGCAAAAATGGAACGTTTTAAAAAAGCAGTTTATGGCTCTTCACCCACTGGCAGCATACTAAAAAAAGTACGTCCTGACGTTTCGCCCAAGGAAGGGAAGAAAAGCGGAAGGGTCCAACCTTAAACCAGGGATAGTCAAAGCAAAATCAGGGAACATATATCTCCCCAATCCTTAATCTTTCAAATTTATAATACCCCAAAAAGAAGTCAACAGGGCAAAAGGAACAAAGAGAACATCACTGCAAGGTCACATTGTTCCACTGAGCTTTGTTTAAAAAGTCCTACTGCCATTCTGCCAGACTTCATTGTCCAGGAAGCACATGACCCTTTTGTTAGAACAGCTGCACCAGCTCCTGTTTTGTTTCTGAGCCCAAATCAAAGGTGACTGCAATAACCTATAAAGCCCATAAGGCTTTACCAAAGGAACCAAAGGAAAGTGTTTTTCCTATTGCACTTTGCCCTAGTTTCCAGGAATTCCATAGATGTTCTTTCCTCAGTTAGCTAAAAAGTATGCCATATTTGGCAGCAATTCATGGGGGGAATTTTGCAAGGATGGAACTGTCTTCTCTAAGGAGACTCATTTCTTATTTTTTTCTTATTTTAATATTATTAATATCCCACTTTTTCCCCTCTAAAAAAAGAGACTCAAAGCGGATCACAATAAACCCAATTTAAAACCTAAAAATATACAAACATTAAAACAGAATTAAATATGTCATATTATTATTATTGCCATATATACTCAAGTATAAGCCGAGTTTTCCAGCACCTTTTTTAGGCTGAAAAAGCCCCCCTCGGCTTATACTCGAGTCAAAGTTATTTATTATTTTACTCTGTTATTATTATTACATTTATTAATTTACTTTATTGTTGTTGCAGGTATATTATTTTGTTCTATTATTACCCTGCTATGCAACCCTGCTATATGCCTGTGAAACATGGACTGTCTACAGACGTCACATGCAACTCCTAGAACGATTCCATCAGGGCTGCCTCTGGAACATCCTGCAAAACTCTTGGGAAGACAAGCGGACAAATGTCAGCATGCTAGAAGAAGCAAAGACCACCAGCGATGGTCCTCCACCATCAACTCCACTGGACCGGCCATGCTGTCCAAATGCCCGACCACCATCCCCCAAAGTAGTTGCTCTATTCCAAAATCAAGAACAGAAAACGGAATGTTGGTGGGCAGGAAAATAGATTTAAAGATGGGCTCAAAGCCAACCTTAAGAACTCTGGCATAGACACTGAGAACTGGGAAGCCCTGGCCCTTGAGTGCTCCAGCTGGAAGTCAGCTATGACCAGCAGTGATGTAGAATCTGAAGAGGCACAAATGGGGGGGCGAAAGAGAGAAATGTGCCAAGAGGAAGGCGCGTCAAGCCAACTCCGACCGGGACTGCCTTCCACCTGGATACCGATGCCCTCACTGCGGGAGAAGATGCAGATCAAGAATAGGACTCCACAGTCACCTACGGACGCACCACCAGGACACTGATCTTGGAGGACCATCATCCTCAGACAATGAGGGGTCGCCTAAGTATTACATTTACATTATTTTTTCCTATTATTATTTTTACATTTATTGTTTTTCTCTATTTATTGTTATTATTACATTAATCATTTTACTGTTATTATTATTTCTTCAACATGTATTATTGTACTCTATTATTATTACATTTACATTATTTTACTCTATTATTGATTTTATTACATTTATTATTTTTCTCTATTTATTATTGTTACATTTATTATTTTATTTTCTAATGTGTCCAAATTATGAATTAATGCACATGTAAGAGATAATTTCAATGACTGTCAGCCATCCTGTTAGAGAACAATTACACCATTTCAACCCATATTTTTGGTCCTTGGGGAAATCAGATTTCTTTACACAGCCCCCCTCCCCTCCGCCCCTGGGTCATTTATTATTTCTTTGTATTTATTATTTTTATTATTTTATTTATTTATTTACCCTATTTATGCCCCACCTTTCTTATTTATTATTACATTTATTATTTTACTTTATTATTGTTATTATTACATTTATTATTTTACTCTATTATTATGTTTATTATTATACTGTAATTACTATTATTATTACATTTCCATTATTTTACTCAATACATGTGTTTTTTGTGGTAAAATTAGGTGTCTTGGCTTATATTCAAGTTGCCTTGTATTCAAGTATATACGGGTATTATGTTTTAGCATCTTTTACAATATATTTTTACTGTATGGTGATTTTTTAAAAGAATGACTCATCTTGATTATTTTAATGCAATAGCTTTATGTCTGATTTTATCTGCTTGTATTTTATTGTATTGTTCTTTATTGTTTTTTAATGCATTTTACTGTAATCTTTATCACCATCTATCATTAATTCCATTTTCGTATTCTTCCAACCTGTGACTCACCGTGACCTTAAACCAGGCCTTCTTGCCAGCAGGACCCCTAGGAACACTCCGGTCTGCAACATTCAGATTCCGTCTCACAGTGAGATTAATGTTGCTTAGATTTCCCCGCTCCCGATCTCGCATTGGACGCTGACCATAAGGATTGCTGAAGAATAGAAAAATGATATAGAACATGGTACATAGAACACTGAATTCCAAGATTCAAAACCCAAGAGTCTGCTCATTGAATAAGCTTGGATAGAACATGGTATTCTCCTTCACAAAATAGTTGCGTGGACAAAACAAAAAGAAAAGTATGGCAGGAAGAGGCCAAGCTTTGAAGCTGCAAGGCTATTCAATGCTAATCAAGGTGATCAATTGCAACATATAGACTTGCCTCCAACAGACAGAGTTCTTTCTCCCACCTTCAAAAAGGAACCTATTTATAAAGCTTTGGGACATAGGATTCCCTACGTCTGGTGATGGATGTAACCCAAACTATGTGGATTCCTCCTTGCACCAAACCAGAGGATGTTCAGTGATACATATATCAGCATGGATTCAAAAGTCCCACAGTACAGTATTTTTGCATGTTCAGTTTCCACAACCTTTGCAGGTTTATGATCCCACCAGTTCTTTACTACTGGCAGGTGGTACTTATGACATAAATTCCAATGAATCCTTTGGGCCACAGAGTTGTGCCTCTGTTTGCAGTCTGTCCGTGCGATGTTCTTGCAGCAGCTGAGGATATGATCAATGGTTTCATCAGCTTCCTTGCACAGTCTGCATTGTGGGTTATCAGTTGATTTTTCGATCCTGGCCTTAATCGCATTTGTTCTGATTGCTTGCTCCTGGGCTGCAAGAATCAGGCTTTCTGTCTCCTTCTTCAGGGTTCCATTCGTATTATTATTATTATTGACACAAAAACACAGTATGTCACAGCGAATGAGATCTATATGCTGGATTTCGTATCAAAAAATCACAAGTCGAACACTTCCCAAGTTCTAGGACTGTGTGATGTATTTTCGAATGATGCGCGCGGATCCAAGTAAGGTGGCCTTTTGCAGTTGACAGATCGTGATTTGTTTATTATTGTTTCCAAATGCTGGCTGAGATCTTTTGGCACGGCACCCAGTGTGCCAATGACCACTGGGACCACCTGTACTGGTTTATGCCATAGCCTTTGCAATTTGATTTTGAGGTCCTGATAACGGCTGAGTTTTTCCTGTTGTTTTTCCTCAATGCAAGCTGTCAACTGGTATAGCAACATAACCCAAACTTCGTTCTTTTCCACAGTCGTGATGTCTGGGTGTATTGTGTTCCAAAACATTTGTCAGTCTGGATTCAAAAGTCCCACAGTATTTTTGCATGTTCATTTTCCCACCAATTCTTTACTGTTGGTAGGTGGTACTTGTGACAAAAGTTCCAGTAAATCATTTGGGCCACAGAGTTGTGTCTTTGTTTGTTTGTTGTTGTTATTTAGTTTATATTTATTTCGACAGGCTTTCGATCTTTTATATGTTGTTTTAAATTGTGTCAGATTCGAGTTTGTTTCTTGTAAGCCGCTCCGAGCCCTAGGGGAGTGGCGGCATATAAGTTTGAATAATAAATAAATAAATAAATAAAACTTAGGCTGGACCTAATCCAGTTTCTCCATCCGGTTTGTCTGCTTTGAACTGGATTATATGAGTCGCAATGTAGATGGGGCCTTGGAGACAGGTTTCTGTTGCTCACCCTCAGTTTTTGAAAGGAAGCATACAAAAATAAACTAAATGTAAATAAAGGTTTAGGCTGTATAGCATTCCCATTTTCATACCTGACTGCCATTTTCATGTAGGAATCAGAATGCTAGTGAATCATTATCAAGTTTTTAACGATAATAATAATTTTTATTTATATCCCGCTGTTCATCCTCATGGTGACCCAAAGCGTCTTACAATGTATTAAACTCATGTATACAACAATACGAATACATCCATAATAAGTGTAAAACATCATAAAATAACAATTTGAAACAACAATAATATATATTCACACTTTTGTATATCTTCTTATAGTTAATAGAAGGGTTTACTCACTAGCGGGATCGCAGCATATCATGTGCATCGCTCATGAGAACATCCCCATCTTCCTCCTCCAGCCGATTCCGAGGGCTGGAAGCTGCATTGTTCCAATTTCGCTGGTGATGGTTAACTTCGCTGTACATTTTTCCTCGGAAGGGCCCCCGGCCTTTTCTCCTCCGCCCAGGAAAGTTTCTGCCACCGCCTCCTCCACCCACACGATCGTCATGTTCTACATAAGGATAGCAATCCCAACAATCAGTAGGCTGTCAACAAGCAGTTTGCTCATATAAAAGCTCTCGGACAACGCAACCAAACAAATAAACATGCCTGACACATCTAGAATCTGAGGTAACAAGCCTCTGTATGTCAGCTGCTAGAGAATGTGAGCAGACAGATGTTGTGGCTTTCAAATTCTGCAGTGGCACCTGGTAGATCAGGCACGAGCAAACTTTCTAACTTGGGGGCTGCATGGCAGGCCAGAGTGAGGTGGGGGGCCGAGAGGGGGGTTCTTCCCAAGCCCCCTCCCTACTCTTTCCTTCCCTTCCTCTTCTCTTTCTAAGGCAGAAAGTGAAGGAAAGATAGGAAACATTTGGAACCCAAAAGGGTTAGCCTTCGTCAGGATGAGATCATGGATGGGAGAGAGAAAAATCTATCAATTAGACATGTATTGCCTACTCCTGATATACAGTATAATCCTAGAGCTGGAATAGACATCCAGTCCAACCCCTTGCCATGCAGGAAGGAACAATCAAAGCACTCCCAACAGACAGCCTGTGCAGAAAAGCCTCCAGAGAAGGAGACTCCATCACAATCCCAGGCAGCCTATGCCACTCTCCAACAGCTCTTACTTTCAGGAAGTTCTTCCTAATCTCTTCAGTTGAACCTTTTCCCCTGCCATTGGAACCCACTGCTCCCTTGTGCCCTGGTCCCTAGAGGAATGAAAAGTCAGATTTTCCCCTCCCTCTTTCTCAATGGGACACCCTTTTAAATCTTGAAACATGGTTCTCCTTTTCCCTCTTTACCTTCTCTTCTCCCAGCTAAACATGTCCCAGGAGGAAGGAAAAAAAGGGAGGGAGGGAGGGAAGGAAGGAAAGAGAGAGGGGGAAGGAAAGATGGAAAGAAGGAAAACCAAAAGGGAAGGAAGAAGGAAGGAAGGAAGGAGAAAGAGAGAGAGAGAAGGAAAGAGGAAAGGAAGGTAGAAAAAAGGGAGAGGGAAGGAGAGAGGAAAGAGGGAAGGAAAGACAAAAGGGAAAAAAGGAAGGAGAAAGAGAGAGAGGGAAGGAGGGAGGAAAGAGGGAAGGAGGGAAGGATGAAAGGGCAGAAGGGAAGGGAAGTGGGAGGGAAGTAGAAAGAGGGAGGAAAGGAAGGGATGGAGGGAAGGAGGAAGTAAAGAGAGAAGGAAGGATAGCATGGTGAGAGAAAAGAGGGTCTGAGAAAAGAACTCAAAGGGCTGCATCTGGCCCGTGGGTCTGGGTTTGCCCATACTTATGATAGATCATTCCCTCCATACAAATGACCCAAGAGCCCTTCTAATCTGGCTCTAAATCCCAAGATCTGATCCCAGGTTTTCTACTTTAAATTGGATTATGAGTCGCCGCAGGGTTCCGTCCTGGGCCCGGTCCTGTTCAACATCTTTATTAATGACTTAGATGAAGGGCTAGAAGGCATGATCATCAAGTTTGCAGACGACACCAAATTGGGAGGGATAGCCAATAGTCCAGAGGACAGGAGCAGAATTCAAAACGATCTTGACAGATTAGAGAGATGGGCCAAAACTAACAAAATGAAGTTCAACAGTGACAAATGCAAGATACTCCACTTTGGCAGAAAAAATGAAATGCAAAGATACAGAATGGGGGACAATGCCTGGCTCGAGAGCAGTACGTGTGAAAAAGATCTTGGAGTCCTCGTGGACAACAAGTTAAACATGAGCCAACAATGTGATGTGGCGGCAAAAAAAGCCAATGGGATTTTGGCCTGCATCAATAGGAGCATAGTGTCTAGATCTAAGGAAGTAATGCTACCCCTCTATTCTGCTTTGGTTAGACCACATCTGGAATATTGTGTCCAATTCTGGGCACCACAATTCAAGAGAGATATTGACAAGCTGGAATGTGTCCAGAGGAGGGCGACTAAAATGATCAAGGGTCTGGAGAACAAGCCCTATGAGGAGCGGCTTAGGGAACTGGGCATGTTTAGCCTGAAGAAGAGAAGGCTGGGAGGAGATATGATAGCCATGTATAAATATGTGAGAGGAAGCCACAGGGAGGAGGGAGCAAGCTTGTTTTCTGCTTCCTTGGAGACTAGGACGCGGAACAATGGCTTCAAACTACAAGAGAGGAGATTCCATCTGAACATTAGGAAGAACTTTCTGACTGTGAGAGCCGTTCAGTAGTGGAACTCTCTGCCCCGGAGTGTGGTGGAGGTTCCTTCTTTGGAAGCTTTTAAGCAGAGGCTGGATGGCCATTTGACAGGGGTGATTTGAATGCAATATTCCTGCTTCTTGGCAGGGGGTTGGACTGGATGGCCCATGAGGTCTCTTCCAACTCTTTGATTCTATGATTCTATGATTCCCCATTACCAGATAATCTGGGATAAACAGAAAACCTGGGATCTAATTGTTTTAATTACTGTTTATATATGTTTTATTTTTATCTTATTGTTGTGCTGGCATCGAATTGTGCCTGTTGTAAGCCGCCCTGAGTCCCCCCTTGGGGGTTGAGAAGGGCGGGGTAGAAGTGCGAGAAATAATAAATAATAATAATAAATCTGATTCTGGGATAAAGGGCCTATCTGGAAGGGCCCCTTGGTAACCTACAGATTGTCCTTTGCAACTAACTCTTCCTCTTAAAAGATGAAACTGGACACCATCATTATTCTCATTTTACACAAGACATTTAAAACATTTGATTACACATTAACTATCATATCTGCATATCTGTGCCCTTCCATAAACTGTCAATCCCAGGATTCAATAGAATGTCCTAACACCCAGAAGATGATTTGGCTTTTTAATTTTGTATTTCATGTGTAAAACAATTGTTTGAATCTCGAATCCAGTTTGGCACAACAGCTCAAACCACTAGTAGCAGAGTGATTGACCTTTGTGTTTTCAGGCTGGGAATTATAAACACCCTTCCATAAACTGCCAATCCCAGCATTCAACAGAAAGCCCTAATAGTCAAAAGATGCTTTGGCTTTTCTTATGTCATGATAATTTGAATGTCAAATCTAGTTTGGCACAACAGTAAAAAGCAATATGCAATTATCAAAATAAGACAACAGTAGAAATATTTTGTCGATTCTAAGATCCCCCCCTCCTGCCCAGTATAAACGTCTCTAATATCTATGTCTAGGAATTGGAGAGATCCATGTTTAAATATCTAAAGGCAGTCACACTGAGGAAGGAGCAAGTTTGTTTTCTGTCTCTCTGGAGACTAGGATACAATGGAGCCATGGATTCAAATGGCAAGAAAAGAGATTCAACCTAAACATTAGGAAGAACTTCCTGATGGTTGGCAGTGGAATATACTGCCTAGGAGTCTCCTTCTTTGGAGGTCTTTAAGCAGAAGCTGGATGGCAATCTGTTGGGAAGTCTTTGATTGTGTGTTCATGCCTAGCAGAAGGGGGTTGTACTGCATGGCCCTGGGGGTCTCTTCCAATTCTAGGATTCAATAATAATAATTTATAATAATCACAATGATTGGATAGCCTTGGGGTCTCTTCAAACCCTGGGATTTTGTAATAATAATTGATAATAATAATGAGATGATGATGGAATGTCTTTTCTCTGGAAGTTTCTAAGAAGATGCTAGACCACCATCTGTGAGGATGTGTATTCTTGTCTAGCAGAAGGGGGTTGGACTAGATGGCCCTTGGGTCTCTTCCAACTAGGATTCAATAATAATAATAATAATAATAATAATAATAATAATAAATAACAATCATGATGATGCTGGGTGGTCTCTTCCAACCGTTGGATTCTACAACAGTAATAGGTAATAATCATGATGATGAAGGAAGGTTTCTAATAAGGTTTCTGGAGGTTTCTAATAAGATGCTAGGTGGCCATCTGTTGGGATGTCTTTGATTGTGTGTTCTTTTCTAGCAGAAGGGGGTTGGATGAGATGGCACTGGGAGTCTCTTCCAACTAGGATTCAATAATAATGATGATGATGATGGTAATGATGATGGATGGCTCGGGGGGTCTCTTCCAACTCTAGGATTCAATAATAATAATAATAATAATAATAATAATAATATAGTAATCATGATGATGGGCTGGATGGCCCTGGGGATCTCTTCCAATTCCAGGATTCAATAATAATAATAATAATAATAATAATAATAATAATAATAGATAAACCAGAGCTCACATCAGGCACAACAAAGCATTGCATGGACAGTTCCTTAACAGAATTGAAGGAAAAGTTGACAGGGAGAAAACTTGGTTATGGCTCACGAATGGAACACTGAAGGAGACAGAAGGCCTGATTCTTGCAACCCAGGAGCAAGCCATCAGAATAAAAGCCATTAAAGCCAGGACTGAAACATCAGCGGATGACCCAAAATGCAGACTGTGCAAGAAAACAGATGAAACCATGGACCATCTCCTCAGGTGTTTCAAGAAAATCGCACAGACGGACTACAAACAAAGACACAACTCTGTGGCCCAGATGATTCAATGGAACTTATGTCACAAGTACCACATATTTATGATCCTTTGTGGGATCATAAACCCGCAAAGGTCGTGGAAAATGAACATGCAAAAATACTGTGGGACTTTCAAATCCAGACTGACAAAGTTTTGGGACACAATACACCAGACATCACGATTGTGGAAAAGAAAAAGGTCTGGATTATTGATGTCGCCATACCAGTGACAGCTGTATTGAGTAAAAACAATAGGAAAAACTCAGCTGCTATCAAGACCTCAAAATCGAGCTGCAAAGGCTCTGGCATAAACCAGTACAGGTGGTCCCAGTGGTCATTGGTGTACTGGATGCCATGCCAAAAGATCTCAGCCGGCATTTGGAAACAATACACATTGACAAAATCACAATCTGTCAACTGCAAAAGGCCACCTGACTTGGATCTGCGCGCATCTTCCAAAAATACATTACACAGTCCTAGACGCTTGGGAAGGGTTCAACTTGTGATTTTTTTATACGAAATCCAGCATATGGATCTTGTTTGCTGTGACATACTGTGCTTTTGTGTCAGTAAAATTATAGTAGTTAATAATAATCATGATGATGGACTGGATGATGATGATTATTATTATTATTATTAAACTTTATTTGTACCCCGCTAGCATCTCCCGAAGGACTCGATGCGGCTTACAAAGGCCAAGGCCTCAAACAACAACAACAGACAATAACAATACAATGCAAGCAAATTAAAAACATAAGCAATAACAAAAACAAAACATTACACTATTACGCAATAAAACCAGGGCCGGGCCAATGAAGGGTACAGGTTAAAAAGTGCTGGGTGTAAGAGGTGATATGTTGGGATTCTGGGCAAGTGCAATGTGCAGAGAGTCTTAAGCTCTAATAGCCCTGGGGGTCTCTTCCAACTCTAGGATTCAACAACAACAACAGCAACAGCTGGTGTTGACCTTTAAAGCCCTAAACGGTTCCGGCCAAAGCTACCTATCCGACCGCATCTCGGCCTATGAACCCACCAGGACTTTGAGATCTTCCGGGGAGGCCCTGCTCTCGGTCCCGCCAGCATCACAAGCACGGCTGGCGGGGACGAGAGATAGGGCCTTCTCGGTGGTGGCTCCCCGGCTGTGGAACGCCCTTCCCACAATTAGATTAGCACCATCTCTAATGGCATTCCGCAAAAAATTAAAGACCTGGTTGTTTGTGCAGGCGTTCGAATAATTAGTGCAATGACTGGCAATGACATAGGAATGGAACAATGGATGACGAATCTGGAACATGTTTTTGATGACGAGACGACAGTGAATGGGTATTGTAGTAACTGTTTATTAATTGTGTAATGTGTTAGGTTGTTAACTGTTTTTATACTGTAGCACTGAATTTTTGCTGTTTGTATTTGTTGTGTAAGTCGCCTTTGGGCTGAGAACAGCGGTATATAAGTAAGGTAAATAAATAAATAAATATTCTGGGCAAGTGCAATGTGCAGAGAGTCTTAAGCTCTAATAGCCCTGGGGGCCTCTTCCAACTCTAGGATTCAACAACAACAGCAACAATAATGGAATGTCGTTCTCTGGAGGTTTTTAAAAGGATGCTAGATGACCATCTGTCAGGAGTGCTTTCTTGGGGTCTTCCTGCGTGACAGAGGGTCGGACTGAATGACCCTTGGGGGTATTATTCAAACCCTAGGATTCCATAACAATAGTAACAATAGTAATAGTTGATAACAATGATGGTGAAAGTGTCTTTCTCTGGAGCTTTCCAAGCGGAGGCTGAGTGGCCATCTCTTAGGAGAGCTTTGGTGGGGCCCACCTGCCTGGCGGAAGGGGGCGGGGGTGGATGACCCTTGGGGCCTCTTCCAACTGGAGGATTCAGAGGCTGGATGGCCATCTGTCAGGAGGGCTTGGATAGTTCCTTCCTGCCTGGGCTGGATGACCTTTGGGGTCTCTTCCAACTCGAGGATCTTTAGGCTCAGCTTCCCTCTCAGAGGCCTAATCCCTTCACCGCAACGGAGGTCTGGTTGGGCCTCTGCTGCTCGGCGAGGCCTTCCCAGGCGCCCGACCCGCCTCTGGCTCCCTTGAGGCCCTTACCGCTGTAGCCCCCTTTCCCTCCGTCCGCCATCGACCGGAACGGGCCTTCCACGAGCCTCCTGCGCGGAGAAGTGGAGAGCGGCAGCGGAAGACGTCACAAGGCCGACGGGATGCGTCTTCGCCTCAGAAACAGCCGGTCGAATCGAGCCAGAGGCGTCGAAAGAAAGGCCCCTCACTCGCTGACGGCACTGCGCATGCCCGGAAGGGCGTTTGCGTGAGCACGTTCGGTCCAGGCATGCGTAGTTGCGTCAGCGAGTGAGGGGCCTCTTGGCAGGTTACTACGCCAGGCGCATGCGCACTGTTCTAGATGCCACTACATTTCCCGGAATGCGCGCGCAACTCGGCTCCAGCCTTCTTGTTTCTCTCCGAGGACATGGAGCCCGGTGATTAGAGAGTGACGCTTCTATGCGTGTGGGTTTGTACTACAAAGCCTTCTCCATGGCTTCAGGGATCTGGACCACACTAGGCACACAGGCTTTTCATTGTCCAACTTAACAAAATAACCTATAATTATACTGGCTAAGTTAACTAAGATGAACTGAACCACCTCAACTGGGCTCGCCAGGCCAATGGAGACTCCACCTCAGACATCAGAAGAGCTGCAAGACCGAGAACAAGCCACGAGAGTCAAGATGAAGATCCACCCAGAGGAAAAGGGTTCCTGCCATACATCAGCTAAAGCTTGTGCGCCAGTTGCGCCCGTATCTTGGGAAGTCTGACTTGGCCACGGTAGTCCACGCTCTGGTTACATCCCGTTTAGACTACTGCAACGCTCTCTACGTGGGGTTGCCTTTGAAGACAGCTCGGAAGCTCCAACTAGTCCAACGCTCGGCAGCCATGATGTTAACAGGAGCAGAGTGCAGGGAGCATACAACCCCCCTGTTGTGCCAACTCCACTGGCTACTGATCTGCTACCGGGCTGATTTCAAAGTGCTGGCGTTGGCCTTTAAAGCCCTAAACGGTTCCAGCCCAAGATACCTATCTGACCGCATCTCTGCCTATGAACCCACCAGGACTTTGAGATCTTCCGGGGAGGCCCTGCTCTCGATCCCGCCTGCTTCTCAAGCTCGGCTGGCGGGGACGAGAGATAGGGCCTTCTCGGTGGTGGCTCCTCGGCTGTGGAACGCCCTTCCTACGGACATTAGACTAGCACCATCTCTAATGGTATTCCGCAAAAAGGTGAAGACCTGGCTGTTTGAGCAGGCGTTCCAATAATTAGTGCAATGATTGGTTAATGAACACTGGAATGGAACAATGGATGACGAATCTGGAACATGTTTTTGATGACGAGACGACAGTGAATGGGTATTGTAGTAACTGTTTATTAATTGTGTAATGTGTTAGGTTGTTAACTGTTTCTATACTGTAGCACTGAATTTTTGCTGTTCGTATTTGTTGTGAACCGCTGTGAGTCGCCTTCGGGCTGAGAACAGCGGTATATAAGTAAGGTAAATAAATAAATAATAAATAAACCACTGACCGCATAGGGAAGCTGATGAGGAAACACAACATACAATCTACAGACCCACCAAGAAAATCCAACAAATGCTCCGTTCAGCAAAGGACAAGAGGAATCCTCTCACCTCTGCAGGAGTCTACCGTATACCATGCAGCTGTGGACAAGTCTATATAGGGACCACCACACGCAGCAATGCCCAGACACGAATCAAGGAACATGAAAGGCACTGCAGACTACTCCAAGCAGAGAAATCAGCCATAGCAGAGCACCTGATGAACCAGCCTGGACACAGCATATTATTTGAGAACACAGAAATGCTGGACCACACCAACAACCACCATGTCAGACTACACAGAGAAGCCATTGAAATCCACAAGCATGTGGACAATTTCAACAGAAAGGAAGAAACCATTAAAATGAACAAATCTGGCTACCAATATTTAAAAACTCTAAAATTACAACAGCAAAACAACAGAGAGGAAACAACCAGGCACAGATTAACACCTCCCAGCAAGAGATTTTCCCAGGCTCAGGCAGGCCTTCAAATGCTAATGAAGGTGATCAGCTGAAACATTCACACCTACCTCCAGCAGAGAAGAGCTCCTTGCCCCACCCCAGCCATTCCACAGATATATAAAGCCATTGTCCTAATTCCAACAGACCTCACTACCTCTGAGGATGCTTGCCATAGATGCAGGCGAAACGTCAGGAGAAATGCCTCTAGAACATGGCTCTATAGCCCGAAAAAAACCCACAAGAACCTAACCTATAATTATATTGACTAAGTTAACATTTGTTTGTTTGTTTGTACCACAAAGGCTCCTCCCTGGCTTGATGGACCTGGGCCAAACTTGGCACACACACCTCTTCATTATCCAAATTAATATCACAAAGGACGACCACCTTACCCACCTCATAGGAAACCTGCTACAAAACAGGAGCTTTTTTTGTTGAGTTCCAGGGCCAGAGAAGCAGATGGCGGAAACAGAAGAACGGCCTGCCTCAGGGGAGCGTGCTTGCTCCATCCATGTTCAACATCTACACAAATGACCAGCCACTGCCAGAAGGGACAGAGTTTCATCTATGCTGATGATCTTGCCATTACTGCTCAAGCAGGGAGATTTGAGATGGTAGAACAGAAGCTTTCGGAAGCTCTAGGTGCCCTTACTGCCTACTACAGGAAAAAACCAGCTGATCCCCAACCCATCCAAAACACAGACATGTGCCTTTCATCTCAAGAACAGAGAAGCATCCCAAGCCCTGAAGATCACCATCTCTGAAGAAATCCCACTGGAGCATTGCAGCGCACCCAAATACCTGGGAGTCACTCTGGACCGTGCTCTGACCTACAAGAAGCACTGCCTGAACATCAAGCAAAAAGTGGGTGCTAGAAACAAAATCATACGAAAGCTGACTGGCACAACCTGGGGATCACAACCAGAGACAGTGAAGACATCTGCCCTTGCGCTGTGCTACTCTGCTGCTGAGTATGCATGCCCAGTGTGGAACACATCTCACCACACTAAAACAGTGGATGTGGCTCTTAATTAGACATGCCACATTATCACGGGGTGTCTGCGCCCTCCACCACTGGAGAAATTACACTGCTTAGCCGGTATTGCACCACCTGACATCCGCCGGGAAGCAGCAGCCAATAGTGAAAGGACCAAGGCAGAGACATCTCCAGCTCATCCTGTTTGGGTATCAGCCAGCACGTCAATGACTTAAATCTAGAAATAGTTTTCTAAGATCTACAGAGACACTCGCTGAAACACCTCAGCAAACGAGAGTCCAAAAGTGGCAGGCTCAAACCCAGCACCTCAATCAATGGCTGATACCAGATGAGAGACTCCCCCCTGGGCACACAGAGGACTGGGCGACTTGGAAGGCGCTGAACAGACTGCGCTCTGGCACCACGAGATGCAGAGCCAACCTTCAGAAATGGAATCCTCGACATGTGAGTGTGGAGAGGAGCAAACCACTGACCACCTGCTGCAATGCAACCTGAGCCCTGCCACATGCACAATGGAGGACGTTCTTGCAGCAACACCAGAGGCACTCCAAGTGGCCAGATACTGGTCAAAGGACATTTAATCATCTACCAAACACACAAATTGTGTATTCTGTTTGTTTGCTTTGTTCTGTTAGAAATGTAATATAATATGACCGGTTGTCCTGACATGACAAATAAATTATCCTAATTGAAATAATTGAAGGGGTTGAACTTTTAAAAAAACCCCACAGCTCCTTTCAAGCTCAGAAAAGGAAGGAAGCGGATTGTTGCTGGGTGAAGTGGCCCTCAGTGATGTGACTGGGAAAGAAAGGGAGTGAGGCAGATGGACTGCTGCCAGGTGACATGTGTATGAGGAAGAGGAAGGGAAGAAGAAAGAATAACAAGAAGGGAATGAAAGGAAATGAGAAGGGAGGGGAGAGCAAAATGGAGAAAACCGCAATGCATGATGGTGTGGAGGTTCTGGCAGCCAACGCAAGGAATATCTGAACCATGAATTGGACTTTACCAACTTGATAAGAAAGCGCAAAAGCTGGGTTGCAGTTAAAACATCAAAAAACTGAAGATTATGGCAACTAGACTGATTGATAACTGGCAAATAGAGGGAGAAAACATGGAAGCAGCGACAGACTGCAGGCAGCAGCCAGGAAATCAGAAGATGTTTCCTCCTTGGGAGGAGAGCAAGGACCAATCTCAATAAAAGAGTGACGAGTCAAGACATCAGAATGGAAGTCCGCATAGTTAAAGCAATTGTATTCCCCATAGTAACCTATGGATATAAGAACTGGACCATAAGGAAGGTTGCGCGAAAGAAGATGATGTTTTTGAACTGTGGTGCTGAAGGAAAATTCTAGAGTGCCTTTGAGGGTGACATAGTTTTTAAAGGGAATTTTCAGTGATGCTTTCAATTATTGAAAATCCTATGTGCCTGCTTTTACAAAGGGCCTTTGTTTGCAAAAATGCTGATGTGTAGAGAAAGAGCTGCCAAGGATGAATTCACCGGAGATGGGCAGATAATACTGCCCCAAACTCCCTTAATTTCGCAGCTACTTCAAGTACCGATCTATAGATATGTTCATGGCTGGAGATCAATAGACTATTGTTGTGCCATTGTTAAGGTCCCAGGTGTGCCTTCCTGTCTGTTAGAATTGCGGAGAGCAATGATTTTCGAGCTCTCGGAACAAAGCTAAAACAATGTAATGTACAAGTGGTCTTTTCATCCCTCCTCCCAGTTGTAAGACACGGTCCTACAAGGGCCAGAAAAATAGTACAAGTCAATGACTGGCTTAGAAAATGGTGTCAGGAGGAACGCTTTGGCTTCCTCGACCATGGCCTGCTTTTCCAGGAAGATGGCCTACTGGCAAGGGATGGGGTGCATCTCACACAAGTAGGAAAACACCTTTTTGCTCACAGACTCGCAAATCTCATTAGGCGCACTTTAAACTAGGTCCACTGGGGGAGGGGGACAACAGCCTTGCGAACACTACTTTACCCACAATGTCAGGGAACCGCCAGAAGGCTAAACGGAGGGCTGCACAAACACAACGAGTACCAAGTACCAAAAGCACAATAATCCCAATTAAACAGCTCAGGGGAAGCTCTCAGGGGCTCACATGTCTTTACACTAATGCACAGAGCATGGGAAATAAACAAGACGAACTCCAACTTTTAGCACAACAGCATAGGCATCACTGAAACCTGGTGGAATGACTCCTATCGCTGGAATGTAGACATCGAGTGCTATAACCTCTTTCACAGAAACCGAACAAAGGGGAGAGGAGGCGGAGTAGCTTTATATGTCAAAAACTCTTATGCTGCAGAAGAGATGCATGACAGCAATCCGGGAAACCAGCTTGAAAGCATCTGGATAAGAATCAAGGGAACTGGGATTCAAAAAGATGTCATTGTAGGCATCTACTACAGACCTCCAAGCCAGAAGGAAGAACTTGATGAAGTCTTCTGCCAACAGTTGACAAAACAGGCACAGAGAAGAGATGTAGTAGTCATGAGCGATTTCAACTATCCTGATATTTGCTGGAAAACAAACTCAGCCAAGAGTCCAAGGTCCAACAAATTCCTTGCTTGCCTTGCAGACATCCTAACAAATGCAGAGGACCTGATTGATGCGGTTGAAGCGGTTGGATCCTTAGGGGCAAGTGACCATGTGCTCCTGCAATTTGCGGTACAAAGGAAGGCCGAAACTAAGACAAGTCATTTTGGACTTTAGGAGAGCTGATTTCCGAAAAATGAAGGAAACACTGAGCAGCATTCCGTGGACACAGATACTAAAAGACAAGGGAGTTACGGATGGATGGGAATTTCTCAAGAGTGAAATACTCAAGGTGCAATTGCAAACTGTGCCAACAAAGAGAAAAAATAGGACAAGTGCAAAGAAGCCAGAATGGATGTCCAAAGAACTTCTAACTGTGCTAAAACACAAAAGAGACATGCACAAGAAGTGGAAAAACGGAGAAATCACCAAAGAAAAATTAAAACAAATAGCCAACACCTGTAAGGAAAAGGTCCGCAAGGCTAACAAAATGAAGTTCAACAGTGACAAATGCAAGATACTCCACTTAGGTAGAAAAAACGAAATGCAAAGATACAGAATGGGGGACAATGCCTGGCTTGAGAGCAGTACGTGTGAAAAAGATCTTGGAGTCCTCATGGACAACAACTTAAACATGAGCCAACAATGTGATGTGGCGGCAAAAAAAGCCAATAGGATTTTGGTCTGCATCAATAGGAGCATAATGTCTAGGTCTAGGGAAGTCATGCTACCCCTCTATTCCGCTTTGGTTAGACCACACCTGGAATATTGTGTCCAATTCTGGGCACCACAATTCAAGACAGATATTGACAAGCTGGAATGTGTCCAGAGGAAGGCGACTAAAATGATCAAGGCTCTGGAGAACAAGCCCTATGAGGAGCAGCTTAAGGAGCTGGGCATGTTTAACCTGAAGAAGAGAAGGATGAGAGGAGATATGATAGCCATGTATAAATATGTGAGAGGAAGTCATAGGGAGGAGGGAGCAAGCTTGTTTACTGCTTCCCTGGAGACTAGGACGCGGAACAATGGCTTTAAACTACAAGAAAGGAGATTCCATCTGAACATGAGGAAGAACTTCCTGACTGTGAGAGCCGTTCAGCAGTGGAACTCTCTGCCCCGGAGTGTGGTGGAGGCTCCTTCTTTGGAAGCTTTTAAACAGAGGCTGGATGGCTATCTGTCAGGGGTGATTTGAATGCAACAGTCCTGCTTCTTGGCAGAATGGGGTTGGACTGGATGGCCCATGAGGTCTCTTCCAACTCTTTGATTCTATGATTCCAATTGGGTACCACTTAAGCAGGGAGGTATTTTATGGCACCATAAAAAGGAAATAGCAGAAAATACCAAAAGAAAGGAAGAAGTTTGACATAGAAGACAGTACCCCTCTGTGGCTGAAATTGAGCACAATTTGCCGTTGGGAATCAGGAGCTGTTAGGCTCAAAATAACCCTCTCTGGGGGTGATTCCACCAAAATATAGCAGAGTGCTAGATGCACAGTTCATAAGCAGCAGAAACTTACATGTCGTGAGCAAGGATTGGCTTCCATTCAACAGGAACAGGATTGCAGATCCACAATTTCATAGCATCAGAAACAATATGTTTATTAAAGACAGAAGAAATCCATTCTAGATAGGAAAGGTTCTTGGAGCTAACTAGCTTCACTGAGCTATCTTCTAAGGAAAAGGAAAAAAGTAACTATATCTATTACATCTTGCCTGGATAATAGAACCCCAGGTTTCAGCGGTGGCCGGGAGAGTTTTTGCACAATTAAAACTTGTGCACCAGTTGCACCCGTACCTTGGGAAGTCTGATCTGGCCACAGTGGTCCACGCTCTTGTTACATCCCGAATAGACTACTGCCATGCACTCTACGTGGGTTTGCCCTTGAAAGACGGTTCGGAAACTTCAACTGGTCCAGCGAGCGGCAGCCAGGCTGCTCACCGGAGCGACATACAGGGAGCACACTACCCCTCTGCTGTGTCAGCTCCACTGGCTGCCAGTTCAGTTCCGAGCCCAATTCAAGGTGCTGGTTTTGACCTACAAAACCCTGTACGGTTCCGGTCCAGTGTATCTGTCCGAACGGATCTCCCTCTACGTCCCACCCCGGAATTTGAGATCACCTGAGAGGGCCCTGCTCTCGATCTCACCGCTATCCCAAGTGAGGCTGGTGGTGACGAGGAGCAGGGCCTTCTCAGTGGTGGCCCCTCACCTGTGGAACTCACTCCTGGGGGAAATTAGGGCATCAACATCCCTCCTCTCCTTCAGGAGGAAGGTAAAGACGTGGTTGTGGGACCAGGCCTTCAGGCAATCTGCTTAGATAAGGACAACCAGACGAATAGGACTGACAGGACTGACAATTGTGGAATTGGACTTTGAACTATGAGATAGCGAATGCTGACCGGCAATAAGGAGTAATTGGTTTGTATTGGTTTGTATGGATTTTTATTCGTCTTATTGGTTTTATCGGTTTATAGATGTAATGTATAATTGTGGTTTGATTGCTAATTTATGCTATTTTGTTTTATTACTGTTGTATGATACGGGCATCGAATTGTGCCTTGTTTTTGTAAGCCGCCCTGAGTCCCCTTCGGGGTGAGAAGGGCAGGGTAGAAGTAAACCAAATAAATAAATAAATAAATAATATGCCTCCTCACTCTAGAGAAGACAAAAGGAGAAGAGAGCCAATATGGTGAACTCTGACCACATGACCTTTTGCCAGGGCAATAAAAATACCTTTAAAGATTAAGTTATGCTTTTCCCTGAAGAGATCACATTGCTAAGTATTCAGAGGGGGAGGAGATAGTGGCATACAGAGATGAGTAAGACAGCCCCCTTCTAAGCCCTTTCTTAAGATAAGCTTGTTTGAGGAAATCGGAGAAGGAGTCCCTCACTCTAATGTATCTAGGCCAGTGGTTCTCAACCTGTGGGTCCCCAGATGTTTTGGCCTTCAACTCCCAGAAATCCTAACAGCTGGTGAGCTGGCTGGGATTTCTGGGAGTTGTAGGCCAAAACACCTGGGGACTCACAGGTTGAGAACCACTGATCTAGGTTAACTACTAATTGAGAGCTGGAGACTTGTGCAGTCGGGGATGAAACCCAACAATGCTGTAGATGGGAATATGCCTATACACACACACACATACTTCTATCTGTTGTCTGTTCTGTCTGTTTAACGGCATTGAATGTTTGCCGTGTATGTGTTCTCTGATCCATCCTGAGTCCCCTTCGGGGTGAGAAGGGCAGAATATAACTGTTATAAATAACTAAATAAATATGTGTGTGTGAATGTGAATGAATCAGCTTCGTATCAAGGCAATGTATAATTTTAAATGCTGAATATAAGTTACATATATAGTGTTTAAACCCAGATATGATGTCACTGGTATATTCTTCAGAGCTATAGTCTCAAACGTAGAGTTTCCCCTCTTCTACAAGGAGAGAATACAAACTGTGTATTTGTGACAAAGGAAATGGAAAGGATTGGGGGGAGGAAAAGAAAAAAAGGAAAATAAGGGAAGAAAGGAAGGGACGGAGGGAGGGAAGAAAGAAAGAAAGAAATAAATATAAGGGAAGAGAAAGGAAAGATAGACAGAAGTGGGGATGGCATATGAGGCAAGGGAAGAAGGAAGAGAAGAAAGAAGGATGTCAGGAATATTAAAAATTAACAAGGTATTTTTAATTACAAAAAATGTGCATCAAGCACTGAAAGGATTAAATAGATGCAATGACTCAGCAAAAGCTGCAGTTCTATATAAGCTGCTGTGCCTGTAGCTTAATAGCTGTCAGTCTGAGATAAACCTCAGTGGGAGAAAGGTCTCAGTCTGTGAGGTAGGCCTCACACTATCTATCTATGAGAAAGCTGAGTGTGAGAAGACCTGGTACGAGAAGCTTCAATGAAAGAAGACCCAGGTTAAAGACCTTGTGAGTAAAGCTGTGTGAAGCTCCAGTATAAGTTCATTGTGAGACGAGGCTCTGTGAGAGTGAAGCTGTTTATCTGCATGAGGAAGAAGCCTAGCATGGAAGCAAAGAAGGAAGTATAAAGGACTTTATTTGTGTTATAGAAACCTTGTTATTGTAAATAGTGCAACTGTATTATTTTACTATAATGAAAAGCCTCCTATGGAAGATATTACATTGGTCTGTGTGTTTTTGTTCCTTTTTATCATTTTACTAGCTGTCCCCTGCCACACGTTGCTGTGGCCCAGTCTGTTGATCTGGAAAATAAAGCAATGAGAAAGTGTTGGTTATTAGAAACCAATTTCTTTCTGCTTGTGGGTAAACAGTATTTCTTGCTGTTTCTTTGTCAGTGTTGATGTGGAGAGTGTCTGGTTTGCCCACCCTGGAACATGCAAGATATCCTTGTCCTTCTTTAAGGGCCCCTTTCAAATCCATGATACTATATCTGTGTGTGTGAATCATATCTATCTATCTATCTATCTATCTATCTATATCTATGGCTGGAAGGCTTTTTCATTATGTTTTCTTGCCCTGATGAAGGGAGTTGGACTGGATGGCCTTAAGTATTTTCTGTGAATCCCAGTGACTACAAATCCCAAATGTCAAGGTCTATTTCCCCCAAACTCCCATCTGTGTTCATATTTGGGCGTATTGAGTGCTTGTGCCAAGTTTGGTCCAGATCCATCATTGTTTGAGTCCACAGTGCTCTCTGGATTTAGGTGAACTACAACTCCCAAACTCAAGGTCAATGCCCACCAAACACTTCCAGTATTTTCTGTTGGTCATGAGAGTTCTGTGTGCCAAGTTTGGTTCAATTCCATCATTGATAGGCTTCAGAATGCTCTTTGATTGTAGGCTAACTATAAATCCCAGCAACTACAACTCCCAAATGACAAAATCATAATTTTTTGAGTGATGGTCACTTTTTGTGTTGTGAGACGTTTTGTTGCCAAATTTGGTGTGATTTCGTTCATTGGTTCTTTTGTTTTTAAGATTCTCATTACGCACAGAGCATTTTTATATATATAGATTTATTTATTAATTTAGGGCTTTTATATCCCGTCCTTTCTCAACCTCCGCAGAGGGACTCAGGACGGCTATTTTGGGCTACTGGTGCTGATAAATTACTCTGCTGTACATTTATGAGGAGGGTCTGTTGTTAATAAGCCCACTTGCCCAACAAAGGAAATAGAAAAATAAGAGCCACAAAGGAAATGCATAGCCAGTCAATGCCAGATATATATGCACTGTTAGGATCCCCCTACATAACAACAGCATGTGGTGTTTGCCAACTCACACAAAAACCGACAGCAAAAGAAAATTCTAAAAGGGGAAACCTCAACTGTTAGTATAATA
This sequence comes from Anolis sagrei, assembly GCF_037176765.1. Taxonomy (NCBI): domain Eukaryota; kingdom Metazoa; phylum Chordata; class Lepidosauria; order Squamata; family Anolidae; genus Anolis; species Anolis sagrei. The sequence goes on from NC_090032.1 coordinate 12,384,024, forward strand.
ATTTTTAGTCCAACTCAAAAGTCCCAAAATATGTACAGGCTTTCTTTTGTCTCCAGACAAGACATTAAACAAAGTCAAAGGGGGAACATTGTTGATGTGTTGGGGCATCTTGGTACACTCTTATGATGAGAAGTGTATGGATACAGTCACAAAATTAGGCCCTACTAGGAAATAAGGTTGTTTCACAAAGCAGAAATCCTTCCTTGGGTTACGGGTGAAAGGCAGAGCGGGGATAATAATTTAACCTTTTCCCAGTAGGAAACTCAGCTGTTGTCTTAATCGTTTGTGTCCACAAGCAAAACATACAGGTTCCTTGCCAAGTGAGTATGTTAAAGTGGAACCACAATGCCACTGGATGTCAAAACCATATTTATTTATTTAGGCAGAATATTTATTTATGTAGGCAGAATATTTTGCTCTTCCAGATATTTTGAACTATAATCCCCATAGACCAGGCATGGGCAAACTTTGGCCACCCGGGTGTTTTGGACTTCAACCCACAATTCCTAACAGCCTACCAGCCATTAGGAATTGTGGGAGTTGAAGTCCAAATCACCCAGATGGCCCAAGTTTTCCGATGCCTGCCACAGACCATGCAGGACAAAGCTAATGTGAGTTTCAGCCCAAAACAACTACAGAAGGAAGAATTCCCCATCCTTTTGCTAATACAATCCACACTTGGCTTAGTATTTAAACATTGTGGAAGTTCTCAAACGAAATGGAAGCATGCTGGGAATGCAGAATAGCAATCGGATGACTAATTAGCACAAAACAGGAAGTCTGAATGCACTATCCAAGTTTTCCAGGAAGACGGTCTACTACATATAAACATTGGACAAAAAAGATCCAATGTACTGTCATAGGCTTTCATGGCCAGAATCACTGGATTGTTGAGTTTTCCGGGCTGTCTAGCCATGTTCCAGAACATTATCTCTTGATGTTTCATCTGCATCAGAGGGTGTGATCTGCCTGCCAAAGATACAGGTAAAACATCAGGAGAGAATGCTTCTGGGACATGGTCAGACAGGCCGAAAAACTCACAACAACCCAAAGAAGACTCAAATTCCAAATACAGGCATACCTCATTTAACAAGGCCTCCTTGGCTTTCACAAATTCATTCATTCCTTGTTCTGTCTTTCTGGAAGTTTTGCTAAAACAACAAACAGTCTTGAGTGCTTAAAACCACAACCAAATGGAATTTTCAATACCAGAAGAGATTGTTTTCTTACCTAATTTAATATTAGTTTTTTTTCTTTTTTAAACACCAGTATAATTAACATCAGAGTGAAAAGGTAATCACTGTGAACAGTTAATACTAACCAATCCCATCAGTTGCAGCTCCTTCCATTAACATTCCTCAAAAATGGGTTGTATTGCCAACTACAGAATGTCAGAAAAGATTGGTCGATGCCAGTGGTTCTCAACCTGTGGGTCCACAGGTATTTTGGCCTCCAACTGACAGAAATCCCAGCCAGTTTACCAGCTGTTAGGATTTCTGGGAGTTGAAGGTCAAAACATCAGGGGACCCACAGGATGAGAACCACTAGTCTATGCCTTCATTTATAATGCATTTATGTGGATTTCAGGTGTAGACTCTTTGGAGGGGCATCTTGGCTGGCAAGAAACATGTCAATCATTGTGCTGTCAAAGGCTTTCATGGCTGGAATCACTGGGGTGCTGTGAGTTTTCCAGGCTGTATGGCCATGTTCCAAAAGCATTCTCTTGACGTTTCGCCCACATCTATGGCAAGCATCCTCAGAGGTTGAAAGGTCTGTTGGAAACTAGGCAAGTGGTGTTTATATATCTGTGGGATGACATCCAGGGTGGGAGAAAGAACTTTTGTCTGCTTGAGGCAAGTGTGACTGTTGCAACTGGCCACCTTAACATTTAAGTTTTAACTATTACATCTGGACAGGCCATAGGTTTTTAAATCCTTGTGTGTTACTGTCTATGTGTGAGTTATACTAATTATATTGTTTATTTTGCTTATTCCCTGTTGTTTTTTATTGATGTGTTGTTGTTGGGCTTGGTCTCATGTAAGCCGCTCCGAGTCCCTTGGGGAGATGGTGGCGGGGTATAAATAAAGTTTATTATTATTATTATTATTATTATTATTATTAATGGTCTTGCAGTTTCAAAGCCTGAATGGCTGCTGTCTGGGGGAGACCTTTGTTGGGAGGTGTTAACTGGTGCTGATTGTTTCCTGTCTGTAATTCCCCTGTTTTCTGAGAATTATTCTGTATTTACTGTCCTAATTTTATAGTTTTTAATACTGGTAGAGAGATTTTGTTCATTTTCATGGTTTCCTCCTTTCTGTTGAAATTCTCCACATTCTTTTGGGTTTCAATGGCTTCTCTGTGTAGCCTGACACGGTGGTTGTGAGAATGGTCCAGCATTTCTATGTTCTCAAATAATATGCTGTGTCCAGGTTGGTTCATCAGGTGTCCTGCTATGGCTGGCTTTTCTGGTTGAGTAAGTCTGCAGTGTCTTTCATGTTCCTTGATTTGTGTTTGGGCAATGCTGCTGTTTGGTGGTCCCTCTGTAGACTTGTCCACAGCTGCATGGGATACAGTAGAATCCTGCAGAGGTGAGAGGATCCCTCTTGTCCTTTGCTGAACACAGCATTTGTTGGATTTTCTTAGTGCCTCTGTAGATGGTTTGTATGTTGTGTTTCTTCCCTATGCGGTGAGTGATTCCCTTGATGTATGGTAATAACACTTTTCCTCTAGGTGGATATTTGCTTTGACTCTTGTTCTTGGTCTTGAACCACCTAAACTGGGCTCTGCAGGCCAATGGAGACTCCACCACAGACATTGGAAGAGCTGCAAGACCAAGAACAAGCCACGAAAGTCAAGACAAAGATCCACCCAGAGCAAAGTGTTCTTACCATACATCAAGGGAACCACAGACCACATAGGGAAGCTGCTGAAGAAGCACAACATACAAATCATCTACAGACCCACTACAAAAATCCAACAAATGCTCCGTTCAGCAAAGGCCAAGAAGAATCCTCTCACCTCTGCAGGACTCTACCGTATACCATGCAGTTGTGGACGGGTCTACAAAGGGACCACCAAACACACCAGCATTGTCTAGATATGAATCAAAGAACATGAAAGGCACTGCAGACTAATTCAACCAGAGAAGTCAGCCATAGCAGAGCACCTGCCCTATCTCTCCAAGGGGACACAGGGCATTTTACAACAAAAATTTGGCAAACATTCCATGCTGGCATAGCATAACAAACATTAAAAAAAAATCAAGGCGCTCAATTGCAACATTCACACTTGCCTCAAACGGCAAGACTTCTTTCTCCCTCCCTGGACATTTCAAAGATCCTCACTTGCCTAGTTTCCAAAAGACATCACAACCTCTAAGGATGCCTACCATAGATGAGGGCAAAACTTCAGGAGAGAATGCTTCTGGAACATGGCCATATAGTCTGGAAAACTCAGGAACCCAGTGATTCCGGCCATGAAAGCCTTCAACAACACATTGAACATCTCTACAGGGAGAAACTGTCTCAAGACACACAGAGATGGAAAAGCCAGAGACCAGGAACCTCTTGGAATGCCTGCCATAGATGTGGACGAAATGCTGGGAAATAATGCTTCTAGAACATGGCCAGACAGCCTGGAAATCTCACAGCAACCCAGTGGTTCCGGCCATGAAAGCCTTTGACAACACACACCACATAAGCTTGTTCATTTGCCTCTTCTCTTGAAATACTGTATATGACAGCCTAAACATTGTTAATGTACCTGAAAGATTTGTAGAAACCTCTTTTGAGGTTGGAAGAAGAATTCACAGCAACATATGTCAATCATTATTGGGGAGCCTATAGCTATCCAGATATAGTTGGCTAGGACCAATTAGAATTGGAGCCAAACAAGTGGAATGCCACAAGTTCCCCATCACAGCTGCAAATAGATTCAACCCAAGTTGGTATACAGGAGAAAAAAATGCAGAACACTTTTGGGATTTTTTTAAAGTAAAGCGTTTTTTAATAGCTTTTCAAGCACAGGGAATAATCTGTTGCTGCTCTTCTCCTCCAAGATCATGGAATAAGTACTACCCCACTCACCATCCACAGCAGCTGGATGATAGGAAGCAGGTATTCTCCCTCATCCCGTGTCATCTCCTCTATTTTTGGGAATAGAACATAACAGGGAATGTTAAGGCCATTGCAATGGAGGGTTTACAATCCCGCCACCTTAAAAAAAGGAACTTGGGACAGATTTTGTAACTTAGCTACAACCACTTGCCCAAGGGAGTTAATGTGTCACTTAACAGGGAGATTAATGCTGTTAGTTATACCAGGCATGGTCAAACTTGGGTCCTCCAAGCGTTTTGGACTTCAACTTCTACAATTCCTAACAGCTGGTAGGCTTTTTGGAATTGTGGGGAGTTGAAGTCCAAAACACCAGGGGGGCCCAAGTTTGCTCACTGATACCAATTCATTTAAAGACTGGCGGGGAGGAACACTTCTGTGGTGATCTGGGAGGCCATTTTGAATCCAAACTGTTGAGAACGAATGGGGACAATATGCTTTGGGTATGAACGTGTGGAGTGTTTTGACAGAAATACTCAAGTATTCCTCCCAAACATCAGGAAGGATGGCAAGGACAACAGATACCAGCTTTGCTTCCCTTCATGGTCTAAGAAGATTGTTTTGTTTACCTATCCTTAGGCAAAACGTGTATTCCTTGCTCTTTGCTACGAAAGGGGATAAGAGTGAGTTACAAAAGGTTTTGGAGAGCTTCAACTGAGGGGTTAAAGGGCCAAATTTGCTTCTTTGCTTACCACAGCCTCCAAATAAGAGAGGTAAATAGTCTACCTTGGTACAGAAAGGAGGAGGAGAAAGGGGAAAATGTCACTGCCCTCTGGATAGGGCCAAAGGCACAGGCCGGTCCAGCCTCACATTCCCCAAAAGATGCAGCTCCATCCTTGCCATATAGTAAGGAAGATACCTGTCTGAATGTCGGAAACTGGACACTAGCGTGTTAATATGGTCTGCTTATAAAAGGAAGTGGGATAGAGGCAAGAATTTTCACTTTTCCGAATCTCAAAACGAGAGCATACATGTGGGTTATGGAAAAGTGTTGCCAGATCCTGGTCCCGGCCATTACACATACCCATTGGATTACGCCTCGTTTGGGATGGAGCGGGGCGGGCGGGTGGGAGCAAAGTCATTCACAGCGTAGTCCCAAATGGTATTGCACTCTAGTCATTGGTGGTCCCACTCCACGCCAACAGCAAAAGGTCACAATGGGCAGGAATTGGTCCCTTCGGTGCCAGGCACGACGTAGGCGATTTGCTGGCCACCAAAGAGAGCAAGAGAGTCCAGTGTCCAAACACAGCACTGAGGGAGGAGGATGTGGAAGAGGATGAGAATATAAGCCACCACTTTCGTCAGGCCAGGAACACCACAAAGATGATGAAGAACACAATGAGAATGAGGAAGATCTTCACCATCAGCCACCGGTTGGAGGTAACAGACTGGAAGTACTTCAGAATCTCTGTGTGCGCGCCTTCGACATTGAGCTGGGCATCTTCCACGTTGGCGTCAATTCTGTTGCAGCAGTAAAAAGAAAGCACGACGAAACACAAAAGCACAAAATAAGACAAGTTTTACACAGAATCAAAACAGCCCAAAAAACTCATGGCAACCCAAGCCATGAAAGCCTTCAACAACACTTACTGTATATACTCGAGTATACGCTGACCCAAATATAAGCCGAGGTACCTAATTTAACCACCAACAACTGGGAAAATGTATTGACTTGAGTATAAGCCAGGGGTGGGAAATACAACAGCAACTGGTCAATTTACAACATAAAAATAGATACCAAAAATTACATTAATTGAGGCATCAGTAAGTTAAATGTCTCTGAATATTTACTGTATTTCAAAGTACAAAAAAGGGAACTAGTTCTGTAAGTGGAAAGGTAGGGTCAACAAAAGCAATATGGGCTCAACAATAAATAATAACAATAAAACTTCATTTGTATCCCGCCTTATCTCCTCATGGAGACTCAGGCCGGTTTCCAACATAGTAACAGGCAAACATTCAATGCCTATACAAACAATGCAGAGCTAGATATAGATCTATAATGATGTATACTAATTTGACATATGCATTTTCCCATGAAACATTTGCACATCCTATCTCTATATGTGCATTACCCTCCTGCAATATTTGCAAGCCCTATATATCTATGTTTATAACTATTTAGACCAGTGTTTCTCAACCTGGGGGGGTCACGACCCCTGGGGGGGGTGATGAGGGGATGTCAGAGGGGTCGCCAAAGACAATTAGAAAACACAGTATTTTCTGTTGGTCGTGGGGGTTCCGTATGGGAAGTTTGGCCCAATTCTATCCTTGGTGGGGTTCAGAATGCTCTTTGATTATAGGTGAACTATACACCCCAGCAACTACAACTCCCAAATGTCACAATCTATCTTCCCCAAACCCCACCAGTATCCACATTTGGGCATATTGAGTACTCGTGCCAAGTTTGGTCCTGATCCATCATTATTTGAGTCCACTGTGCTCTCTGGATGTAGTTGAACTACAACTCCAAAACCCACCAAACCCTTCTAGTATTTTCTGTTGGTCATGGGAGCTCTTTGTCCCAAGTTGGGTTCAATTCCATCATTGGTGGAGTTCAGAATGCTCTTTGATATTGTAGGTGAACTATAAATCCCAGTAACTACAACTCCCAAATAACAAAATCAATCCTCCCCTCAACCCCACCAGTATTTAAATTTGGGCGTATCGAATATTTGTGCCCAATGAATGAAAATACATCCTGCATATTGGATATTTACAAGATGATTCATAACAGGAGCAAAATTACAGTTGTGAAGTAGCAATGAAAATATTGTTAAGGTTGGGGGTCACCACAACATGAGCAACTGTATTAAGAGGTCACGACATTAGGAAGGTTGAGAACCACTGATCTAGACATCTCTCTCTATATATATGTGTGCGTGTGTGTGCATTTCCCCTGCAATATTTGCAAGCCCCATATATCTATATTGATATCTATCTAGACGTGTCTATATATTTGTGTGTGCATTTCCACCCTGTAATATTTGCAAACCCTATATATCTATATCCATATATATCTATTGAGACATCTCTCTATATAGAGAGAATTATATCTATATAGGATTTACAAAGACTTGCAAACATGTGAGGGGGGAAATAAATATATAAAACGATTTTTATATATACACATACACAGATATATAGGTATATAGGTATCTCTATATACTTATTGATATCTATACCTATACAGGATTTGCAGAGACTTGCAAACATGTGAGGGGAAAATCATATATAAAAATAATGTATAAATATAGATACAGATATACAGGTACATGGAAATCTCTAGACATCTATCTATCTATCTATCTATCTATCTATCTATCTATCTATCTATCTATCTATAAGATTTGCAAAGGACTGCAAACATATAATGGGGATAATTCATATATACTATTAATTTATATAGATAGATACAGATATATAGGTACATAGGAATTGCAAAGGCTCGTAGGAGGAAATGCCTATATATCTGTACAAGAGATTAACAAATACTTCAGGGGAAATGCTTTTATAAATAATGGATACATATGGTTTGCAAAGACTTCAGGAGAAACATGCATATATAGAAACATATTTATAGATATATAGGGCTTGCAAAGGCCAGTGAACACTTCCAAGGGAACAAAAATGCACATACAAAGTTAATACATTTAGATATACAGAAATCGGCCTTGCAAAAGATTTGAAGGGAAATGGATACATAAGATGAATATGCATACACATACACACAGAGATAATACAGGGCTTGCAAAGATTTCTAGGGGGGAAATCTATATAAGCAGTGTGAGAGAGGATTTGGAAAAGAAGACAACACTCTGATCTTGGCTTGGGAGGTTTTTTCAGCACAAATAAAGGCCTGAAAAACTTGCTTGTCTTTGAGCATATATGGTAATCAAAACGCTTTCCAAACATCACTCTGTGATTCTATAATATTGAGAGAATGACATCCGCTTTAGACCCTGCACACTGCCCGCTTTAAAGAAGTTAAACCTAAATTATATTCTTCTGGGGATGAAAGACAAGAAATAGGCCATGTCCACTATCTTAAAAACCTGAATAAGCCTTTATGCCTGTACCTCTGGATGGTTTCTTCCTGCTCTTTGACCATGTGTGCCAGCTGCTGGAATATGGACCCCAGCTCTACGATGGTTGATTCAATGTTCTGCATGGTGTCTGCCCGACTCTGGATATATGAATCCTGCAAAAAGAAACAAAGGAATGTAGGCATTGTGCAGGCTGGGGAACTCCACAGATCCTTCCCTCCAATTTCGCCTTTGCTATTTATTTATCGTGTCAGAAGCGAATTGAGAATACAGTTATAATGTTTTTAAAAGCACAAACAAAGTTAAAAACTTGGCATTATATTAAATGTCCTTTGACCAGAAGCTGGCCACTTGGAGTGCCTCTGGTGTGGCTGTGAGAAGGTCCTCCCTTGTGCCTCTGGAAGGGGTCAGACTGCATTGTAGTAGGTGGTCTGTGGTTTGCTCTTCTCTGCACTCACATGTTGCAGACTCCACTTTGTGGCCCCCTTTCTTAAGGTTGGCTCTGCATCTCATGGTGCCAGAGTGCAGTCTGCTCAGTGCCGTCCAAGTCACCCAATCCTCTGTGTGCCCAGGCGGGAGTCTCTCATTTGGTCTCAACCACTGAACAAGATTCAAAACGATCTTGACAGATTAGAGAGATGGGCCAAAACTAACAAAATGAAGTTCAACAGTGACAAATGCAAGATACTCCACTTTGGCAGGAAAAACGAAATGCAAAGATACAAAATGGGGGACAAGGCCTGGCTCGAGAGCAGTACGTGTGAAAAAGATCTTGGAGTCCTCATGGACAACATGTTAAACATGAGCCAACAATGTGATGCGGCGGCAAAAAAAGCCAATGGGATTTTGGCCTGCATCAATAGGAGCCTAGTGTCTAGATCTAGGGAAGTAATGCTACCCCTCTATTCTGCTTTGGTTAGACCACACCTGGAATATTGTGTCCAATTCTGGGCACCATAATTCAAGAGAGATATTGACAAGCTGGAATGTGTCCAGAGGAGGGCAACTAAAATGATCAAGGGTCTGGAGAACAAGCCCTATGAGGAGCGGCTTAAGGAGCTGGGCATGTTTAGCCTGAAGAAGAGAAGGCTGAGAGGAGATATGATAGCCATGTATAAATATGTGAGAGGAAGCCACAGGGAGGAGGGAGCAAGCTTGTTTTCTGTTTCCTTGGAGACTAGGACGCGGAACAATGGCTTCAAACTACAAGAGAGGAGATTCCATCTGAACACAAGGAAGAACTTCCTGACTGTGAGAGCTGTTCAGCAGTGGAACTCTCTGCCCCGGAGTGTGGTGGAGGCTCCTTCTTTGGAAGCTTTTAAACAGAGGCTGGATGGCCATCTGTCAAGGGTGATTTGAATGCAATATTCCTGCTTCTTGACGGGGGCTGGACTGGATGGCCCATGAGGTCTCTTCCAACTCTTTGATTCTATGACCTGCCACTTTTGGACTTGCTTGCTGAGGTGTTCCTGCGAGTATATCTGTAGATCTTAGAAAGCTGTTTCTTGGCCGAAGCAAGAAGTGGAGGTACCATCATCAGGGGCTTTGAGGGAAGGGGCAGTGTTTGTTTCTCCTGTTGCCTCTGGCTCAGCTCCTGTGGACTCACTCCTGGCAGAACCGAGGCCCTGACTCTGCAGCTCAAGGCCAGCAACAACACCTGCTTGCCCCAGAAGCTGGGGCATAAAAAGAACCACACCTGCAGGGCCTCAGGCCTAAGCAAGAAGTGAAGGTACCATCACCAGAGGCTTTGAGGGAAGGGGCAGAGTTTATTTCCGTTGCTGCCGCTGGCTCAGCTTCTGGGGACCGCTTGTTGCTGCTGGACTCTATCTTGACTGGCCTCCATTTCAGCATCCTTGGGTCAGCACAGAGATACCAACATTTGTTTCTTCCAGCCATGGCCCTTGATTCACCTGAGCCCTCTCTTGAGTGAACACTGCCACCCCGGTGTGGGTAGATGATCTTAGAATCATAGAATCAAAGAGTTGGAAGAGACCTCATGGGCCATCCAGTCCAACCCCCTGCCAAGAAGCAGGAATATTGCATTCAAATCACCCCTGACAAATGGCCATTCAGCCTCTGCTTAAAAGCTTCCGAAGAAGGAGCCTCCACCACACTCCGGGGCAGAGAGTTCCACTGCTGAACGGCTCTCACAGTCAGGAAATTCTTCCTAATGTTCAGATGGAATCTTTTCTCTTGTAGTTTGAAGCCATTGTTCCGCGTCCTAGTCTCCAAGGAAGCAGAAAACAAGCTTGCTCCCTCCTCCCTGTGGCTTCTTCTCACATATTTATACATGGCTATCATATCTCCTCTCAGCCTTCTCTTCTTCAGGCTAAACATGCCCAGTTCCCTAAGCCGCTCCTCATAGGGCTTGTTCTCCAGACCCTTGATCATTTTAGTCGCCCTCCTCTGGACACATTCCAGCTTGTCAATATCTCTCTTGAATTGTGGTGCCCAGAATTGGACACAATATTCCAGATGTGGTCTAACCAAAGCAGAATAGAGCATGGGGTAGCATTACTTCCCTAGATCTAGACACTATGCTCCTATTGATGCAGGCCAAAATCCCATTGGCTTTTTTTGCCACCACATCAGATTGTTGGCTCATGTTTAACTTGTTGTCCACGAGGACTCCAAGATCTTTTTCACACGTACTGCTCTCGAGCCAGGCGTCCCCCATTCTGTATCTTTGCATTTCATTTTTTCTGCCAAAGTGGAGTATCTTGCATTTGTCACTGTTGAACTTCATTTTGTTAGTTTTGGCCCATCTCTCTAATCTGTCAAGATCCCTTTGAATTCTGCTCCTGTCCTCTGGACTATTGGCTATCCCTCCCAATTTGGTGTCGTCTGCAAACTTGATGATCATGCCTTCTAGCCCTTCATCTAAGTCATTTATAAAGATGTTGAACAGGACCGGGCCCAGGACGGAACCCTGCGGCACTCCACTTGTCACTTCTTTCCAAGATGAAGAGGAAGCATTAGTGAGCACTCTCTGTGTTCGTCCACTTAACCAATTACAGATCCACCTCACCGTAGTTTTGCCTAGCCCACATTGGACTAGTTGCCTTGCCAGAAGGTCATGGGGGACCTTGTCGAAGGCCTTCCTGAAATCCAGGTACGCTCCATCCACGGCATTCCCCGCATCTACCCAGCTTGTAGCTCTATCGAAGAAAGAGATCAGATTAGTCTGGCATGACTTGTTTTTGATAAATCCATGTTGACTATTAGCGATGACTGCATTTGTTTCTAAGTGTTTGCAGACTGCTTCCTTAACAATCTTTTCCAGAATCTTGCCCGGTATCGACGTGAGGCTGACCGGACGGTAGTTGTTTGGGTCATCCTTTTTTCCCTTCTTGAAGATTGGGACCACATTGGCCTTCCTCCAATCTGCTGGAACTTCTCCCGTTCTCCAAGAACTCTCAAAGATGGTTGCCAATGGTTCCGAAATGACTTCCGCTAGTTCCTTCAATACTCTGGGGTGTAGTTGATCTGGCCCTGGGGACTTGAACTCATTAAGAGCGGCCAGGTATTCCTGGACGACTTCTTTCCCAATTTGGGGTTGGATGTCCTCCAATCCCTCATCCACTCCATCTTGCTGAGGTTGAAGACTCTCTTTTTGTGAGAAGACCGAGGCAAAGAAGGCATTAAGTAGTTCTGCCTTTTCCCTATCCCCTGTCAGCATTGCCCCATCTTCTCCTCGAAGAGGTCCTATCGCCTCCTTGTTTTTCCTTTTTCTACTGACATAAGAATAGAAGCCCTTTTTATTGTTTTTAATGTCCCTGGCAAGTCTGAGCTCGTTTTTTGCTTTAGCCTTGCGGACCTTTTCCCTACAGCTGTTGGCTATTTGTTTGAATTCTTCTTTGGGGATTTCTCCCTTTTTCCACTTCTTGTGCATGTCTCTTTTGTGTCTTAGCACAGTTAGAAGTTCGTTGGACATCCATTCTGGCTTCTTTGCACTTGTCCTATTCTTTCTCTTTGTTGGCACGGTTTGCAATTGCGCCTTGAGTATTTCACTCTTGAGAAATTCCCATCCATTCGTTAACTCCCTTATCTTTTAGTATCTGTGTCCACAGAATGCTGCTCAGCGTTTCCTTCATTTTTTGGAAATCAGCTCTCCTAAAGTCCAAAATGCGGGTTTGACTTGTCTTAGTTTCGGCCTTCCTTTGTACCTCAAATTGCAGGAGCACATGGTCACTTGCCCCTAAGGATCCTACTACTTCGACCGCATCGATCAGGTCCTCCGCATTTGTTAGGATGAGATCAAGAGTAGCCAATCCCCTTGTTGCCTCTTCTACCTTCTGGACCATGAAATTGTCTGCAAGGCAAGCGAGGAATTTGTTGGACCTTGTTTTCCAGCAAATATCGGGATAGTTGAAATCGCCCATGACTACTACATCTCTTCTCTGTGCCTGTTTGGTCAACTGTTGGCAGAAGACTTCATCAAGTTCTTCCTCCTGGCTTGGGGGTCTGTAGTAGACGCCTACAACGACATCTTTTTGAGTCCCAGTTCCCTTGATTCTTATCCAGATGATTTCAAGCTGGTTTCCCAGATTGCTGTCTTGAATCTCTTCTGCAGCATAAGAGTTTTTGACATATAAGGCTACTCCGCCTCCTCTCCCCTTTGTTCGGTTTCTGTGAAAGAGGTTATACCCCTCGATATCTACATTCCAGCGATAGGAGTCATCCCACCAGGTTTCAGTGATCCCTATGATATCATATTTGTGGTGTTGTGCTAAAAGTTGGAGTTCGTCTTGTTTATTTCCCATGCTCTGTGCATTAGTGTAAAGACATGTGAGCCCCTGAGATCTTCCCTTGAGCTGTTTAATTGGGATTATTGTGGTTTTGGTACTTGGTCCTTGTTGTGTTTGTGCAGCCCTCCGTTTAGCCTTCTGGCGATTCCCAGACATTATGGGTAAAGTAGTGTTCGCAAGGCTGTGTGGCATCTCATTCTTCCCCTGATGTTATAGAACTCCAGTATGCTGATGACAATGTCGTCTGTGCACATTCAGAAGAAGACCTACAAGCCACTCTAAACACTTTCGCAGAAGCATACGAGAAGCTCGGCCTGTCATTGAACATCGAGAAAACCAAAGTGCTCTTCCAGCAGTCACCAGCCAACCCCTCTCCAATACCAGAGATACAGCATAATGGTGTAACATGAGAAAATGTTGACCAGGTGGCTACCTTAGCAGCCACCTCTCCACCAAAGTCAACATCGACACCAAAATTCAACACCACCTGAGCTCTGCAAGTGCAGCATTTTTCCGAATGAAGCAGAGAGTGTTTGAGGACTGGGACATCCGTAGGGATACCAAGGGGCTTGTTTATAAAGCTACTAGCTGTGCCCTGCCACGCGTTGCTGTGGCCTATAGTAAAACTTATCAAAGTTGAGGTAGATATCTGGACTATTATGAAAGAGAGGTCCCTACCTATTCCTTCTCCCTTTTCCTCCCCCTTTCTCTCCTTTCTTCCTTCTCTACCTCTTTCTTTCTTTCACTACTTGGTTTCATCCTTCTCTCTTTCCTTCATTCCCTCCCCCTTTCTTCCTTTGCCTTTCTTCCCTCCCTGTTTGCTTCCTTCTTTCACTTTTTATTTCCTTTTATTTTACCACCATCATAACAATAACAATAATGCAATGCATTGCCTCTGGGACCTGACACCTCTCCCATTCCCCCTAAAAGGGTCTCATAGGAACAATAGCATAATAATAATAATAGAAATAACAACCTTTACCCGCCACGTGTTGCTGTGGCCAATCTTCCCTCTTTCTCTCCTTCTTTCCCTCCTTCCTTCCTTCCTTCCCTCCCATCTTTCCTTCTCCTCTTCTTTCTCTATCTCTTTCCTTCCTTCCCCCTTTTTCTTTCTTTTCTGCTGTCTCTCTTTCCTTTCCTTCCATCTTTCCTTTTCTTTCCTTTTCTTCTTCCTTCTTTCTCTAACTTTCCTTCCTTCCCCCTTTTTCTTTACCTCCCTTTCTCTTTCTTCCTTCTTTCCTTCCTTCCTGTCTTTCCTAGATTTTGACAGGGCGGGAAGGGGCGGGGTTGGGTTTGGAGGTGGCGTGAAGTAAAAGGAGGTAAGATTGGGGTGGGGGAGTGATGGAGCGTGGGGTTGCGTGTGTGTGTGCAGCGGCGGGGGGAGTGATGGAGCGTGGGGTTGTGTGTGTGTGTGCGGCGGCGGGGGGAGTGATGGAGCGTGGGGTTGCGTGTGTGCGGCGGCGGGGGGAGTGGGGTTGCGTGTGTGCGTGCGGCGGCGGCGGGGGGAGTGATGGAGCGTGGGGTTGCGTGTGTGCGTGCGGCGGCGGGGGGAGTGATGGTGTGTGGGGTTGTGTGTGTGTGTGCGGCAGGGGGTGTGTGTGTGTGCGGGAAGCAGCGCGACGGGGCTTGGAGTGAGTTGTTTTTCATTTTGAGTAGATATGTTTGTACCTTGTGAGTTGTGTTATGGGCATGGGAATTTTGGTTAAGTTTCGTTGGGAGATTTTTGAGTTTTGTTGTTTTGCCATTTTGTGAGTGTGTTGTTGTGTTGTTTTTCATTTTGAGTAGATATGTTTGTACCTTGTGGGTTGTGTTATGGGCATGGGAATTTTGGTTAAGTTTCGTTGGGGGATTTTTGAGTTTTGTTGTTTTGCCGTTTTGTGAGTGTGTTGTTGTGTTGTTTTTCATTTTGAGTAGATATGTTTGTACCTTGTGGGTTGTGTTATGGGCATGGGAATTTTGGTTAAGTTTCATTGGGGGGGTTTTGAGTTTTGTTTTTTTGCCGTTTTGTGAGTGTGTTGTTGTGTTGTTTTTCATTTTGAGTAGATATGTTCGTACCTTGTGGGTTGTGTTATGGGCATGGGAATTTTGGTTAAGTTTCGTTGGGGGATTTTTGAGTTTTGTTGTTTTGCCGTTTTGTGAGTGTGTTGTTGTGTTGCCGTTTTGTGAGTGTGTTGTTGTGTTGTTTTTCATTTTGAGTAGATATGTTTGTACCTTGTGGGTTGTGTTATGGGCATGGGAATTTTGGTTAAGTTTCATGGGGGGGGGTTGAGTTTTGTTGTTTTGCCGTTTTGTGAGTGTGTTGTTTTTCATTTTGAGTAGATATGTTTGTACCTTATGGGTTGTGTTATGAGCATGGGAATTTTGGTTAAGTTTCGTTGGGGTTTTTTTGAGTTTTATTCTTTTGCCGTTTTGTGAGTGTGTTGTTGTGTTGTTTTTCATTTTGAGTAGATATGTTTGTACCTTGTGGGTTGTGTTATGGGCACGGGAATTTTGGTTAAGTTTCGTTGGGGGATTTTTGAGTTTTGTTGTTTTGCCGTTTTGTGAGTATGTTGTTGTGTTGTTTTTCATTTTGAGTAGATATGTTTGTACCTTGTGGGTTGTGTTATGGGCATGGGAATTTTGGTTAAGTTTCGTTGGGGGGTTTTTGAGTTTTGTTTCCTCGTTGGATGCCCCTAACAAATTTATATATATAGATTGTCCTCCCTACGCTGCTATACGCCTGCGAGATGTGGACTGTCTACAGACGTCACATGCAACTCCTGGAACAATTCCATCAGCGCTGCCTCCAGAAAATCCTGCAAATCTCTTGGGAAGACAAGCAGAAAAACATCAGCGTGCTGGAAGAAGCAAAGACCACCAGCATTGAAGCAATGGTCCTCCGCCATCAACTCCACTGGACCAGCCACGTTGTTCGGATGCCCGACCACCGTCTCCCAAAGCAGTTGCTCTACTCCGAACTCAAGAACGGAAAACTGAATGTTGGTGGGCAGGAAAAGAGATTTAAAGACCGGCTCAAAGCCAACCTTAAAAACTCTGCCATAGACACTGAGAACTGGGAAGCCCTGGCCCTTGAGCGCTCCAGCTAGAGGTCAGCTGTAACCAGAAGTGCTGCAGAATTTGAAGAGGCAGGAATGGAGGATGAAAGAGAGAAACGTGCCAAGAGCAAGGCGCATCAAGCCAGTCCCGACTGGGACCACCTTCCACCTGGAAACTAATGCCCTCACTGCGGGAGAAGATGCAGGTCAAGAATAGGGCTCCACAGTCACCTACGGATCCACAAGAATACTGATCCTGGAAAACTATCCTACTCAGCCAACGAGGGATCGCCTAAGTCAGTAAGTAAGTATGGACCTTTTCAAAGGATCCTTCACAATAGGGAGTAAATTTCAGATCAAAACGTGTCATTTGATTTCTTCTTTTGTCAATTGATGTATTCCTGCCTGCAGGCCATATTGTTTTAAATGTGTTTAAGAACAATTATTGCATAAATGAACCAATACTGATAGGGAATCAAGCCATTTTGTTTAGCACGTGTGTCAATAAAGGCTGTTATTCCATTCATTTGTTGTCCTTTACCCTCCAAATCTCATAATTACCATCTGCGCAAACTTTTGAGAAAAGGCAATGCTTGCATTTCAAATATGTGGTTCGAAGCCAATGTGACACAAAGTAAGATACACCCCTAAAGGAAAATCAGAAAGTCTCTCCGTTCTTTTGTCCTGCCTGTTTCCTGCCTATGGCTCCCCATCCCAAGGCACCTGTTCATTGATGAGCTGCAACTGCTGGCTGGTCCGGCTGTCCATGTCGATAGCCACATCTCCCGAATGCCGTGGTTCATCCTGAAGCATAGCGGAGCCACCTGTGGAACCCGTCAATGATTCCAAAATGTCAGAAAGTCCCACTGGAGTAAAAGCGCTTGACATTTCTAATTCCCTCCTGCCCTACCCCAAAAATATTACATTTCCCCATTCTGTGAGCTATTAGGCTGAGCTATGCACAGACTTACTTAGGTTACTTGCAGAGAGGGGCATGGCAGAAACAGCCGGGCGGGAGAACTGTTCTCGGCGAGTCTTCTGCTGCTTGAGATTCTAAAGAAGGAAACAGAGAGCAGGCAAAACAAGACAGTTTGAGAAGTTGTGGAAAGCAGGCAGGCAAGGAAACAAAGTTTTTTCGATGCTTCTGAAGACAAATTGCGGGTAATGCAAGCTTGAGGCTACTATGTCCTGTTTGAAGGTTTCCCAGCAATTATCTTATTATCTGTTTGGCCACCACAATTTCTGGATTACTGTATATACTCGAAGATAAGCCAAGTTTTCCAGACCTTTTTATGGGCTGAAAAAGCCTCCCTCAGCTTACAATGGGGACAAGCCAGGCAGCCAATGCTTACAATATATGATCAATTTCTCTCTCCTCTTCCCTTCCCTAAACAGTATGTTTTCTTTTTTGTTTCTGCTTTGCTTCTCCTCCCAGGCTGGAATGTTTTGAAAATGGAAAAGAGGGGGAGAGAAGCCCTTGCAAGTCAGGAAGTCACCTTATCAAAGCATTTCCTCCTGAAATATTTGTTGATCTCTCCTACAGATATATAGGCCTTTCCCTCTGCAAGCGTTTGCAATCGCTATGTACCTATATGTCTGTATTTATCTATACACATTCATTGTATATATGAATTTCCCCTCATATGTTTGCAGGTCTTTGCAACTCCTATATACATACTTACCCTTGCAAGTCTCTGCAAATCCTATATAGGTATCAATACATATACAGAGGTACCTATATATCTGTATACCTCTGTCTGTGTATATTATATGTGTATATATTAAAATAATATTAATTTTCCCCTCAAATGTTTGCAAGTCTTTGCAAATCCTATATAGATATAATTATCTATATATAGAGAGAGTTGTCTAGATTTTTTTTTTGGTCGTGTCAGGAGTTGCTCCTGTTGTGAGAGAATTGGCCATCTGCAAGGACGTTGTCCAGGGGACACCCGGATGATTTGATGTTTTTATCATCCTTGTGGGAGGCTTCTCTCATGTCCCCACATGAGGAGCTGGAGCTGATAGAGGGAGCTCATCCGCCTCTCCCCGGATTCAAACCTGCGACCTGTCGGTCTTCAATCCTGCCAGCACAGGGCTTTAACCCACTGCGCCACCGGGGGCTCCATGTGTAGATAGATATATATGAATATAGATATATAGGGCTTGCAAATATTTCAGGGGAAATGCACAAACACACACACATATATATAGAGAGAAATGTGTTGACAGATATGAATACAGATATATAGAGCTTGCAAATACTGCAGGAGAGAAATGTACATATATAGAAAGAGGATTTGCAAACATTTCAGGGAGAAATGCATATGTGAAATATATATAATTATAGATCTATATCTAGCTCTGCATTGTCTATATAGGCATTGAATGTTTGCCTGTTACTATGTTAGAAGCTGGCTTGAGTCCCCATGCAGAGATAGGGCAGGATACAAATTAAGTTATATTATTATTATTATTATTGACACAAAAGCACAGTATGTCACAGCAAACGAACATTTCCCAAGCATCTAGGACTGTGTGATGTATTTTTGAATGATGTGTGCAGATCCAAGTCAGGTGGCCTTTTGCTGTTGACAGATTGTGATTTTGCCGATGTTTATTGTTTCCAAATACCGGCTGAGATCTTTTGGCACGGCAACCAGTGCGCCAATGACCACTAGGACCACCTGTACTGGTTGATGCCAGAGTCTTTGCAGTTCGATTTTGAGGTCTTGATAGCAGCTGAGTTTTTCCTGCTGTTTTTCCTCAATGCGACTGTCACCCGAAATGGCGACATCAATAATCCAGACTTTTTTCTTTTCCACAATCTTGATGTCTGGTGTATTGTGTTCCAAAACTTTGTCAGTCTGGATTCAAAAGTCCCACAGTATTTTTGCATGTTCATTTTCCATGACCTTTGTGGGTTTTTGTACCCACCAATTCTTTGCTATTATTATTATTATTATTATTATTATTATTATTATTATTATTATATTTTTAATTATTATTATTGATACCATATTGTATTTGTTGACCCTCCTTTTCCACTTGCAGAGCTAGTTGACTGTTTTTCTTTGAAATACAGTAGCTGCTGCACTTCCCACCCCCGGCTTAGACTCGAGTCAATATGTTTTCCCAGTTTTTGTGATAAAATTAGGTGCCTCGGCTTATTCAGGTCAGTTTATACTCCAGTCTATACGGTAAGTAGGCCTCCAGTTTGTTCCAATGTGCAGAGCTTAGAAAAGTTACTTCTCTGCAATTCTAAGAACGCCCCTGCCAGGATGGCCAGTGGCTTCCAGCCCAAAACTTTCCCAAAATTTGAGTTCAATGGGCAAGTCTTGAGTGTTATTCTAGTTTTTCTACTATCCCAAAAGGCTCGCATATCAGTTAGTGCCACACTGGATCATCTTTATGTCTTTGGGCAGCATGGCCATCCATACAGTGATCCAATTTTCCCAAAGATTTTGATTCTTCTCATAAGTAATGTGTCTAAAAGGTGTTTGTTGGCTCCCTCTTTTCCAAATGGGAATAATTGGCAACACAGTCAAAGATGCACAGTTTGTCTTTAGTACAGTTTGATGTCAAGAGTTGCCTTGCTAGAATCCTAAGCAGCTACAATTAGTATGCTCTTATCAGCTAATAGTCAAATTGGAGAGAAATGAATAACGCCTGACTTACCTCTGTCCGCACCTCCAGAACAGACTTGAAGTCATTGGACATGGAGGCTAGCTTGGACTGGGAAAAGAAGATAGAATGGCAAGGAAGTCAAAAACACACCCTCACTTTAACTTTATCTCTGCTTTCCCAACCCCCTATGAACAATCTTTGGTCTTGCAGTGTCTTTGCCTTCAGCTCCACCTATCATGACCAATAAGGGATTAGATACAGTCCAGTCTAGCTTAGTATGTGCTGCTCTGAGTCCCCTTCGGGATGAGAAGAGCAGGATATGAACATGGCAAATAAATAAATAAATAATAAAATCCATCTCCCCCAGGGGGACTCGGTGCGGCTTACATGAGGCCACACCCATCAATACAATACAAACAATATAACGCAAAAATATAATAGCAACAAAATTACATAAAATGCAAAACCAACATAATAAACGACACAACAATATAAAATCAAACATTAAAAACACAGAAGACTTCACTGGGCAAGGCAAAACTGAAGGATAAATATTTTAAAACACTGGGAGATAGGACAAAATAAGTTATAGGGAAGGGGATCCGGGCATGAGGAGGATTTAATTGCACTAACCATAAAATAAAGTGCTTCTAAGGACATTTTGTGCAAAGTTTGGCTAGGGAGTTTCTCACATTTAATCACTGAAGGCACATTGGAATAGCCAGGTTTTCAAATTCCTCCTGAAGATGGCCAGTGTGGGGGCTTGCCTAATATCTCTGGGGAGTGAGTTCCAGAGTCGGGGGGCCACCACAGAGAAGGCCCTCTCTCTCGTCTACGCAAGTTGCAATATTTTGCATAAGGAGATTTCCACAAATTGCATAAAATTGTGCACACTTGCATAATATGGCATATGCCCCTCTCCATGAGAACACTTTCAAAATAATATGTTTTCAGACCTGAAGTGACACAACCACGGTGTTCGAGTGCGTTTGCACATGTCTTCCACTCTGGCTGCCTTTGGCCTTGACAAATTCCTGCAGTTGTGCGATTTGTTTGTTCAGGCTGTTGATGTCCTGTTGGGAGAAAAGAAATGCTTAAAGATGAGCATCGGCTAGATGAAGAAACCAGGAACCAACTGTGGGATGTTTTAAAATTAACAGACTTGGCACTTTGAAGCAAATGAAAATGAAATAGCAGAACTTCCTACCCGACTGTCCTTTGGCAGAATCCCTCCTCTGTTTGCTATGTCCCCCAAATTCACATCTTAGTATTTAATACAGTAGGACAAAAGAGGAAGAGGAGTAAAGGAAAGGTGAATTACCGATGATTCACTTAGTGTATATACTAGAGTATAAGCCAACCCAAATATAAGCCAAGCAACCCTATTTTACCACAAAAACCTGGGAACACATATTGACTCAAGTCTAAGCCAAGGGTGGAAAATGCAGCAGCTACTGTTACATTTTTAAAAAAAGATACCCACAAAGTTACATTAATTGAAGCATCAGTAGGTACAACGGTTTTGAATAATTACATAAAACTGTAATTTAAGATAAGACTGTCCAACTCTGATTAAACCATGATTCTAACCTTACGTATCCTTCCAGTAATAATAAAGAGAATAAAATATAATTAAATATAATAGAGTAAAATAATGGAAATAGAATAATAACAGTAATAATAACGTAAAATAATAAATGCAATAACAAATAATAGAGTAAAGTAATGAAAATGAAATAATAATAAATAGAGTAAAATGATAAATGTGATAATAACAATAATAATAGAGTAAAATAATTGAAATGTAATAATATTTATTTATTTATTTATTTAGAACTTTTGTATCCCGTTCTTCTCTACCTCAGTGGAGGGACTCAATAATAGAAAAATAATAATAGAGTAAAATAATAAATGTGATAAAAACAATAACAATAACAGAGTAATGGAAATGTAACAATAATAATAACGGAGTAAAATAATAAATATAGTAATAATAATATAGGAAAATAATGTAAAGGTAATAATAACAGTAATAGAGTAAAATAATAAATGTAATAAAAATAATAGAGCATGGTATACCATGATACACAGAAAATGTTAAAAATACAATTAAAAAAAAACAGAGTTCTTTCTGCTTGGAATGCTTGACTTTGAAGGGGACAAAAATATGGATATAATCTTTAACTACCTAATTACCGCAGCCCGAATTGTATACGCTAAGAATTGGAGACAGAAGGAAATACCCCAAAGAGATGATTGGCAAAACAAAATATTGGAAATAATGAATTTGGACGAACTAACATATTGGTTATTGCCAAATGAAGGAATTCCAAAGAAACAAACAAATTGGGATTTGATAAAAAAGATACTTTAAACAACAAAAAATAGAGATTATTTTTTGAAAAGAATAAAACGATATAAGAGAAGAAACAAAACAAGGAAGTGATTCTTAACTTTGTACCCAGAAAAACTGGTAAAAGATCTTCTAATGATAGATGGAAGCCCAACAAACAATATATTTCTTTCCCCCCTTTGGGTTTTTTTTCAGATTGGGACAAACTCATCACAGAGACTATTCAAGATATGTGTGTGCGGTTTTTTTCTCTTACTCTTTTCCTACTTTTCTATCTCCTTCGCAATATTCCCCTACTTTCTATGTAACTTTACATAATACCAATAAAAATTATATTAAAAATAATAATAATAGAACAAAATAATATACCTGTAATAATAATAAATGTAATAATAATACTAATAATAACAGAGTAAAATAATAATTAACCTTGACTTGAGTATAAACCGAGGGGAGCTTTTTCAGCCTTAAAAAAGGGCTGGAAAGCTCGGCTTATACTCGAGTATATATGGTACTTCCATTTTGCCCACTGCCTCAGAGGAAATCCTTACCTGCTTCACAATGTAGGTTAGCTCTTCTATCTCTATTGCCTTGTCATCAAACAGTGATTTCCGCTTGGCCACTGAAGTTGTAAAATGTCAGATTATTAATCATTACTCCTTCTTGAACACTCCTTCCTAGGTGTTCTAAAACCTATTCAATCTTCCTGCTCAACAGGAAGCATCACTATAGCATAGCTGCTTAATCTGACCATCATGGGAGATACAGTTCATCTATTTTTATTTATTTATTTTATTGATCAGTTTTGTATACTGCCACTACTGCCACTCCCCGAAGGCTTGGAGCGGTTCACAATATACACATGTAATACATAACATTTAAAATCAAGGAAGAATTCAATCAGCAAGGTTCAAATGCCAGCCTAAATAAATAAGTTTGCTGCCTACCCATCAACTTTCAAAAACTGGTAAGGCAGCGATTAAACTTTATTCTCAACCATGAACGTCTTCGAATCCTCTGCCGCATACACCCCAGCATAGTATCCACAAATAACACCTACATATACTGGTTACTCTGCCCAAAAATTGAGCTTTTCACTGACATCAACTGGCACTGAAGACACCATAATCACATGCTTTTGGTACCTCTTCCCATTCTCTTCTGCCCTATCCATGTTCCAGATACTTACAGATTGTTAGCTTCTCTAGCTTGGCAAATGTATTGCTGAGGTCCTTCCCGATGCGCCTGAGGATTAGAAGAATTTGGCAAATCAACCACAACAATAACAACAACAAAAACTAAGACTCTATCCCCCAAAGATAGTGAAGTTTGCCCAGCTGGCACTTCAGCTCCCCACACAGTCTATTCTCCTGCTTGGAAGAGCTATTCTGAAGGAAAGAACTCCATTTGCACTTACTTGGCCATAACCGAGAATTCGCTTCTTTGACGTACAGCACTGAGCACCGGTTTGTTGAGCTGAAGCCCATTCTGAAAATGAGAAGATGGATAAAGGCTTCCCGGATTAGAAGACAAATAGATGGGATTCGTATGGGGTGGATTGTGAGTTTTAAATGCTATTTTAAGCGTATCTGTTATATTTTAATCTATATTTTAACCTAAATCCACACTGTAAATTAATTGTTCTTAACACTTGTTTCGTGTTTTGTTTTAAACTAAGACCAAAGTATAGCCACCTTGAGTTCCCACAGAAAGAAAGTAAATAATAATAATAATAATAATAATAATAATATCTATATCTATATAAATGCTCTGTGCATAATGAGTGCCTTAAAAACAAAAGAACCAATGAACGAAATCACACCAAATTTGCTAACAAAACATCTCACAACACAAGGAGTGACCATCACTCAAAAAATTATGATTTTGTCATTTGGGAGTTGTAGTTGCTGGGATTTATAGTCCACCTACAATCAAAGAGCATTCTGAACTCCATCAATGATGGAATTGAACCAAACGTGGCACACAGCACTCCCATGACCAACAGAAAATACTGGAAGGGTTTGGTGGGCATTGACCTTGAGTTTGGGAGTTGTAGTTCATCCAGAGAGCACTGTGGACTCAAGCAATGATGGATCTGGACCAAACTTGGCGCAAGCACTCAATACGCCCAAATATGAACACAGATGGAGATTGGGGGAAATAGACCTTGACATTTGGGAGTTGTAGTTACTGGGATTCACAGTTCACCTACAATCAAAGAGCATTCTGAACCTCAAGAACAACAGAATCGGGGTAAACTTCCCACACTGAACCCCCATGACCTACAGAAAATACTTAAGACCACCCATTCCAACTCCCTTCATCAGGGCAAGAAAACGTAATCTAAGTCCTCCTGACAAAGAGCCATCCAGGAATAGCAATAGATAGATAGGTAGGTAGATAGATAGATGATAGATAGATAGGGAGTTTTAGTTGCTGGGATTCACCTACAATCAAATAGCATCATAGAATTGAACCAACCGGGACTTCCATGACCAACAGAAAACACTAGAAGGATTTGGTGGGCATTTACCTTGAGTTTGAAAGTTGTAGTTCACCTACATCCAGAGACTACAATAGATTCAAACAATGATGGATCTGGACCAAACTTGGCACGAATATTCCATATGCCCAAATATGAACACAGATGGACTTTGGGGGAAATAGACCTTGACATTTGGGAGTTGTAGTTATTGGGATTTATAGTTCACCTACAATCAAAGAGTGTTC
Organism: Anolis sagrei; assembly: GCF_037176765.1. Classification (NCBI taxonomy): domain Eukaryota; kingdom Metazoa; phylum Chordata; class Lepidosauria; order Squamata; family Anolidae; genus Anolis; species Anolis sagrei. The sequence goes on from NC_090032.1 coordinate 12,408,675, forward strand.
TGAACTCCAGCAACGACAGAATTGGGGCAAACTTCCCACACAGAACCCTCATGACCAACAGAAAATACTCTTGGCCATCCAGTCCAACTCTCTTCACCAGGGCAAGAAAACGTAATCAAAGCCCTCCTGACAAAGAGCCATCCAGCCATAGATATAGACAGATATGATTCACAGAGAGATATAGTATCATAGATTTGAAAGGGACCCCTGAAGGACAATTACATGTTACATGTTCCAGAGTAGGCAAACCAGACACTCTCCACATCAACAGTGACAAAGAAACAGCAAGAGCAAGAAACACTGTTTACCCGCAAGCATAAAGAAATTTCATATATTAGAAACCAACACTTCCTCATTACTTTGTTTTCCATATCAACAGACTGGGCTACAGCAACGTGTGGCAGGGGACAGCTAGTACATAATAAAAGTGAAAATATGTATGCGTGTATGTGGCTAGGGTGTCCACTTCTTACACAGACAATCTCCTGCCTCCACAAAGAGCTATAGTTCCCACTACTCAAGAGACACCAAAGGCCCTCCCTCCAATGACATTGCAGTGAGTGCCACACACATGTATAAGAGCTGTGGCAATGTCCTCCACAAACACAATACTGCCCAAGTGGATGTTTTCTTTCGGGAATAATTCCATCCTATATTTTCTGTTTTTCCTCCACCACAGCTATCCCAGTGTTTCTGACTCTCTCCATTGGTGTAGAATTTGCATGATCCCACTCACTGCCTCTCCCATAAACCTTTCCGACCCTTTCCTATGGCACGCAGTAAACAGATAGGAACTGATCAGCAACTGAACATACTGGAGAGGTTTGGGGGGACTGGCTCAACATGACAGAAGTTGTAGTTCATCCTGCATCAAGACAGAGAACTATGACCCCCACCAACAATGGACCTGCACCACATTTGGCACACAGAACTCTAATGACCAACAAAATTTAGGTTTGGGAGGAATTCACCTTGATTTATGGGAGTTGTAAGTACTGGAATTTATAATTCTCCTACAATCAAAGCACACTCTGAACCTCACCAGTGATGGACCTGGAACTAACTTGGCTTACAAAACCCTCATGACCAACAAAAAATACTGGCCACTTTGGTGGATTTATAGGAGTTGTAGTTCACCTATATCCTCAGAGAACTATAAATCCAAACAATGATGGATCTGTACCACACTTGGCACACATACCGGATATGCTGAAATTTGATTACTGGAGGGGTTTGGGGAGAATTCCCCTTCCTTTCTGAGAGTGGTAGTTCACCCACAACCAGAGAAACTGTGACCTTCACTGATAATGGACATGGACCAAACTTGGCACACACAACCCCCACAACCAACTCAACCTACTTGGGAGGGCTTTGAGGGGACTGACTCACCACAGTGGAAACTGTAATTTACCCTAGAGCCAGAGAGAACACTGAACCCCACCAATGATGCATCTAGAGCAAACTTGCCCAACATAATAAACTTGAACCGCTGATGGAGTTTCAGGGGATTAACTTGACATGACGTGAGTTGTACTTCACCCACAACCTTGTGCGTTTTGTAAAATTTTAAAAAATACTTTTTCAAATAGCCCAGACAATGCCAGGTACTCAAGTAGTAATAATCATCATCATCATCATCATCATCTATATAAATAAAAATGTAATGTTCGTTTGTGGGATTAACATAAACCACTGGATGAATTGCCGCCAAATTTAGCCACAAGACATTTACTAACCCAAGGAGTGACCATCACTAAAAAAAAAAATGATTTTGTCACATGGCAGTTGTAGTTGCTGGGATTTATAGTTCAACTACAATCAAAGAGCATTCTGAACTCTCCTAGCAGTGGATTTGAACCAAACTTGGCACACAGGACTCCCATGACCAATACAAAACGCTAGAAGGATTTGGTGGGCATTGACCTTGAGTTTGGGAGTTGTAGTTCACCTACATCGAGAGAGCACTGGGGTCTCAAACAATGGTGGATCTGGACCAAACTTGGCATGAATATTCCATATGCCCAAATATGAACACAGTTGGAATTTGAGTGAAATAGACCTTGAGAGTTGTAGTTACTGGGATTTATAGATCACCTACAATCAAAGAGCACCGACAGAATTGGGGCAAACTTCCCACACAGAACCCCCATGACCAACAGAAAATACTTAAGGCCATCCAGTCCAACTCCCTTCACTAGGGCAAGAAAAGCAATCAAAGCCCTCCTGACAAAGAGCCATCCAGCCATAGATATAGATAGAAATATATGATTCACACACAAAGATATAGATTTAAAAGGGACCCCTAAAGAAGGACAATCATATGTTGCATGTTCCACAGTAGGCAAACCAGACAAAGAAGCAGCAAGAAATACTGTTTACCCACAAGCATAAAGACATTACATATATTAGAAACCAACACTTTCTCATTACTCTATTTTCCAGATCACCAGACTGGTCCACAACACGTGGCAGGGGGCGGCTAATAATAATAATAATAATAATAATAATAATAATAAACCCATAGAGGCTCTTTTTATCAGTCCATCATCTCCCACATGAAACTGGCTACAATTATTTCTTTCAGTCTTAAAAACTTGCCATTGATTGGTACCGAAGAACTGCATAATAGTTGTCTACTACTCTCAGGACCAAAGGCTTACTGCTAAATTGCTGCTAAATCGAGCCTGAAATGAGCCAGCTTCATCCTGCACAGACTTCAGGAAGGGGCAACTCACCTGTCTGCTTTGCAAAGACTTGCAGGCTGAGAGGAACTCCTGGGTGCGGTCTTGACAGGACATGGTGTCCCACTGGGGTGGGGACGGTGCGGCCGGAGATGCGGTGGCAGTATTGACAGTTGCAGCAAGTGGTGGTGGCAGGACTTGGGTCTGGGAAGGTCCCAGGTAAACGCCTTGCTCGGTGTTTCTAGAGCCGTGGCGTCTCCTCGTATACATGGAGGCTCATAACCTGATGCTAAAAGGATATAGAAGAGAGCCATCAATGCTCAACGGCTGAAATGGAAAACTCCATTCTTAAGATCTAAATGACTGACAAGAAATATATATGAGACCCTCCCAGTGATGTAACACCATTGTTTGGATGTGAGTTGTTGATCAACAACACTTTCTCATAAACGTTTCCATTGTCTTAAAAAATAAAATCCTCACTCTGGCCTACCTTACAAGAGTATTGTGAAGATAAAATAGAGAAATAGGTGCAATGGGGAAAGGTGGGATATAAATGCAATACATAAACACAGCAACGTTGTCCTGGTTGAAGCAGAACCTAAATATTATCACCACTATTCTGCTACAATCACCATACAGCAATTTTCTATACTCATTTACCCAACAAACGGTAGGAGAAATAACTCTGTCTCCAGTTCTGGGCACTACAATTCAAGTAAGATATCGACAAGGTGGAGGCTCTTCAGCTTGGACATGATTGTCATGTCTGAATATTTGAAAAAGAGGTCTACTGAGGAGAGGGCAAGTAGACAGGACACAATGGAGCAATGGGTTGAAACTGCAGAGGAAAAATCCATGTCCATTAGGAAGAACTTCCTGGTGGTAAGAGCCATTTCACAGTGCAATGTGCTGCCTTAGAATCACCTTTACCGGAGGTTTTTAAGCAAATGCTGGATGGCCCAGTTTACCTGTCCGAACGTATCTCCCACTATGATCCACCTCGGGCCCTAAGATCATCTGGGGAGACCCTGCTCATTGTCCCCCCATTGTCACAATCGCGTCTGGCGGGGACAAGGGACAGGGCGTTTTCTGTGGTGCCCCCCTGGCTGTGGAACTCCCTCCCAAATGAAATTAGATCTGTTGCATCCCTCTTGATCTTCCGGAAACAAGTAAAATCCTGGCTATGGGCCTTTGGAGAATACGCTGACCTACTGATGTGTTGACTGATTTAGAACCGATGGACTGCCCTTGGATAATGATTTAAATCAGTGACTGCTGAGTATTTGTTGTCTCTTTTCATATTGTTTTTATATTGTTTATACGGTTTTATATTGTTATTATTACATTACTGTTAATTGTATATTTATGTTTTGATGTGGGCACCATGGGGTGCCACTTTGTTAACCATCCTGAGTCCCTCTGCAGAGGTTGAGAAAGGACAAGATATAAAAGCCCCTGGATGGCGAGGCGCAACACCCGTCATCATTGGTCAAGAGACTGGGAGTCCTTTTGGACCGTCTGCTGACGATGGAGGCCCAGGTCTCTGCTGTTAGCAGAACCGCCTTCTTTCACCTGCGGCAGGCTAGACGGCTGGCCCCCTCCCTGTCCAGGGACGACCTAGCTATGGTGATCCAGGCCACTGTCATCTCAAGACTGGACTACTGTAACACCCTCTACATTGGTCTTCCTCTGTCGGTGATCCGGAAACTCAAGTTGGTACAAAATGCAGCTGCTCGGCTTCTTGCGGGAATTCCGATGAGATGTCACATAACACCAATCTTACTGCAGCTGCATTGGTTACCAATTGAGCACCGGATCACTTTCAAAGTGATGGTACTCACCTTTAAGGCCTTGCATGGTCTGGGGCCGATGTATCTGAGGGACCGCCTCACCCCCTACCAACCCCAGAGATCCCTCCGTTCTGAGGACCAAGATCTATTGGAAATTCCCAGTGTCAAGACCTTGCGTCTAACAGCAACCAGACGCAGAGCCTTCACAGCAGTGGCCCCATCACTCTGGAATACTCTGCCACCTGAAGTCCGTGCCTTGCGGGACTTACCAGCTTTCCGCAGGGCATGTAAGACATACCTGTTTCGACAGGCTTTTAATGTTTGATATTGTTGTTTTTAAATTGTTTTTAAATTGCTTTTAAATTTTGTTAGATTTTAGCTATTCTTGTAAGCCGCTCCGAGCCCCAGGGGAGTGGCGGCATATGTTCAAATAATAAATAAATAAATAAATTTTGGTCATCTGTTGGAGGGCTTTGACTGGACACCCCTGCCTGGATGGCCCTTGAGGTCCCTTCAACCTCTAGGCCTATGAGGTTGAATGGTTATCTATTAGGAAGCATCTGATAGTGTAGACACCATTAAATCCCTCCTGACAGATAACCCTTCTGCCAGAGAAGCCTGGCAGAAAAGGGTGGGATTAGATAGCCCCTGGATTCCCTTACAACGCTCTCTACGTGGGGTTGCTTCTGAAGACTGCTCGGAAGCTTCAAATGGTCCAACGATCAGCAGCCAGGTTGCTAACAGGAGCATACCACTCCTCTGTTGCGCAAGCTCCACTGGCTGCCAATTTGCTACCGGGCACAATTCAAAGTGCTGGCTTTAGCCTTTAAAGCCCTAAACGGTTCTGGCCCGACCTACCTGTCCGAACGCATCTCCTCCTATGAACCAGTTAGGACATTAAGATCGTCTGGGGAGGCCCTGCTCTCGATCCCGCCGGCCTCACAAGCACGCCTGGCGGGGACGAGAGACAGGGCCTTCTCCGTGGTGGCCCACTCGGCTGTGGAACGCCCTTCCTGCAGGTATTAGATTGGCCCCTTCCTTGCTGGCATTCCTTGTTGGAAAGTAAAGACCTGGATGTTTGAACAGGCATTTGACTAAGCAGTGTGATTGATTAACTGATTATTGGAACATGGAATAACGGACAATGGGTTTTGGATTCTGATTTCACCGACTAGACCAGATGGATTTGTTATATTGATGTATTGATGTTTTGATGCCTATGTTAATGATGTTAATGACTTGTGATGCTTCTGTATTTTAAATGCATAAAGATTTTGTATCCTGTATACCTAAACTGTTGTAAACCGCTCTGAGTCGCCCAAGGGCTGAGAAGAGTGGTATACAAATAAAGTAAATAAATAAATAAATAAATACAACTCCCAATATTCTACAATTTTAAGCACAATGTCAGTACATGTTTAACTCTTTCTCTGTCCCCTTCTTTCCTTTGGAATTTTTAAACAGTCTGTTGGGAGGGCTTGGATGGTGATGCCTGGCAGAAGCAGGTTGGGATCCCGTCCAATTCTAGGATTCTGTGACACCATGTGGTTCTGTGTCAGGAGGGATTGAATGGGGAGAAGAGGGTTGGCTTTCATGGCCTCTGGGCTGCCTTCAGATTCTAGGGTTCTGTGATTTTTGGCCCCACACGTTCAGCTCCCCCTTTTCTGGATTTTTTGGAACAGAGGCTGGATTGGAGGGCCATCTGTCAGGAGGCTTTGAAGGTGCCTTCTTGCCTGGCAGAAGGGGCTCGGGCTAGGTGGCTTTGGGGGCCCCTTCCCACTCTAGGAACCCATCTGTGGGGCACCATCCGTAGGGGAAAGCGGCCTCCAGAGAGAGAGGCCTACCTCGCAAGGAGAGGCCTCGCCGAGAAGCGCCTCCCCGCTCTCCCTCCCTCCCGCCCGCGACTCACCGGCCCCACAGGCCCAAATCCCACCGAGACGCCGCCGGACTCCCGAGCCTCCGACACCGGCCGCCTTCCCCCGGAACCGAAAGGCCAAACAAGCGGACGTCACTGCCACGTACTCCCTCAGGCTGCCGCGTCACACGCACGACGTCGAGAGTCCCCGCCCCACTGCATACGTCACGCCACTCGCCTCATTAGACCCAAAAAACGGGAGGAAGTTGCCTGGCAACAAGGAGGAAGCGGAAGGGAAGGATCCTGCGGGGGGATGTAAACAAGCCTCGCTTGGGAAGAGATTTCCGGTTGCCAAGGGTTTCTGGAATCGAGCCTCAAACTCAGGCGGAAGGCCTCAGTGCGCCAGGCAGGAAGACACCGCCAGAGCCCCCCTGACAGCTTCAGATTAAAAATCTACAGAGACCCCATCATCACCATTTTATTATCCACTAGCCGTCTCCTGCCAGGCGTTGCTGTGGCCCAGTCTGGTGATCATGAGGGTTCTGTGTGGGAGGTTTGGCCCAATTCTATTGTTGGTAGAATTCAGAATGCTCTGTGATTGTAGGTGAACTATAAATCCCAGCAACTACAACTCCCAAATGTCAAGATGCTACTTTCCCCAAACTCCACCAGTGTTCGCATCTGGGCATATTGAGTAATCGTGCCGAGTTTGGTCCAGATCCATCCAGGCATTCTTTCAAAGGAAACATGCTATCCTTAGCTGAAGCTGATTTAGAAGGCATGAAGAAATATTTGGGTGTAATCAGCATACCTGTAACACTGCATCCATACCTACAGATCCCTCCCAGTGGCTGCTATGAGGATAGAATGGCACCTTGTGGGACACCACGTAACAGCTCCCTTTTCAAGGAGCAGCTATTCCCAAGTGCCACCATCCAGAATCCAGAACCAATGTCTCCAATTCCCAGCCTTCCCCATAGGCATTCCAGAAAGGTTTCCCCAATACCACGGTACTGAAGGCCGCTGAGCAGTCTAGAAGCACCAACAGGGACACACTCCCGTTGGTGTTGAGATGGAGATCCAGTACAACAATAGCAGTCTCAACTCTGTATCCTGCTCTGAAGCTGGTTTGAAATGAGTCGAGGAAGTGTGTAGCATCCAAGACCGCCTGGAGTTGGAAGGCAACTGCCTTCTCAATCACCTTGCCCAAAAAAGAAACGTTGGACACTAGTCTGTAGTTATCAAGGTCCAAGGTGATTCATGCCATATGCCAGCAAATATGGAAAACACAAGAATGGCCATCAGATTGGAAAAATCAACTTATATCCCCATACCAAAAAAGGGAAACGCTATAAGATGCTCAAACTTTTGTACAGTGGCGTTTATTTCACATGCCAGTAAGGTAATGCTCAAGATTCTGCAAGGTAGACTCCAGCAATACATGGAGAGGGAGTTGCCAGATGTAATCTGATCTTGCCATTAGTCAATCTGATCTCTTTCTTCGATAGAGCTACAAGCTGGGTAGATGCGGGGAATGCCGTGGATGTAGCGTACCTGGATTTCAGTACGGCCTTCGACAAGGTCCCTCATGACCTTCTGGCAAGGAAACTAGTCCAATGTGGGCTAGGCAAAACTACGGTGAGGTGGATCTGTAATTGGTTAAGTGGACGAACACAGAGAGTGCTCACTAATGCTTCCTCTTCATCTGGAAAGAAGTGACAAGTGGAGTGCCGCAGGGTTCCGTCCTGGGCCCGGTCCTGTTCAACATCTTTATTAATGACTTAGATGAAGGGCTAGAAGGCATGATCATCAAGTTTGCAGACGACACCAAATTGGGAGGGATAACCAATAGTCCAGAGGACAGGAGCAGAATTCAAAACGATCTTGACAGATTAGAGAGATGGGCCAAAACTAAGTTCAAAACTGTTGAAGTTCAACAGTGACAAATGCAAGATACTCCACTTTGGCAAAAAAAATGAAATGCAAAGATACAGAATGGGGGACGCCTGGCTCGAGAGCAGTACGTGTGAAAAAGATCTTGGAGTCCTCGTGGACAACAAGTTAAACATGACCCAACAATGTGATGTGGCGGCAAAAAACGCCAATGGGATTTTGGCCTGCATCAATAGGAGCATAGTGTCTAGATCTAAGGAAGTAATGCTACCCCTCTATTCTGCTTTGGTTAGACCACATCTGGAATATTGTGTCCAATTCTGGGCACCACAATTCAAGAGAGATATTGACAAGCTGGAATGTGTCCAGAGGAGGGCGACTAAAATGATCAAGGGTCTGGAGAACAAGCCCTATGAGGAGCGGCTTAGGGAACTGGGCATGTTTAGCCTGAAGAAGAGAAGGCTGAGAGGAGATATGATAGCCATGTATAAATATGTGAAAGGAAGCCACAGAGAGGAGGGAGCAAGTTTGTTTTCTGCTTCCTTGGAGACTAGGACGCGGAACAATGGCTTCAAACTACAAGAGAGGAGATTCCATCTGAACATTAGGAAGAACTTCCTGACTGGGAGAGCCGTTCAGCAGTGGAACTCTCTGCCCCGGAGTGTGGTGGAGGCTCCTTCTTTGGAAGCTTTTAAGCAGAGGCTGGATGGCCATTTGTCAGGGGTGATTTGAATGCAATATTCCTGCTTCTTGGCAGGGGGTTGGACTGGATGGCCCATGAGGTCTCTTCCAACTCTTTGATTCTATGATTCTATGTACGAGAGACCAAATTGCCAATATCCACTGGATAATGGAGGAAGGCAGGGAGTTTGAGATAAACATCTATTTCTGTTTTACTGATGATTCTAAAGTCTTTAACTGTGTGGATCATAATAAATTGTGGCAAGTTCTTGGTGGTCTGGGCATACCAAGTCACCTTGTCTCTCTCCTGAGGAATCTGTATAAGGACCAAGTAGCAACAGTAAGAACAGAACACAGAACAACAGATTGGTTCAAGATTGGGAAAGGCGTACGGCAGGGCTGTCTACTCTCACCCTCCCTATTCAACTTGTATGCAGAACACATCATGCGACGTGTGGGACTTGACGAACCCAGGCTGGAGTTAAAATGGCTGGAAGAAACATTGATAACCTTAGATATGCAGATGATACCACTTTGATGGCTGAAAGCAAGAAGCAGCTGAGGAGCCTTATAACCAAGGTGAAAGAAGAAAGTGCAAATGCTGGGTTGCAGTTAAACATAAAAAAAACCAAGATGATGGCAACCGGACTGATGGATAACTGGCAAATAGAGGGAGAAAACATAGAGGCAGTGACAGACTTTGTATGTGTAGATATGAAGATGACTGCAGATGTGGACTGCAGACAGGAAATCAGAAGACGTTTCCTTCTTGGGAGGAGAGCAAGGACCAATCTCGATGAAATAGTGAAGAGTTGAGACATCACACGGGCAACAAAGATCTGCCTAGTTAAAGCAATGATATTCCCCATAGTAAGCTATGGATGCAAGAGCTGGACTGTAAGGAAGGCTGAGCAAAGGAAGAGAGATGCTTTTTGAGCTGTGGTGTTCGAGAAAAATTCTGAGAGTGCCTTGGACCGCGAGAAGATCGTATCAGTGTAATGTCTATATATTGTACAAGTTTAAAATGTCCATGCTGCTAGCTGTGAGAGTTAAGTTATGAAGCATGTGTGGGACAGACAAGCTTCATAATAGACTAGGAGGCTGGACACTGAATTAATGAGCTGATAGCAGTGTATAAATAGAGCAGACACCATTTTATTATTTCTCTGCTCTTCTCCCTTGCATCTGACTGTGCTAACGAGTAAGTGTTACTGCAATTAATGAAATGTAAATAAAGAGCCACTATTCATTCATTCATTCATTTATTTGCTTTATTTCTACCCCGCCTTTCTCATCCGAAGGGACTCCAGGCAGCTTACAATTCCAGCAAAATTCACTGTCGGTAAAAAACAGTACTAACAATAAAAATTAAACAGTTAGCAATAATAAAATATATCAATAAACATTAAACAGTAAGCAACAATAAAATGTATCAATTTACAAATTTAAAAAGCACATAAAGTGCATAGTTCCATAACCCTGCTCATAATCCTTAATCCAGATCATGTCAAAACCATAGAAACGTATTCTTTGAATGGTTGTGCGCACAGCCAACTCTTCAGCTTTTTCCTAAAACCCAGAAGGGATGGGACATGTCTGATGTTGCTGGGGAGAGAGTTACACAGCCGAGGGGCCACCATGGAGAAGGCCTGTCTCTCGTCCCCACCAGTCGTGATTGCAAAGAAGGTGGGACCGAGAGCAGAAGATCTTAAAATTCTAATACGCTCATAAGAGGAGAAGCATTTGGACAGATAAGTTGAACCAGAACCGTTTAGGGCTTTATAGGCCAAGACCAGCACTTTAAATTGGGCTCTGTAGCATATCAGCAGCCAGTGGAGCTGACTGCTGAGGAGTTGTATGTTCCCTGTACACCGCTCCCGTTAGAAGTCTGACCCCTGCCCGTTGGACTAGCTGAAGCTTCCAGGGCGTCTTTAAAGGCAACCCCACATAGAGTGCATTGCAGTAATCTAAGTGGGATGTAAAAAGAGCATGGACCACTGTAGCCAAGTCTGACTTCCCAAGGTATGGGCGCAACTGGCACACAAGTTTTAATTGTACAAATGCTCCCCTGGTCACCGCTGAAACCTGGGGTTCCAGGCTTAAGCTTACTTAAGCAGAAACAACTGTCTGAAGTCAGTTAATTGGACGATAAGAAGCAAGTTGGCCAGCAAATTGCACTGAAAAGGGTTATAGAACCCAACAGCAAGCTTCCGCTGTTGAATTCCTGAACGATTAATGATCTGCCAGAGAGGGAAACATCAAACGTCTGCTGTGATTTCTGAAGCTGCTGGAAAGCACAAGAATCAGAATCACCAGAGAAGCAGTCAGTGTGTTTTTCTCAGAAACCAGAAAATAATAAGTAAGTTGGCCAGCAAATTGCACTGATAGATCAAACCAGTCCATCCTCCAGGAAATAATGCCTGGCTGCTCACTGGAGGGAAGGATATTAGAGACAAAGGTTAGTACTTTATCCACATAACGAGAGGACAGGAAAGCTTGGAGAAGACAATGATGCTTGGGAAAGGGGAAGGAAAAAAGGAAGAGGGGCGACCAAGGGCAAGATGGATGGACAGTATCCTTGAAGGGACTGGCTTGACTGTGAAGGAGCTGCAGGTGGCCATGGCCGAAAGGGAGCTCTGGCGTGGGCAGGTCCATGAGGCCATGAAAAGTCGGAAGCGACTGAACCAAAGGGGATCCAGGGAAGACTTCTTTTAAACAGGATGGAAAATCCCTCTCCCTGAGAGATGCATTAAAAACTTGTTATATTTGAGATCAAATTACAGCTCCTCCCTGGACAACCAGCCAAGAGGGACAGGGATCAAGAAAGCAGGTTGTCCTCCTTACTTGTCCCAGCAGCATGTCCACATCAACAATACTCACCAAATGAAACTGACCTGGAATTGTCTGGGGAGTGGGAATAAAAAGCCATCACTCTTGCAAAAGCAAGGCATTTACTATTCCAGATCACGGAGGGCATGCGTGATAGTTAAAAGTTTATTCCCCTTATCTGTAAGACTGTCCATATTGTGGGACCCACTTGCCGTAACCTGCTCTGTGTTTCTGTGTCCAGGTTTCCCATGGCTCAAGGGCTGGAGGGTTCTGCTTTGGGTTCTTCTTCCTTGGGTTTCTGGCTGGGGCCAGCTTCCTCCTCCTCCTCTTCCAACTGGCTCTTGGTGCTCTTCATAGATTCCCGTCTACCAAAAGCAGAGTAGCGCCTCCAAATCACCGTGATTTTTGTGTTCTGTGACGGCTGCTTGAGGTTCTCCGGCACCAGTGATGGCTTCTTCCCAGTTGAATGCTTGCTTCTTATGCTATACCTTTTCTTTTTTCTCCCTGGAAGCAAAACAAAACAAAAACCCAACAAAAAACACAAAACCACAATACAATTATTACCCAGGGAAAGAGGCCATTTTAAAGAGGGGCTTACTTTACAGGCCTCTATGTAGCGGCTCTTTTTAATAGGGCCTTACTGTATAAGCCTTATGGGGCTTGGCAGCCATTCTGCAAAGAATGCTCCCATGTATCTGTTGTGTGCCTCTACACATAAATAAAAAAGCTTTAGTGTTTCAGAAAAATTCTGCACAGATTATGTAACAACAACAACAACAACATGTTTTAATAATATGTTTTTGAAGGCATTCATAGCCAGAATCACTGGGTTGCTGTGAGTTTTCCAGGCTGTCTGACCATGTTCCAGAAGCATTCTCTCCCGATGTTTTGCCCACATCTATGACAGGCATCCTCAGAGGTTGTGTTGGAAATTAGGCAAGTAGGGTTTACATAACTGGTATTGCCCTTGACCAGCTTGATTAGCATTGAATGGCTTTGCAGTTTCAAAGTCTGGCTGCTTCCTGCCTGGGGGAATTCTTTGTTCAGAGGTGTTAGTTGGCCCTGATTGTTTGCTGTCTGGATTTCCTCCATTTTCTGAGTGTACATCTTTATTTACTTTCTTGATTTTAGAGTTTTTTAAAATACTGGTTGCCAGATTTTGTTTATTTTAATGGTTTTTTCCTTTCTGTTGAAATTGTCCACATGATTGTGGATTTCAATGGCTTCCCTGTGTAGTCTGATATGGTAGTTGTGAGAGAGGTCCAGCATTTCTGTGTTCTCCAGGTTGGTTCATCAGGTGCTCTGCTATGCCTGACTTCTTTGGTTGGATTAGTCTGCAGTGCACTTCATGTTCCTTGATTCGTGTTTGGGCAATGCTGTGTTTGGTGGTCCCTATGTAGACTTGTTCACAGCAGTATGGTATGCAGTAGGTTCCTGCAGAGGAGAGAGGACTTTGGCGCAGTTGGCTGGGTGTCAGCTGCATTAAGATCACTACTGACCGAAAGGTCATGAGTTCGAAGCCAGCCCGGGTTGGAGTGAGGTTCCGACCAATTTTGTGTAGCTTGTTGTCGACCTTTGCAGCCTGAAAGACAGTTGCATCTGTCAAGTAGGAAATTTAGTTACCACTTTGTGGGGAGGATAATTTAACTAATTTACGAGGTCATAAGATCAGCGAGCATGCGGGGAATGTGGAAGCACTTCATCAGTGTCGCAGATGGACGGTGAAGCGACAGCTCCCCTGGTGACCAGAAAAAGTTGGAATGATAAATAGCCTCTGACTGTCTGTCGTGTGTTGTGTGTCTAAGGCATTGAATATTTACCTGTATATGTGCATTGTAATCCGCCCTGAGTCCCCTGCTCGGTGAGAAGGGAGGAATATAAATACTGTAAATAAATAATAATAAATAAGCAGCCAAAACTTGAAGCTGCCTGGCTATTCAATGCTAATCAAGGTTGTGAATTGCAACATTCATACTTGCATCTAACCGACAAGAGTTCTTTCTCCCACCCTGGACATTATTCCACAGATATCTAAACCTCCAACAGACCTCACAACCTATGAGGATGCCTGCCATAGATGTGGGTGAAACATCAGGAGAGAATGCTTCTAGAACATGTCCATACAGCCCAGAAAAATTCACAGCAACCCAATAATAATAGTAATAATAATAATAATAATAATAATAATAATATTCAGATCCTCTGAAGATGCCAGCCACAAATGCAGGTGAAACATCTGGAGAAAATGCTGCCAGAACATGGCCTGGAAACTACACAACAATCCAATAATAATAACAATAATAATAATAATAATAGTTTATTTATTGCCCACCTCTCATTTAATTCTGTTGTATATTTTTAGGTTTGAAATTATTTCACAGATATCTAAACCCCACTTGCCTAGTTTCCAACAGACCTCACAACCTCTGAGGATGCCTGCCATAGATGTGAACAAAACATCAGGAGAGAATGCTTCTGGAACATGGCCAGAATAATTATGCATTTCTTGATTCACATAGATCCACCCAGAGTAAAAAGTGTCGTTACCAGCAAGAAGAAGCCAGGCTTTGAAGCTGCAAGGCCATTGAATGCTAATCAAGGTTGCCAATGGCAACATTCACACTTGACTCCAGCAGACAAGAGTTCTTTCTCCCACCCTGGACATTACTTCACAGATATCTAAACCCCACTTGCCTAGTTTCCAACAGACCTCACAACCTCTGAGGATGCCTGCCATAGATGTGGGCAAAACATCAGGAGAGAATGCTTCTGGGACATGGCCAGAAAGCCCAGAAAAGCCACAGCAACCCATTCATTATTATTATCTTTAAAGACGCTCAATGCAGTGAATATTGCTAAAAAATACTATAATTCTTACTGATAATAAAATATAATTACTACTTCTAATAAAATATAATTACTACTGATATTTAATATGATATACTATTTTATTATTGTATATGTGTATATTTTAAGTTGTAATGTTTTTGATTGTGAGCCACTTTGAGTCTCCATATGGAGAAATAAAATGGGATAAATAAATAAATTTCATAATAATAATAATAATAATAATAATAATAATAAGTGGGTCTCCTTAGAGAAGTTGGTCCCACAGCTTGGTATTATCTTTAAAGGAGACTCAAAGCAGTGAACAGTGCTAAAAATAATATACAATTGAATAATAGGTAAAGGTAAAGGTTTTCCCCTGACATTAAGTCGAGGATTGGTGCTTATCTCCATTTCTAAGTTGAAGAGCCAGCGTGGTCTGTAGACACCTCCAAGGTCACATGACTGCACGGAACACCATTACCTTACAGCGGGAGTGGTACCTATTGATCTACTCACATTTGCATGTTTTTGAACTGCTAGGTTGGCAGAAGGTGGGGCTAACACCGAAAACTCACCCCGCTCCCTGGATTTGAACCTGTGACCTTTTTTTGGGACTGTGGTGCATCTGGCTGGGAGTCAGCTGCATTAAGATCACTACTGACCGAAAGGTCATGAGTTTGAAGCCAGTCTGGGTTGGGGTGAGCTTCCGGCCAATTTGTGTAGCTTGTTGTTGACCTTTGCAGCCCGAAAGACAGTTGCATCTGTCAAGTAGGAAATTTAGGTACCACTTATGCAGGGAGGCTAATTTAACCAAATTTACGACAGCATAAAAATCTCCAGCAAGCATGCAAAGAGTGAGGAAGTACTTCATCAGTGTCACAAATGGACGGTGAAGCGATAGCTCCCCTGGTGGCCAGAATCCCCTCATGAAAAAGGTGGAATGTTAAATAGCCTCTATATGTGGTGTGTCTATGGCATTGAATGTTTCCCATGTACATTGTAATCTGCCCTGAGTCCCCTGTAAATAAATAAATAAATAAATAATAAGTTCAGCAGCTCAGCAGTTTAAACCCACTACACTAGAGTGAACAGTGCTAAAAATAATATACAACTGAATAATAATAATATTACCGAGCTGTAGAACTGACTTCAGTGAGACCTACTTATTATTATTAAATTTTATTTATTGTAAACATATAAATATATTATTCAAATACAAAATTCAATAATTTGAAATAATATTTATATAATATTATGTAATTTAAGTAAGGTAAAGGTTGTCCCCTGACATTAAGTCCACTCATGTCTGACTCTGGGGTGTGGCGCTCATCTTCATTTCTAAGCCGAAGAGCCGGCGTTGTCCATAGACACCTCCAAGGTCATGTGGCTGGCATGACTTCATGGAGTGCCATTACCTTCCTGCTGGAGCCCCTGGTGGTGCAGTGGGTTAAACCCCTGTGCCGGCAGGTCGCAGGTTCAAATCGGGGGAGAGGCGGATGAGCTCCCTATATTAGCTCCAGCTCCTCATGCGGGGACATGAGAGAAGCCTCCCAGAAGGATGATAAAAACATCTAATCATCTGGGCGTCTCCTGGGCAACGTCCTTGCAGACGGGCAATTCTCTCACACAGTTTCTCAAGTAGCTATTGACACGACAAAAAAAAAAAAACCTTCCTGCTGGAGCAATACCTATTGATCTACTCACATTTGCATGTTTACGAACTGCTAGGTTGGCAGGAGCTAGGGCTGACAGCAGAAGCTCATGCCACTCCCCAGAATCGAACCTGCGACCTTTTGGTCAACAAGCTCAGCAGCTCAGCGCTTTAACCACTGCACCACTGGGAGCTCCATGTAATTTATAAATATATAAATATAATATAATTATATGTAATTTATAATTATATATTATTATTATAGGAGCCCCCGGTGGCACAGTGGGTTAAAGCACTGAGCTGCTGAGCTTGTTGATCGAAAGGTCGCAGGTTCGATTCCGGGGAGCAGCATGAGCTTCTGCCAACCTAGCAGTTCAAAAACATGCAAATTTGAGTAGATCAATAGGTACCACTCCGGTGGGAAGGTAACGGCGCTCCATGCAGTCATGCCGGCCACATGACCTTGGAAGTGTCTACGGACA
This sequence comes from Anolis sagrei, assembly GCF_037176765.1. Lineage (NCBI taxonomy): Eukaryota > Metazoa > Chordata > Lepidosauria > Squamata > Anolidae > Anolis > Anolis sagrei. The sequence goes on from NC_090032.1 coordinate 12,425,369, forward strand.
ACGCTGGCTCTTCGGCTTAGAAATGGAGATGAGCACCACACCCCAGAGTCAGACATGACTGGACTTAATGTCAGGGGACTACCTTTACCTTTATTATTATTATTAAAATATTAGATTTAATAATTAAATTTATGAGGTACTACTTATAATATATAATATTATGTAATGTATTATTACTACTATTATTACTATTTTATTTATTTATTTATTATTTGAACTTATATGCCGCCACTCCCCTGGGGCTCAGAGCGGCTTACAAGAATAGCTAAAATCTAACACAATTTAAAAGCAATTTAAAACAATTTAAAAACAGCAATATCAAACATTAAAAGCCTGTCGAAACAGGTATGTCTTACATGCCCTGCGGAAAGCTGGTAAGTCCCGCAAGGCACGGACTTCAGGTGGCAGAGTATTCCAGAGTGATGGTGCCACTGCTGTGAAGGCTCTGCGTCTGGTTGCTGTTAGACGCAAGGTCTTGACACTGGGGACTCCCAATAGATCTTGGTCCTCAGAACGGAGGGATCTCTGGGGTTGGGAGGGGGTGAGGCGGTCCCTCAGGTACATCAGCCCCAGATCATGCAAGGCCTTAAAGGTGAGTACCATCACTTTGAAAGTGATCCGGTGCTCAATTGGTAACCAATGCAGCTGTAGTAAGATTGGTGTTATGTGGCATCTCATCGGAATTCCCGCAAGAAGCCGAGCAGCTGCATTTTGTACCAACTTGAGCTTCCGAATCACCGACAGAGGGAGGCCAATGTAGAGGGCGTTACAGTAGTCCAGTCTTGAGATGACCGTAGCCTGGATCACCCTGAACAGGGAGGGGGCCAGTCGTCTAGCCTGCTGCAGATGAAAGAAGGCGGTTCTGCTCACGGCGGAGACCTGGGCCTCCATCGTCAGCAGAGGGTCCAAAAGGACTCCCAGACTCTTTACCAATGATGACGGGCATAGCGCCTCACCATCCAGGGTAGGCAGATGGATGTCCCCACTGCCCGGTCCACCCAGCCACAGGATCTCCATCTTTGCTGGATTCACCCTCAACCTGCTGGCATGCAACCATCCAGTAACGGCCTCGAGGCACTGATGGAAACAATCGGGTACAGAGTCCGGTCGGCCTTCCATCTTCAGCACCAGCTGAGTGTCATCGGCATACTGGTAACACTCAAGCCCAAAACCTCGAACCAGCTGAGCAAGTGGTCACATATAGATGTTAAACAACAGAGGGGAGAGAATGGCCCCCTGAGGAACCCCACAAGAGAGAGGGGACCTCTCAGAGACCAGGCCTCCCCTCTCCACTCGCTGTCCACGGTTGTGAAGAAAGGAGGACAGCCAGTTTAAAGCTCTCCCCCTGACTCCAGCAACAGCAAGGCGGTGGGTCAAGAGATTGTGGTCGACTGTGTCAAATGCTGCTGTGAGATCCAATAGAGATCCAATGTGAGACCCCTCCCCCCAGCACCAACTGCCGCTCTGTGCCAGAGAGAAGAGAGGGAAGGCCAGGGGACAGCACCATCTTGTCTCCTGCATTTGCCATCAGTTGGGGACCCCTCCCCACAGCACCAACTACTGCTCTGGGCCGGAGTGAAGAAAGGGAGACCAGGGGACAGTTCCACCTTGTCTCCTGTGCTATTCTAATAATATGTTATAATATAATATATTGTGTATACATATAATATTTATAATATTGTAATGTAATGCAATATAATACTACTAATAATAATATGATATTATAATTATATATTTATATTACATGTAATATTACTAATAATATTACGGTATAATTGATATAGTGCAATATAGCAATATTTAAAACTGATATTGTACTATGTTAATAATATATTGTATGTATATATACCTTGTAAGCCGCTCTGAGTCCCCTTTGGGATGAGAAGGGCGGCATATAAATGCCGTAAATAAATAAATAAATAATATGTAATTTATAATTATATATTATTATTATTAAAATATTAGATTTAATAATTAAATTTATGCGGTACTACTTATAATATATATTATATGTAATTTATAATTATAAATTATAAAAATATAATTATATTATTATTATTAAAGTATTAAATTTCATAATTGAATTTATGAGGTATTACTTAGAATAATATATAATATTATGTAATGTATTATTACTATTACTATTATTATTATTATCTCCTGCCGGATTGGTCAATTCCACAGCAGGCCTGGGCCACCTTGGGCCTCCCCTCCAAGTGTTTTGGACTCCAACTCCCACAATTCCTCACAGCCTCAGGCGGCTGAGAGGGAAAAGGAAGGGGCCTGAGGAATTGTGGGAGTTGAAGTCCAAAACACCTGAAAGGCTCAAGTTAGCCCAGGCCTGTCCAACAGTGTCCACTTGAACTCCCTGACCAGAAGCCCTGGCGCTTCCTCACAGCTCGGGTGGGGGAACTCCGGCTCCGCCCACCTTTGTCGAGGGGCGGGGTCGTGGGGGGAGTGGGCGGGGTCTCGCGTGCCGCGTGCTCGTCCGAGTGGAGCGCTTCACTGGATTCCACGCAGCCCATCGCACGCCGCCGCGGCGCCTGGAGGGGCCCCGCCCGCCCCGGCAAAGCCACGCCCCCTCCCCGCTGGCTCCTGCGCCCCCTGCTGGCTTTGTGAGGTCACGCCCCGCCACGAAGGAGGAAGGAGGGAGGGAGGGAGGAAGAGAGGGAGGGGCCCGCGCCGGCCACGCCCCCTTCGAGGGAACCAGCTGCACTTGGCATCCTCGCATTAGAAGGGCTCCCCAAAGGCCATCCAGTCTCACCCCCTTCTGCCAGGCAGGAAGGCAAAATCAAAACCCTCCCAAGAGATAGCCATCCAGGCTCTGCTTCTAAACCTCAGCAGACTGAAAGCCAAAACCAAGGTTACAACAACATCTGTTATAGAACTCCAGTATGCTGATGACAATGTCGTCTGTGCGCATTCAGAAGAAGATCTACAAGCTACTCTAAACACCTTCACAGAAGCATACGAGAACCAAGGTTACAACAACATATGTTATAGAACTCCAGTATGCTGATGACAATGTCATCTGTGCACATTCAGAAGAAGATCTACAAGCCACTCTAAACACCTTCGCAGAAGCATATGAGAACCAAGGTTATAACAACATCTGTTATAGAACTCCAGTATGCTGATGACAATGCCATCGGTGCGCATTCAGAAGAAGATCTACAAGCCACTCTAAACACCTTCACAGAAGCATACAAGAACCAAGGTTACAACAACATATGTTATAGAACTCCAGTATGCTGATGACAATGTCGTCTATGCGCATTCAGAAGAAGATCTACAAGCCACTCTAAACACCTTCACAGAAGCATATGAGAACCAAGGTTATAACAACATCTGTTATAGAACTCCAGTATGGGGATGACAATGTCATCTGTGCGCATTCAGAAGATGATCTACAAGCCACTCTAAACACCTTCGCAGAAGCATATCAGAACGAAGGTTATAACAACATACGTTATAGAACTCCAGTATGCTGATGACAATGTCGTCTGTGCGCATTCAGAAGAAGATCTACAAGCCACTCTAAACACCTTCGCAGAAGCATACACGAAGCTCGGCCTGTCACTGAACATTGAGAAAACCAAAGTGCTGTTTCAGCAGTCACCAGCCATCCCCTCCCCAATGCCAGAGATACAGCTTAATGGTGTAACATTAGAAAATGTTGACCATTTCCGCTACCTTGGCAGCCACCTCTCCACCAAAGTCAACATTGACACTGAAATACAACACCGCCTGAGCTCTGCGAGTGCAGCATTTTCCCGAATGAAGCAGAGAGTGTTTGAGGACCGGGACATCCGTAGGGAGACCAAGGTGCTTGTTTATAAAGCTATTGTCCTCCCAACCCTGCTCTATGCCTGAGAAACGTGGACCGTCTACAGACGTCACATGCAACTCCTGGAACGATTCCATCAGCGCTGCCTCCGGAAAATCCTGCAAATCTCTTGGAAAGACAAGTGGACAAACGTCAGTGTGCTGGAAGAAGCATTGAAGCGATGGTCCTCCAACATCAACTCCGCTGGACCGGCCATGTTGTCCAGATGCCTGACCACCGTCTCCCAAAGCAGTTGCTCTACTCCGAACTTAAGAACGGAAAACGGAATGCTGGTGGACAGGAAAAGAGATTGAAAGATGGCCTCAAAGCCAACCTTAAAATCTCTGGCATAGACACTGAGAACTGGGAAGCCCTGGCCCTTGACTGCTCCAGCTGGAGGTCAGCTGTGACCAGCAGTGCTGCAGAATTCGAGGAGGCACGAGTGGAGGGTGAAAGAGAGAAACGTGCCAAGAGCAAGGCGCATCAAGCCAGTCCCGACTGGGACCGCCTTCCACCTGGAAACCAATGCCTTCACTGTAGGAGAAGATGCGGGTCAAGAATAGGGTTCCACAGCCACCTAAAAACCCACAAAAATAGTCATCCAGGAAGACCATCTTACTTGTCCAACGAGGGATCGCCTAAGTAAGTAAGTAAGTAAGTAAGTAAGTCTAAACCAGCAAAGTCTGACCCCTTTCTGCTAGACATGAAGGCACCATCAAAGCCATCCCAACAGATGGCCATGCAGCCTCTGCTTCAAAACCATCAGAAAAAGAGACTCCGTCATCATAATCTATTATAAACTAACAGAGGAGACTCTGTCTATTACTATTATAGAATCCTAGAGTTGAAACGGACCCCAAGGACCGTCCAGTCTGACCCCATTCTGCCAGGCAGGAATAAACAAAGATGGCCATCCAGCCTCTGCTTCAGAACCAACAGAGGAGACTCCATCATTATCTGGCCAGAGCAAAGACGGAGGGGAGCAGAAGACATTTCCATCTTGTCTTTACTAATAATATAATATAGTATATTGTATATACATATAATATTTATAATATTATAATGTAATACAATATAATACTAGTAATAATAATTCAATATTATAATTATAATTATATATTTACATTACATGTAATATTACTAATAATATTACAATATAATGGTATAGTGCAATATAGTAATATATACTCATATTGTACTATGCTAATAATATAATATATTGTATGAAAATATATATTGTAAGCTGCTCTGAGTCCCCTTCGGGGTGAGAAGGGCGGCATATAAATGCCGTAAATAAATAAATAAATATTATTATTGTTACTATTATAGAGTCCTATAATAGTGACTCTCAATAAATGTAAGAATGGCAAAGCAGCTGGCCTGGATGATCTAAGAACTTTGGCCCCAAAGCAAGGGGCTGGCTGCTGGATCTGATGAACAACTGCACTGCATCCTGTCAGATCCCCAAAATCTGGAGGAAAGCAAGAGTCATCGCCATCTTGAAGCCAGGCAAAGACCGCAATGATCCAAAAAGCTACAGACCAATCCCTCTGTTGTGTTCTGGAGAGACTTATTTTGCATAGAATTATGGAAAAAATAGACCCCTGTCTGATCCCACAGCAAGCTGGCATGTAGCGGGGGGGGGGGGGGGGGGGGGCTTGAGGGGCTTCAGCCCCCACCCCCTGAAATTTTCATAGTGGTCCACGAGAAGGCCTTACTGGTGCATTATTTAAACTGTTATGTTTATTCATATCATGATCTGATCACCATGCTCAATATATCCCATATGCATGGGGGTATTGGTGTAACGATACAAAAGGTTTGCTAGGGTAGACCCTCTTTCACTCAGACTCAGACCCCTCTCAAATCAAACTCAGCCCTCCCCCCCCCCCCCCCGAATCAAATTCCTGGCTACGGCCTGACTAGGGGTGTTCATTAAAGATTTCCCCTGATCCACTTCTGTTTATCACAGGATGCTGAAACTGCACATGTATAAAGATACAAGTGTCTATAGGTTACATGCCAATGTACAACTCAGAACTGATCAGTCTTGACCCACCATGAGTACTACTCCGCATATTATCTGCTTCTCTCTTTTATCTTGTCTGAGATTTTAATTAGTTTTAATTAGATTGGGTTTTTTTAATCATTACGTGTAGCCCGCCCATTGTCTCCGTGCCTGTGTCTATTGCAATTCTTATATTGTTATGTATTCATATGTTTTATGATCTGGCCACAGTGGTCCACGCTCTTGTTACATCCCGAATAGACTACTGCAATGCACTCTACGTGGGGTTGTCCTTGAAGACTGTTCGGAAACTTCAACTGGTCCAGCGAGCGGCAGCCAGATTGCTCACCGGAGCGACATACAGGGAGCACACCACCCCCCTGCTGTGTCAGCTCCACTGGCTGCCAGTTCAGTTCCGAGCACAATTCAAGGTGCTGGTTTTGACCTACAAAACCCTGTACGGTTCCGGTCCAGTGTATCTGTCCGAACGTATCTCCCTCTACGTCCCACCCCGGAATTTGAGATCATCTGAGAGGGCCCTGCTCTCAATCCCACTGCTATCCCAAGTGAGGCTGGTGGGGACAAGGAGCAGGGCCTTCTCAGTGGTGGCCCCTCACCTGTGGAACTCACTCCCGGGGGAAATTAGGGCATCAACATCCCTCGTTTCCTTCAGGAGGAAGGTAAAGATGTGGTTGTGGGACCAGGCCTTTGGGCATCCTGACAATTAGATATGGAAACCAGATGGATAGGACCGACAATTTGTGGAAATTGGAACTTAAACTACGAGACTGTGAAACGCTGACCATCAATGAGGTTTGTATTGATTTTATTGCTTTTACTGGTTTTATGGTTGTTTTTGCCAATAACAATTATTGTTTTCTGTTAATTGTTGTTATTGCTAAAATTGCTGTTGTTAACTGATGTTATTGTCCTTTGCTGTTATGTAATGCGGGCATCGAATTGTGCCTTGCTTTTGTAAGCCGCCCTGAGTCCCCCCCCCCCCCCCCCCGGGGTGAGAAGGGCGGGGTAGAAGCAACCGAAATAAATACATAAATAAATAATGTAATTATGATGTTGTTTATTGTTTGCGTTTTCGGTTGTGTTTTGGTTTTCTTATTGTAATTGTTGTTCGGGCCTGGCCCCATGTAAGCTGCTCCGAGTCCCCATTGGGGAGATGGTGGCGGGGTACAAATAATGTTTATTATTATTATTATTATTATTTGATTGTACAGGTGCTGAAGTGGAGTGAGGTTTGATCATGGTCCCAGTGGAAGACAGAGCAGCCCTCAAGTTCCTTTCTTTGAAAGGCCGCACACCAAAGGAGACGCTCAATGAGGTTGATGGTGAGGATTCCCCATCATATGATGGAGTCAAGAACTTGCATTGTCCATTCTAATGCGGCCAGACTTTGGTCCAAAGAGCTCCAATTCCAGCAATTGGAGGTCACCATTTTGGGAAATCGCCACGTAACCATTCGCCACCTTGCTCAAAATGTCAAGATGAGTGTGGGGTCCGTGGAAAAACTCCCCCAAGACCATCTTCACCTGCATAAGGTATCCGCTCACTGGGTCCCCCAGTTGCCCACACCTTTCCAGAAGCAGGAACGAGTCAGATGCTCTCAGGCTCTCTTGACAATGATGTGCCATGGAAACCAGGAGGACTTTTTCAACAGACGGACCACACAGAGTGAAAGCTGGGTCCATCCCTCTGATCCTGAGACTCAAGTCCAATCGATGCAATGGAAGCATCCAAAGAAAGAGACCCTGGTGGCGCAGAGGGTTAAACCCCTGTGCCGGCAGGACTGAAGACCCACAGGTCGCAGGGTCGAATCTGGGGAGAGCGCGGATGAGCTCCCTCTGTCAGCTGTAGCTCCTCATGCGGGGACATGAGAGAAGCCTCCCATAAGGATGGTAAAAGACCAAAACTGCCCAGTGGAAGCTGCACAGAGACCAGCAACACATACTGAATCTAGAACTTATGAAGAATATTTACTCAAAGAGAAAGGGCAATGGACACTTAAAGGCAGAGAAGAATTGGGATAAAAGATTAGTTTTGCTTCTTTCAATTGCATGACAGATTTAGGAAGAGGACGTAAAGGTAGGAATTGCCTCTAAAAAGTCAAAGTTAGAATGTATCTTTGAGAAGGGCAACAATTTATTTATTTATTATTTATTTCGGTTACTTCTACCCCGCCCTTCTCACCCCCGGGGGGGGGGGGGAGGGACGGACTCAGGGCGGCTTACAAAAAAAGGCACAATTCGATGCTTATACCAGATATACATACATACAAAACAGCAATTAAAACAATTAAAACAATTACCAAGTTAAAATAATCAGTACATAACACAATCAGTAAACTAATCTCATGCTCAGCGTTCAGAGTTCCATAATTCCATTCCGTTTAGCCAATTTCTTTCCATCGTCAAAGTCCTATCTTTAGCTGCCAGAATGTCCGAATGCCTGGTCCCAGATCCAAGTTTTCAATTTTTTCCTAAAAGAAAGGAGGGAGGTCGCCGATCTAATTTCCCCAGGGAGTGAATTCCACAGGTGATGGGGCCACCACCGAGAAGGCCCTGCTCCTCATCCCCGCCAATTTCACTTGTGCTAGAGGCGGGGTCGAGAGCAGGGCCTCCCCAGAAGATCTTAAAACTCCGAGGTGGGACGTAGAGGGAGATCCGTTCAGATACACTGGGCCATTCCGTATAGGGCTTTGTAGGTCAAAACCAGCACTTTGACTTGTGCTCGGAATTGGTTCGGCAGCCAGTGGAGCTGACACAACAGGGGGGTGGTGTGCTCCCTGTATGACGCTCCGGTGAGAAGTCGCTGTTGGACTAGTTGGAGTTTCCGAGCACTTCAAAGGCAACCCCACGTAAGGCCTAATATCCAGGCTCTATAAATATATTTTAGAATACAATTTAATAGATAACCAGATAAAAACTGTTATGATTATGTGGTCCAAAGATTTAGGTAGAAATATTGATTTGGAAGAATGGGAACATTTGTGGAAAAAGGGGTTTAAATTTTCAGTGGCCAGCTCAATTAGAGAAAATATGTTTAAAATGTTTTATAGAACTTACATAACTCCAGAATTATTGGCTAAAATAGAGAAAACAGGACAAGGAACTTGCTGGAGACGTAAGAAGGCGAAGGGATCATTTTTCCATGTATGGTGAATGTGTAATATAGTCAAAGAATTTTGGGAAAAAGTGGTGAAAGAAACAAACATTATGATTAACAAAAAGGTTACGAAAAACCTGGAAATGTGCCTATTAGGATTATTTAGAATGCGTATCAGTGCAAGAGATGAAGAAATTTGTCAATATTGCTTTGTTGCGGCAAGACTAATAATAGCCAAAACTTGGAAAGGGGGAAAAGAGTTATCTGGAGAGATAATTTAGCTGATTATATCCAAATGGCCAAGCTGACAAATGGCAGCAGAGGAGGAGATAATGAAGAATTTGCAAATAAATGGAGGCTGGCACTTGGATATTTGGAAAAGAAGACCAAGGTAAACTTGAAGATTGCCATAAAGGGGATTCAGTGAAAGAAGATATTTGGGTAGTTGTTGTTTAGTAATGTTATCCTGTTTTGAGGGGTTTTGGAGGTCAGGGGGTGGGGTTCATGGGTGGGGGGATAGAGGGTTATGTAATGTCAAGGTATAAATAATTGTACAACCAAATCTGATTGTACATATGTTTAATGAGCACTGAATATTGACTCTTTTGTAAATATTTTGCATATTCTTTATTTTTTCCTTTTGTTCATTTGTTTTGTTTTCTGAATACACTATGAAACAATAAAAAAATTATATATATAATAAAGATCAAAACATCCTGGCGTCCCCTGGGTAACGTCCTTGCAGACGGCCAATTATCTCACACCAGAAACGACTTGCAGTTTCTCAAGTCGCTCCTGACACGACAAAAAAAAATCCAAAGAAGGCACGTGCCCAACTCTCAGCAGGCAAGGGACCAGCATGGAGTGGGATGGGTGGATTTCCTAGCAAAGGGTCCCATGATCACTGGGGCAGACTAGGCTTCACTAATGCGGACATTGTGGGAAGCCATCCAAACCAAGAGTCAATGTGGCATGCTCACCAAAGTTGTCCTTTGCCTTCTGCAAGACAAAGCACCAGTTCACAACTCACCTGCTGCCCAAATGGAAGAAGCATGCTCCTCTGGCTTTGAAATTCTCCCGTGTCCCCATTATTCCCCTGACCTCACACCATTGGACTTCCAAATCTTTCCAACAAAGAAGTTATTTTTGAAGGGCAAGCCTTTCTCAGATGATGAGACTCTGATTTCCGAAGTCACGACGTGGCTTTTGGAGCAACCGTCGACTTCTACAAGTGAGGTGCTTCCAGTAGGGAGAAAAAGATGGGAGACGTGTGTGTGGCACCCATGGAGAGAAGGACTCAGAACTGGGCCAAGTTTCATTGCTCTTTGTCCACAGGAAGTGGGTCAGATGAAGTCTTTAATGAACGCCCCTCATAGATCCTTGAGAAGTTCCTGCAGCTTTGCATTTGTCTCCTCTGAACTGAGAAAGGAAGAAATCACCTATTTTCCTTAATGCTGATATTAAATCAGATATTTAAATGTGTTGCTTCTTCTTCTTTGGGGCTTTAAGAATTTTTCGTTTATCACTCCCTTTGTCAGAGGAGGGTCCTAAATCTGCTTTCCGCTTGGTGACCACAACTTTCATGGTGTTCCAGATTTCGTCGGCTTCATCTTCCTCCTCTTTGACATCATTTTCTAACTCAGCGGAAGGGTCAAGGGCTTCATCCTGAGTAAAAGGAAACAAGGAAAGAAATCTAGTTTGATTTTTTTGCCATCTATTAGGGAACAGGATATATACCTGTGGTGAAGTGTGAATTTTAATCTACAGTTATGTATAATTATAAATAGGTGTTTAAAAGGGTAAGTATTTAAAATAGCATAACTGGGGGGATGGTAGCCAGCTCAGCTTGCTCTGAGCTGGGTTGCCATGGAAAAAGGGGAGGAGCCAACTGCAACTTGGCAGGGCAGGCATTTTTAAATGGTCAGTCTGTAGTCAGAGAACTATAGGGAAAGGCTGGTTCTACTGTGTTGAGAATCAGGAAGGTTTAGGCTTTTAGCCTGTGAGGTTTAGATAGGCCAAGTTGACTTATTTAGATTAGTAGTTAGTGTATGAACAAAAAGGGGGAGAGAAACCCAGTAAGAATCTTTACTGCAACAGAGGTAACTTAGGGAAAAAATAAGCTGGTACCTGAAGTGATCTGTTAAGGAAAGAAACACAGTTTGAGGAAAAATAAGTTTAAAACCTGTCTAGTGGAAGGAAGTTGTTTTATGAAATGTTATAAATGTAACTACTGAAGAAATGTGCCTCTAGGAGTTAAGAAACATTGAAACCATTAAGCTTCTTCTATACTTCAATAAACTTGTTACATTTTCTCTTAAAACCAAGTCTCTGTTATGAATACTTTCAAGTCAAGCTGCGCTACACATTGAAGAAAGACCAACAAAATATTACAAGCTATTAGCTATGTTATCAAATTTGTAAATCCATTACAAATAGTAGGAGACCCTGACAAACTAGTGACGTCCCTACTGCTCCTGGTGGCGTCCTTACAAAGTGGTGGCATCTTGACTGAAAATCCTATTTGCAACTCACCTCCCATTTCTCCCGGCTGTTCAGCAGCAGGCAGCTGAGTCGGGATTTCAGATAAACCTGTAAACAAGGTAAGTATTTGTCCATTTAATGGCCTGGGATGTATAAACTGTACAGATAGTCGCAAATTATTGTGTTGTCAAAGGCTGTCATGGCTGGAATCGCTGCGCTGCTGTGAGTTTTCTGGGCTGTCAGGCCATGTTCCAGAAGCATTCTCTTCTGACGTTTCACCCACACCTATGGCAGGCTTCCTCAGAGGTTGCGAGGTCTATTGGAAACTAGGCAAGTGGTTTATATATCTGTGCAATAATGTACAGGGTAGGAAAAAGAACTCTTGCCTGTTAGATGCAAGTGTGAATGTTGCACCTGGCCACCTTGGTTAGCATTGAATGGCCTTGCAGCTTCAAAGCCAGCTGCTTCCTGCCTGGGGGAATCCTTTGTTGGGAGGTGTTAGTTGCCCCTGATGGTTTCCTGTCTGGAATTCCCCTGTTTTCTGAGTGTTGCTCTTTATTTACTGTTCTCATTTTAGTTTTTTAATACTGGTAGCCAGATGATGTTCATTTTCATGGTTTCCTCCTTTTTGTTGAAATTGTCCACATGCTTGTGGATTTCAGTGGCAATGGGAAAATATACAGAGGGGGAATGGTCCTTTATATTATGATGCCTTAAGTCCTAGAGATGGAAGAGACCCCAAAGGGCCATCTTTGAATATGTTTTATGGTTTCTAATTGAATTTTTGATTCAAATATATTTAATTCTGTTTTAAATTTGTATATTTGTAGATTTTAAATTGTATTTAAATGGTTTTATTGTAAGACTTTTTGAGTCTCCTTTTGGAGAGAAAAAGCGGGGTATAAATAAACATAATGATGACAATAATAATAATCATCATCATCATCCAGTGCAACCCCATTCCGCCAGGCAGGAAGAAACAATCCAAGCCCTCCCGGCAGATGGCCATCCAGCCTCTGCTTAAAAATCCCTAGGGTAATAGACTCCATCATCTCCATCATCATCATCATCATCATCATCATCATCATCATCATTAACATTATTATTATTTGAAACACAAAGATGAGTCCACAGCAGACACTCTGCTGGCTGTTGAATTGGATCACACGTGTGTCTAGGACTTCCCAAGTGTCTAGGACTGTGTGATGTATCAGCGAATAATGCGTGCAGGTGACCTTCTGCAGCTGGCAGACGGCAATTTTGTCAGTGTCGATTATGTTTAAGTGCAGGCCAAGGTCTTTAGGCACTGCACCCTGTGTGCCAATCACTACTGGGACCACCTTGACTGGCTTGTACCAGAGTCTTTGCAGTTTGATCTTTAAATCCTCATATTGTGTCAGCTTTTCCAGTTGTTTCTCTGCAATCCTGCTGTCACCTGGGATTGCAACATCGACAATATTATTATCATATTATTATCATTATTATTATTATTATTATTATTATTATTATGTTTTATGGTTTCTAATTGGAGCCCCCGGTGGTGCAGTGGGTTAAAGCCTTGTGCTGGCAGGACTGAAGACCGACAGGTCGCAGGTTCAAATCCTGGGAGAGACGGATGAGCTCCCTCTATCGGCTCCAGCTCCTCATGCGGGGACATGAGAGAAGCCTCCCACAAGGATGATAAAAACATAAAAACATCCAGGTGTCCCCTGGGCAATGTACTTGCAGACGGCCAATTCTCTCACAACAGGAGCGGTTGCTCCTGACACAACAAAAATAAATAAAAGTAATTATTATTATTACTATTTGATACACAACAAGATTAGTACACAGCAAACAAGATCACATGTCAGACCACTCCTAATAATAATGATGATGATAATTAATATTAATATTATTGAATTTAGAGTTGGAAGACATCATAAGGGCCATCCAGCCCAACCCCATTCTGCCAGGTAGGGAAAGCACAATCGAAGCACCCCTGACAGATGGCCATCCAGCCTTGGTTTGAAAGCCTTAGAGCAGTGGTTCTCAACCTTCCTAATGCTGCAACCCCTTAATACAGTTCCTCATGTTGTGGTGACCCTCAACCATCACATTATTTTTGTTGCTACTTCACAGCTACAATTTTGCTACTGTTATGAATCATAATATAAATATCTGACATGCAGGATGTATTTTCATTCACTGGACCAATTTTGGCACAAATACGTGATATGCCCCAATTTGAATACTGGTGGGGTTGGCAGGGGATTGATGTTGTCATTTCGGAGTTGTAGTTGCTGGGATTTATAGTTTATCTACAATCAAAGAGCATTATGAACTCCAAAAATGGAATTGAACCAATCTTGCCACACAGAACTCCCTTGACCAACAGAAAATACTGGAAGGGTTTGGTGGGCATTGATCTTGAGGTTTGGAGTTGTAGTTCACCTACATCCAGAGAGCACTATGGACTCACACAAATGATGGATCTGGACCAAACTTGCCATGAATACTCAACTTGCCCAATGTGAATGAACACTGGTGGAGTTTGGGGAAAAGAGACCTTGGCATTTGAGAGTTTTAGTTGCTGGGATTTATAGTTCACCTACGATAAAAGTACTTTGAAGTACTTTGGCCACATCATGAGGAGACAGCAAAGCCTAGAGAAGACAATTATGCTGGGGAAAGTGGAAGGCAAAAGGAAGAGGGGCCGACCAAGGGCAAGATGGATGGATGGCATCCTTGAAGTGACTGGACTGAAGGAGCTGGGGGTGGTGACAGCCGACAGGGAGCTCTGGTGTGGGCTGGTCCATGAGGTCACGAAGAGTTGGAGACGACTGAACGAGTGAACAACAACATATAATGCAGACTCCGGCCCTGTTTACCTCTCCGAACGTATTCTCCCCTATGAACCATCAAGATTATTAAGATCGTCTGGAGAAGAGGCCCTGCTCTCGGTCCCACCGGCCTCGCAAGCGCGTCTGGTGGGGACGAGGGACAGGGCCTTCTCGGTGGTGGTCCCTCGACTCTGGAACTCTCTCCCACTGGAGATCAGAACCGCCCCTTCTATCCTGACATTTAGGAAACAGGTGAAGACGTGGTTATGGAGACAGGCATTCGACGAGTGAGCCAATACGCTGAGATATGGATGGAGGATGATGAACAACGTTTTTAGTATGATGACTGACCATTGTAGTTATTGAATGTAATTGCTGTTTTAAGGTTTTACTGTAATATGAATTATGATGTTTTATTGACTGTATGTAATATTATGGTTGGAAACCGGTCTGAGTCCCTCAAGAGAGGTGAGAAGGTCGGTATACAAAACATATAAATAAATAAATAAATAAATAAATAAATAAATAAATAAAAGATCATTCTGTTCCCCACCAATGATAGAATTGGGCCAAACTTCCCACATGGAACACCTATGGCCAACAGAAAGTACTACGTTTTTGGATGGTCTTTGGTGACCCCTCTGAAACCCGCTCGTGACCCCCCAGGGGTCCCAACGCCCAGGTTGAGAACCACTGCCTTAGAGGCTGGATGAAGAGATGAGGACACAAGGCAGCATATGTAATGGATACATATAACATTTCCGTAATACTAATATCAGGGCTGCATCTCACCTTATGCTCCAAGCGCTTGTGGCGTAGATGGTGCACGCGAAGGAAGCGGTCCAGTCCACAGGAGGCCACCAAAGGAAGCTCAGGGTGACACTGGATACTAGAGATGCTCCCAGCAAAGCCCTTCAGGCAATTCAGCAACCGCCCTGCCATAGGAAAGCATCCAGCCTCTGTTTAGAAGTCTCAACTGGACTCAGAGGCAGTGAGCTCCACAGTTGAACAGCTCTTGGTGAAGGACACCGAGCCCTTCTTCTGCCCTATGCAATTCTGCATTTCCCCCAGATTTTCGCCTTCAGATTATGACATCCTCTTACCTTGCCGAAGGTCGAAGACTGCCACATCCCCGTGTGAACTGCCAACCACGACAGAGCTGCCAAGGAAAATGGGTAAAAATACAATAAGAATTGTATTTAGAATAAGAACTTGAGACAATTATACAGTCATATTCCCTAAAAGCGATGCTTCCTGAACAGAAAGCGACTCACTTTGCATCAGAAGTCAATGAGAGAGCGGTGAGTGGATACTCGCCAAAGGTGATTTCCTTCACAGGCCGGCGCTGAGGGCAGCTGGGGTCATAGAGTCGGACCTAAATGCAAAGACAAGGCGGGTCAAGAGTTGTTTCAAACAAGTCTTTTAAATAAGGTCAAATCAGCACAAAGTCCAGAAGCCTAGAGGTCTACTTTGAGACGTACTTATTATCTGAAATCAGATTACTATTTGAAAATGTAAGAAACGGCAACATTTACTGTCCTGATTTTAGAATTTTTCAATACTGGGAGCCAGATTGTGTTCATTTTCATAGTTTATTTATTTATTTACAATGTACATATACATGGCAAACATTCAATGCCATAGACACACAACATATATAGACAGACACACAGAGGCTATTTAACATTCCAGCTTTTTCATGAGGGTATTCTGGCCACCAGGGGAGCTGTCCCTTCAACGTCCATTTGTGACACTGATTGAGTACTTCCTCATTCTTTGCATGCTTGCTGGAGACTTTTATGGCGTCGTAAATTAGCCTCCCTGCATAAACGGTACCTAAATTTCCTACTTAACAGATGCAACTGTCTTTCGGGCTGCAAAGGACAACAGTAAGCTACACAATTTGGTAGGAAGCTCACTCCAACCTGGGTTGGCTTCAAACTCATTACCTTTCCGTCAGTATTTATTATTTATTTATTTACAGTATTTATATTCCGCCCTTCTCACCCCTCAGGGGACTCAGGGAGGATTACAATGAACACATGTATGGCAAACATTCAATGCCAAAGACACACAACAGAAATAGACAAACAGTCAGAGGCTATTTAACTTTTCTGGCCGCCAGGGGAGCTGTCGCTTTCATCGTCCATCTGCAACACTGATGAAGTACTTCCGCATTATTCCCCGCATGCTTTTGGAGTGCACTGCTGGAGTCTTTTTATGGCCTCGTAAATTTTGTTAAGTTAGCCTCCCCACACATAGGTGGTATCTAATTTTCCGACTTGACAGATGCAACTGTCTTTCGGGTTGCAAAGGCCAACAACAAGCTACACAATTGGTCGGAAGCTCACTCCGGATCCGGGCTGGCTTTTGGTTTCTTCTTTTCTGTTGAAATTGTCCATATGCTTGTGGATTTCAATGGCTTCTCTGTGTAGTTTGAGAACACAGAAATGCTAGACCACTCTAACAACCAGCATGTCAGACTACACAGAGAATCCACTGAAATCCACCATTTCAACAGAAAGGTGGAAACCATGAAAATAAACAAAATCTGGCTACCAGTGTTGAAAAAGTTCTTTCTCCCACTCTGGACATCATTCCACAGATATATAAACCTCACTTGCCTAGTTTCCAACAGGCCTCAAAACCTCTGAGGACGCCTGCCATAGATTTGGGTGAAACGCTGGGAGAGAATGCTTCTGGAACATGACCACACAGCCTGGAAAACTCACAGCAACCCAATAATAATAATCTTTTATTATGATGATGGAGTCTAGAAGGCCATCTATCAGGAGGGCTTTGAGGGTGTCTTGCTGCATGGCAGAAGGGGGTTGGACTGGATGACCCTTGGTGTATCTTCCAACTCTAGAGTTCAATTATTACCATCATCTTTGATAATAATAATGAATATGTAATCGCCTTTCCTGGGGGCTTTTAAGTAGGGGCTAAATGGCCATCTGTTGGAAGGGCTTTGATTGTAAATAAATACCTGCCTGGCATTTATTTATTTATTTACTGTATTTAGGCTAAATTTAACTAATTTATGAGGCCATAAAGAAAAAAGACTCTGGGGAATGTGGAATGCGGAAGAACTTCATCGGTGTCACTGGTGGACAATGAAAAGCAGCAGCTCCCCTGGCGGCCAGAAAAAAAGTTAAATAGCCTCGGTGTATTTGTGTGTTAAACGTTGTTTGTCAAACTGGCATTGAATGTTTGCCATATATGTGTTGACTGTAATCCGCCCTGAGTCCCCTGCGGGGTGAGAAGGGCGGAATATAAGAACTGTAAATAATAATAATAATAATAATAATAATAATAATAATAATGCCCTGCTCTTCTCACCCTGAAGGAGACTCAGAGCAGCCTTACAATAGGCAACAAATTGATGCCACATAAAACAGACGTATCATAAAATAGATATATGTGGTGTATATCCTACCCTATAAACCTTTGCAAAGAACCTTAAAGCATGGCTTTTCCACTGGGCCTTTGGTGAGTAGGTATACAACCTCATACTATTGCTCAGCCTCAACGTTCTTGTCATTGGAGTATACGTCCGTCCTGTCCCCCTCGTGGGAAAGCTCGATTTCACAATCACCGTTTTAATGAGCCCCCCTCCGCAAATAACATGCTTCTCTTTTTTATCTCACCCATGTTTTAAATCAGTTTTTTAATCATTTTCTCGCACATGTAGCCGCCCATTGTCACTGTGACTGTGTTTATTGTAATCTTATATTGTTAATGTATTCATACTTTTTATGTAATTATGATGTTATTGTTTGTTGCATGTGTTTTTGGTTTTATTTTGCTGCAATTTGTTGATTGGGCTTGGCCTCATGTAAGCTGCCCCGAGTCCCCGTTGGGGAGATGGTGGCAGGGTATACATAAAGATTATTATTATTATTATTTACATTAAAACATAACATGAAAAAGCATATAAACATTAAAACTAATTATTAAAAACCACATAATCCGAAATCATAGTCAAGGAGCTGTTCCGGTCGTGACTGCACATATTCCATCTTCAATTATTGCAGTGCATTACTGTACAAAGCTTGGTCCCACAGCCATGTTTTCAGCTTTTTCCTGAAGGTTAGGAGGGAGGGAGCTGATCTGATTTCACTGGGGAGGGAGTTACACAGCCAAGGACCACTGGGAAGGCCCTGTCTCTCGTCCCCACCACTCGCACTTGTGAAGGGGTTGAGACCAGGAGCAGGGCCTCCCCAGAAGATCTTAACCTCCGAGATGGTTCATAGAGGGAGATACGTTCGGACAGATAAGCTGGTAGAATGGGGTTGGATGGGATGGCCCTCTGGGTCTCTCCCAATTTTAGGATTCTGAACCCTATCCATTGGCTGTATCTCTTCCCCAGTTTCTACCTGGTGGTGACCGGTGCAGGTAACTATTTTCTGTGATCCAGGAAGGAACTGCATGTCCCGTTCCCAGACGCGGACTCTCAGATCGAGCCAATCGTGCCGTACCTGTGGCAGAAAATGACGAGAAATTATAAAGGCAGAGAAAGTGTCCATAAATGCAACATTTCTGCATCTGTCCTAAAAATCCAGAAGATGATGCACAAACTCAGTCCACTCACGTTTTTGGCTCGGAAAATGGGCTCCTGTGGCTTGCACAGGTCCCATACCTTCAGGCAGTTCTCCTTCCCACCTGTGGCCACCTGATGAGGTGTTGCAGGGTTCTGGCGCATGCGGCAGACACCAGGGCCGACCTGGACCTCTACCTGTCATGTAGGAGATAGTTGGAGTGACGTGTCGTCCACCAGAGCAGGAACACTTCTGACCTTAAACACCACACCAGCTTAGTAAAATCAGCTAGCAGTTTATTGAAAATTATATGTAAGCAAAGCAATAAAAATGGCAAAACAGTAAAGTTGCAATATGAGAAAGAGTCCCTAAGCTTAAAAGAAAACCAAGGTCTATGAGTACATGAAAATCCATGAAAGTAGGCACTGGAATCCATGAAACAAGACAGCAGGAAAATCTCATAGACAAATCTTGAGCTTGGCAAAAAGTTGGTATATGAAACTCAGAGCACTTGAAAGCAAGACTGCGATAAAATAACAATGATGACCCGACTGGGACAATTCTTTCACATGAATCATTACAAAGCTTTTCCTGATCACAAAACTGAAAGGAAAGCATTCTTCTTGACCTCTCCACTAGAGATGGAGATCTTGTTATCTCTTTTTCTGTAGCTGAACGCCTCAGTCTCTGAAGACTTTGCCACTGTTTACTATAAATCTGCTTTCTATCCAAGCTTTCATTATCTTCCCCCTCATTAACTCCTGCACCTGACAAATCACGGCAAGACAGTTGTTCTGAGGAAAGCGGGAAAGGGCCGCTCAGGAATGTGACCTTGTGAATCTTCCTGAGATAGCTCAGGCCTCTCTTCTGAACTTAACTCAAGCCAAAGAAAACCCCCATCCCCAGACCCATCATCAGGAACATCATCCCCATTCCCATCATGAACATCAACATGCATCAGACACCATCACAGGCTGAACAAGGTGACATACAACAAGAGATCAACAAATGGTACAGCCAACATACAGAATGGCTAACCAATTACACCGGGGGTTTTGACAGCCATTTCCCTCAACTTTAGCAGTATAACAGAGTATCTCATTGGTGTGTTAAAAGTGCCGTCTAGTCAGAAAATAATTTCAGAAAGAATTTAGTATTTGTAACTTTACATTTCTTACAAATGTAGCTACAGTATTTCCCCTCCAACTGTGGTTTTCCAGGAACTTGAGCAAGGCTTGGACACCCACTAAACCAGTATTTCTCAACCTTCCTAATGCCACAACCCCTCAATACAGTTCCTTATGTTGTGGTGACCCTCAACCAGAAAATTATTTTCATTGTTACTTTATAATTGCCATTTTGCTATTGTTTTGAATCGTCATGTCAACACCTGATATACAGGATGTATTTTCATTTACTGGACCAAACTGGTATATACGATATGCCCAAATTTGAATACTGGTGGAGTTGGGGAGAGATTGATTTTGTCATTTGGGAGTTGTAGTTGCTGGGATTTATAGTTCACCCACAATCGAAAAGCATTCTAAATCCACCAATGATGGAATTGAAGCAAACTTGGCACACAGAACTCCCATGACCAACAGAAAATACTGTGTTTTCTGATGATCTTTGGCGACCCCTCTAACACTCTCTTGTGACCCCCCCCCCCAGGGGTCCTGACCCTCAGGTTGAGAAACACTGCACTAAACAGTAAACTTAAGCTTTCAAAGCTTTTCAGTGTCAAAGCTTCCCTTCCATCATATGATATGCTGTTTATTATCATGCTAGTCATTTCCAGTGGTAGGCTGTCCACTCTGAAATTCAGTGGCGTAATAGATTTCTTTCACTTTTCTCCAAAATAGGTCTTTTACTGAGATCTTTTAACACTTGATGATATGATCCTTGGCTCATTTTGAAGGTTTAATCTTATAGTGTTGTGACTAGACCACTTATTGTGTAAATATTTAACATTCTAGAACATGTATGAGGACTGGATGCCCTCCTCTTTCTCAACATTTTATCCTTCTTTCCTTCCTCCATCTATCCATCATTTTTTTCCCTTTACCTCCCTCTTTCTCCTTTCTTCCTTCCTTCCCTTCCACCCTTTCTTCCTTCATTCCTTCCCTTTCCTCCCTCCTTCCCTCTCTCCCTTTCTCCTTCCATCCTTCCCTTCCACCATTTCATGCTTCCTTTGCTCTTTCCTCCTTCCTTCCTTCCCTCTCTCCTCCCTTCCTTCCTTTTTTCCTCCCGCCTTCCCTTTCTTTTTTCTTTCTTTCTTTTTCTTTCTTTCTTTCTTTCTTTCTTTCTTTCTCTCTCTCTCTCTCTCTCTCTCTCTCCTTCCTTCCTTCCTTCTCTCCTCCCTCCCTCCCATCCTTCCATTCCCTTCCACTCTTCCTTCCTTCCATCCTTTTCTTCCACTCTTTCTTGCTTCTCTCTTATTCCTTCCTCCTTTTCTCCTGGGAGATGTTTAGCTGGAAGAAGGTAGAGAGGGAACATGAGAACCACGTATCAAGATTTCAAAGGGTGTCCCATTGAGGAGAAGAAGGGGGAAAACCGACTTTCTGCTGCTCTAGAGATCAGGGCACAAGGAAGGAGCAATGGGTTCCAATGGCATTTGACTGAAAAGATGAGGAAGAACTTCCTGGAGAGTGGCATAGACTGCCTGGGAGTGTGGTGGAGTCTCCTTCTCTGAAGGCTTTTCCGCAGACTGTCTATTGGGAGTGCTTTAATTGTGCCTTCCTGCATGGCAGGGGATGGGACTGGATGGCCTTTGGGGGTCTCTTCCAGATCTAGGATTCTTTATCAGACAACACGGGGTCTAATGGATACGCTTTTTCTCTCCTGTTCACCATCTATTCCTGACCAAGGCCAAGCCTTTTGGGATCCAAACATTTCCTGTCTTTCCTCCACTTTCTGCCTCCAAAAGAGGGGGGAGGGGACGAAAGGGCAGCGAGGGGGTTTGGGGGGAACCCCCCTCCCTCCCCACCCACCCCACTCCAGCCCGCCATGTGGTCCCCAAGTTAGAAAGTTTGCCCATGCCTGGTCTAGAAGCTAAGCAAGAGAAATAGTTGTCCTGGTGTCATCGCAGCCTGCCATCCAAGCTAGAAAAGGAATGCTTTGCCAAAACATGTTTTTGACAAAGATTTTGCACCCAATAAGTTTACTGAAGGACTATTCAAACACCGCTGACCTTGGCTTACTGTGAGTGAACATGGCTGTATGGCCATGTTCCAGAAGCATTCTCTCCTGAAGTTTGTGAGGATGCCTGCCATAGATGTGGGTGAAATGTCAGGAGAGAATGCTTCTGGAACATGGCCATACAGCCTGGAAAACTCACAGTAAACTCAAGCAACCCAGTGATTTTGGCCATGAAAGCCTTCGACAACACTGTTGACCTTCCTGAAAAGATAGCAAAGCCTTGTCTTGCCACCTGTTTTACTCCATTGGACTCTTCTTTCTCCTCATACGCCCATCTCTTAACATCACACAGAAGAAAGAGACTCACATTTTCAGAGGAGACGTCTCTCCAGACCTTCAGCAATCCGGATTCTACGCAGGTTATAAGGGAGCTTGAATTGAATCATGGAGAAGGGAAGGAAGAAGGAAGAAAAGTGCAGTTAGCAAAAACATCAAGAATATCCAAATATAATGACAGGAACTTTTTCTTATGGCTTTGTCATAAACAATTAAGACTGAAGGATAGAATCATAGAGTTGGAAGGGACCCCAGGGGCCATCTAGTCCAACCCCCCCCCTTCTGCCATGCAGGAAAAGCACAATCAAAGCACCCCTGACAGATGGCCAGCCAGCCTCTGTTTAAAAGCCCCCCCCCCAAAAGGAGCCACCACCAGAGTCAGAGGCAGTGAGTTCCACTGCTGAACAGCTCTTATGGTCAGGAAATTCTTCCCAAGGTTCAGATGGAATCGTCTCACCTGTCAAGCACACACAAACCACGGAAGGGTCCCTCGCCCCCGAGGCAGTCTTGAGACTTAATAAATTTGCCCTTCTCTGTACTGAAGAGTCTAACTGATCCATCCAGGCATCCCACAAAGATCTGCAAAGAAACAAACAAAAGTAGTGGAAGAAGAAGAAATCAGAGATCTCCCTACAATCTCTTTAAGGGAGTTACAAAGAAGAGATCAGGGATTGCAAAGAGATGCTATGCTTCAGTTGTAAAACACATACCTAAATTCACAGGTTGAAGTCCTGGTATCTCCAGGTAAAAAGCCTGTTAGACCTGAAGGTTGGCAGTTCAAAGCCACAGGTCAGGGTGAGCTCCCACTGTTAACCCTAACCCTAGCTCCTGCCAACCTAGCAGTTCAGAAACATGCAAATGTAATCAACAGGTACCACTTCAGCGGGAAGGTAATAAAGACACCCATGCAGCCTTGCCAGCAATGCAACCAGGAGGTGTCTATGGACAACAGGCTCCTCAGCTTGGAAACAGAAAAGCAGCACCTCCCCCAGAGCCTGAAATGAGTACTACCTCAAGAAGCTGGAAATGAAAGGAGAAGGCTTTGCCTTTGTGTGTTTATGTATCATTGTATGTCATTGTAATAAGAGATTGAATATGCATTGTCAAAGGCTTTCGTGGCTGGAATCACTGGGTTGCATGTTTTTTGGTCTGTATGGCCATGTTCCAGAAGTATTCTCTCCTGACGTTTTGTAGCCAGTGGAAACATTCACACCTGCCTCAAACAGACAAAAGTTCTTTCTCCTACCCTGGACATTTTACAGATATATAAACCCCATTTTCCTAGTTTCCAACAGACCTCACAACCTCTGAGGATGCCTGCCATAGGCGAAACATCAGGAGAGAATGCTTCTAGAACATGGTCAGACAGCCCGAAAAACTCACAACAACCCAAGGCATTGCATGTTTGCCTGTGCCTGCTTATATCTCTGAGTCCGCTCAGGGAGAAGAGCAAAATATAAACAAAGTATTATTATTATTATTATTATTATTATTATTATTATATGAACATTTAAGGCAGTATAATCAAATATCTGCTAATCATCACAGTATGACTGAACTCACTGATGTAACAAAAGCATATAGGAGCAGGTTTGTCTCTTAGAGAGATGGGGAATAACAATAATAATGATTAGACTATGTTACACAATTTTTGTTTCTGGGTTATAAATGCCATTTCCTAATTAGTTCGATCATAAAAACATGGGGAAAGTTTATTAAACTGCAAAACCTATGTTTCTGTGGGAATTTCTCATCGAGTCTCAACCAATTCAACGTAGTTTGTGGCAGCCAAAAAGACAAAGTTTCCAGAGTATAACAACTAACTAAAGTAAACAACTACTAAGTAAATGTTGCACATTTAAACAAGAAATAACACTTTCAAACCAGGAACAGATTTTTTTTTTCAAATTTTGCTACATAGTGCTATTTCTTGCTGTTCCTTTCTCTGTTATTTAGAGGTGGATGAAAGCTTCACCTCAGACTCATAGGGATCCCCCCAACACATGGCAGTGACAGCTTCCTGGCGACTGATGGACGCATCCCCCAGCTTATAGTTTGTAGCCTGCTTCTTCTGCAAATTGATTCCTAAGACAAAAAAGGAAACGGGAGCAAAACTGAAAAAAACACATACACAACACAGTATTATATATTATATATTAAAATGTTTATCTACAAGCAGACAAGGGAAATCATAGAACCTCAGAATTAGAAGACCCCCCAAGGACAATCCAGCCCATCCCTGCAGGAAGACACAAAGCCCTCCCAACAGGTGGTCATCCAGGCTCTGCTTGAAAACCTCCAGAGAAGATACTACTTTTTCTTCTCCATCATCATCATCTATTATTATTGATGCCACAGTTGAAAGAGAGCTCCAAAGGTCATCCAGTCCAACTCCATTTGCCAGGCACCACAAAAGCCCTCCTGGCAAATGGCCATCCAGCCTCTGCTAGAAAACCTTTTGATGGTACCTTCTAGCTCAGGCATGGGCAAACTTGGGCCCTCTAGCTGTTTTGGACTTCAACTCCCACAATTCCTAACAGTCTCAGGTCCTTTCCTTTCCCCCCTCAGCAGCATATAATGCTGTAAATTGTCATCTTCTCATAAAAAAAGTATAATATCACAAAGGATTACCACCTCACCCACATAATAATAATAATAATCATCATCATCATCATCTTAATTTATATTCTGCTCTATCTCCCTGAAGGGACTCGGGGTGGAAATCTGCTACAAAACAGGGGCTTTTTTGTTGAGTTCCAGGGTCAGAGAAGCAGATGGTGAAGACTGAATAACGGCCTGCCTCAGGGGAGTGTGCTTGCTCCGTCAATGTTTAACATTTACACAAATGACCAGCCACTGCCAGACAGGACAGAAAGTTTCATCTATGCTGATGATCGTGCCATTACCGCTCAAGCAGGGAGCTTAGAAATGGTTGAACAGAAGCTCTCTGAATCTTTAAGAGCTCTTACTGCCTCTTACAGAGAAAACCAGCTGATTCCTAATTCATCTAAAATGCAGACATGTGCTTTTCTCCTTAAGAACAGACAAGCATCGCAAGCTCTGAAGATTACATTGGAAGGAATCATACAGGAGCATTACAGCACATCCAAATACCTGGGAGTCACTCTGGACTGTGCTCTGACTTATAAGAAGCACTGCTTGAATATCATGCAAAAAGTGGGTGCTAGAAACAACACCATGTGAAAGCTAATTGGCAGAACCTTGGGATCACAACCAGACACAGTGAAGACATCTGCCTTTGTGCTCTGCTACTCTGCTGCTGACTACACATGCCCAGTGTGGAACACCAGGCTATTTATTTATCGTGTCAGGAGCAGACCAAACAGTTGCATTGCATTTTTTAACAAATGAACAAACAAAAAAACAAACAAACAAACAAAACACAAAGTTTGCAAGCTTGGTGGTTGATTAAATGTCCTTTGACCAGTATCTGGCCACTTGGAGTGCCTCTGGTGTTGCCGCAAGAAGGTCCTCCATTGTGCATGTGGCAGGGCTCAGGCTGGTCAGCAGGTGGTCAGTGGTTTGCTCTTCTCTGCACTCGCATGTCATGGGTTCCACTTTGTAGCCCCATTTCTTAAGGTTGTCAATTGGTGACTGAGAGCGGATGAGGGAGTCCCCCCTGGGCACACAGAAGACTGGGCGACTTGGAAGGCGCTGAACAGACTGCGTTCTGGCACCACGAGATGCAGAGCCAACCTCAAGAAATGGAGGTACTAAGTGGAGTCCACGAGAAGGTGCATGTGGCAGGGCTCAGGCTGCATTGTTGTAAGTGGCCTGTGGTTTCTCCATATGTGCGAACGTGGAGAAGAAGAAAACACAGACCACTTCCTACACAACCTGGGGATCACAACCAGATACAGTGAAGACATCTGCCCTTGCGCTATGCTACTCTGCTGCTGAGTATGCATGCCCAGTGTGGAACACATCTCACCACACTAAAACAGTAGATGTGGCTCTTAATGAGACATGCCATATTATCACAGGGTGTCTGCGCCCTACACCACTGGAGAAATTACACTGCTTAGCCGGTATTGTACCACCTGACATCCGCCGGGAAGATGCAGCCAATAGTGAAAGTACCAAGGCAGAGACATCTCCAGCTCATCCCCTGTTTGGGTATCAGCCAGCATGTCAACGACTTAAATCTAGAAATAGTTTTCTTAGATCTACAGAGACACTTGCTGGAACACCTCAGCAAGCAAGAGTCCAAAAGTGGCAGGCTCAAACCCAGCACCTCAATCTGTGGGTGATACCAGATGAGAGACTCCTCCTTGGGCACACAGAAGACTGGGCGACTTGGAGGCGCTGAACAGACTGCGCTCTGGCACCACGAGATACAGAGCCAACCTCAAGAAATGGGGCCACAAAGTTTAATCCACGACATGCGAGTGTGGAGAGGAACAAACCACTGACCACCTGCTGCAATGCACCCTGAGCCCTGCCACATGCACAATGGAGGACCTTCTTGTGGCAACACCAGAGGCACTCCAAGGGGCCAGATACTGGTCAAAGGACATTTAATCAGCTACCAAGTTTGCAAAATTTGTGGGGTTTTTTGTTTGTTTTTTATCTGTTTGTTTGTTTTGTTCTGTTAGAAATGTAATACAATGTTCTTGTTGCGGATGACACAATAAATAAATAAATACTTCCTACACTGCAACCTGAGCCCTGCCACATGCACCTTCTCACAGCGACACCAGAGGCACTCCAAGTGGCCAGCTTCTGGTCAAAGCACGTTTAGTACAAGGCCAAGTTCTTAACTTTGTGGTTTGAAATACCTTACAACTGTATCCTCAATTCGCTCCTGACACGCTCAATACAGAAACGCCCTTCTTCCCTCCTCCTCCTTCCTTCCTTCCTTCCCAAGAAGTCCTTGCTCCCGGTTACCTTTCAGGAGGCCCGTCTCGGCGCCCACCCACACGTGGCTCCCCCAGGCAGGAGCCGCCATGACTGCCGCTTCCAGGCACCCGAGCGAGCCGGACGCTTGAGAGTGGCGCACTGCTACGCACCGACGCGCCACCTGATTGGCTGGCCGGCCTCTCCTGGGTGTCACACTCATATCCTTCCCCCGGGAGGCTATTAAGTGCCAAAACGACTTCCTGGAACCAATGCTTGTCTAAGGAGGACGATGTGGCCGGCGCTTTGACCCAGATGTGAGCTCTGGACTCCACTGTCAAGCTGGGGCCTTCAAGCAGGAGGCAAGGGCTGCGCCGACGCTGCACTTTGGCCCTCCCTCCCGCCCTCCCTCCACTGGCATGGCTCAAGGCCAAGGACTCTTAGGAGACCGAGTTCGAGGGGACTCCCAACACTCTCTCTCAAAGGCTTTGTTTTCTTTGCCGACTGTCCAAACGTGATCCAGTCTAAGGAGCAGGAAGGCAGGGAGCAGGCCTGTAGCGAGGGGGTGGTTTTAGGGGTTCAACCCCCCCCCGAAATGTTTCAGATTTTTTTAAAAACCTGGTTTACTCATGAATTTTAACTGGTTAACCAAAACTCCATGCTAAGTCTATGAGATGCAAAAAAATTAAGAGTCTCTCCAGAACTGCAAGCACTATCATCTCAAGCAAATATTGACAATTTATTCACACTGTCATTACTTGCAGGAATAGCCGATGTAGTGAAGCAACCAAGTTGGGTGTGTCTGTATTGAATGTGTCCAGAGGAGGGCGACTAAGAGGGTCTGGAGAACAAGCCCTATGAGGAGCGGCTTAGGGAACTGGGCATGTTTAGCCTGAAGAAGAGAAGGCTGAGAGGAGACATGATAGCCATGTATAAATATGTGAGAGGAAGCCACAGGGAGGAGGGAGCAAGCTTGTTTTCTGCTTCCCTGGAGACTAGGACGCGGAACAATGGCTTCAAACTACAAGAGAGAAGATTCCATCTGAACACAAGGAAGAACTTCCTGACTGTGAGAGCCGTTCAGCAGTGGAACTCTCTGCCCCGGAGTGTGGTGGAGGCTCCTTCTTTGGAAGCTTTTAAGCAGAGGCTGGATGGCCATCTGTCAGGGGTGATTTGAATGCAATATTCCTGCTTCTTGGCAGAATGGGGTTGGACTGGATGGCCCATGAGGTCTCTTCCAACTCTTTGATTCTATGATTCTATGAATGCTCCCATTAAGGAGGCCAGACTTGGTGGAGGTGGTTGACAGGGGCAGAGCTGCAGGCTATTGAAGGCTGCTCTCCCCCCTGCTGTGCTCTTTGCTTCAGTGTGAGCTAAGAGGCTGGTTTCAACCCCCCCCCCCCCCCGTGAAATTTTCAACCCCTCCCGAAAAAGTTTTCTGGCTACGGCCCTGGCAGGGAGGAAGGAGGGGGGAGGGAGAAGGGAGGAAGGAAGAGGTGGAAGGAAGGAAGGAAGGAAGGAAGGAAGGAGGAGGAGGGAGAAGGAGGGAAGAAGGAGAAGGAAAGAAGGAGGGGGAAGGGGAAGGAAGGAAGAGGTGGAAGAAGGAAGGAAGGAAGGAGGTTGGAGGAAGGAAATAAGTAACAAGTGAAGTGCCGCAGGGTTCCGTCCTGGGCCCGGTCCTGTTCAACATCTTTATTAATGACTTAGATGAAGGCCTAGAAGGCAGGATCATCAAGTTTGCAGATGACACCAAATTGGGAGGGATAGCCAATAGTCCAGAGGACAGGAGCAGAATTCAAAACGATCTTGACAGATTAGAGAGATGGGCCAAAACTAACAAAATGAAGTTCAACAGTGACAAATGCAAGATACTCCACTTTGGCAGAAAAAAACGAAATGCAAAGATACAGGATGGGGGACGATGCCTGGCTCGAGAGCAGTACGTGTGAAAAAGATCTTGGAGTCCTCGTGGACAGCAAGTTAAACATGAGCCAGGAATGTGATGTGGCAACAAAAAAAGCCAATGGGATTTTGGCCTGCATCAAGAGGAGCATAGTGTCTAGATCTAGGGAAGTCATGCTCCCCATGCTCTATTCTGCTTTGGTTAGACCACACCTGGAATATTGTGTCCAATTCTGGGCACCACAATTCAAGAGAGATATTGACAAGCTGGAATGTGTCCAGAGGAGGGCGACTAAAATGATCAAGGGTCTGGAGAACTAGCGCTATGAGGAGCGGCTTAAGGAGCTGGGCATGTTTAGCCTGAAGAAGAGAAGGCTGAGAGGAGATATGAGAGCCATGTATAAATATGTGAGAGGAAGCCACAGGGAGGAGGGAGCAAGCTTGTTTTCTGCTTCCTTGGAGACTAGGACGTGGAACAATGGCTTCATACTACAAGAGAGAAGATTCCATCTGAACACAAGGAAGAACTTCCTGACTGTGAGAGCCATTCAGCAGTGGAACTCTCTGCCCCGGAGTGTGGTGGAGGCTCCTTCTTTGGAAGCTTTTAAACAGAGGCTGGATGGCCATCTGTCAGGGGTGATTTGAATGCAATATTCCTGCTTCTTGGCAGGAATATTCCCCATTATATAAGATGTAAAATAATGCAAAGTGCCACTCTCTGTGACCCCAGGAAAGGAGGTAATCCCTTGATTGAAAGGATCCTGATAAGAAACTCTTTTGCATGGACAATACAATGGGCACCGATCCCGAGTCTCGGACTATGGCCGCTCGGGGGAAGTGTCCGCTCGGCAAAAACAGTCATTTATTGCCAGGACAAAGGCATTCGGAAAGCCACAATTTGTCCTGATCTGTTTGCTCAGTTTCCTTCCATTAACCAAAGACTGCCGCCAAGATTACTCCATTGTTCCCATATAAAGGAAAATCTGGGTTCTGGCCATCTCGCCAGACATCAAATAATAATCGCCACCCCTCATCACAATAGCTGGTCAGCTGGAAGGCCCCTGAGGACTCACCGACCACCTGGGCGCAACATATCACCATAATCCACTCAAGTTTCCATTATTTCCCTCTTGTCCCGCCTCCCCCTCTCCTGATTGGCTGGAGGGCCAAAGCGGCGTGGGCACCCCTTGGTTAAGATGTTCGGGAGGTGGCCAAGCCAGCCAATGTAGAGTGCCAGCCAATCAGCGCCAAGCCGGCTTTGGGGGGGGGGGGGGAGCGGGAAAGTTGAATCTGACAACTCTGTATTTCTATAAAAAGGCTTTATTTTGTATTAAATGAATGCTTGCTTGTCGAATTATCGTGGCTTTGCATCCTCTCCAGCTGGATCGAAATAGACAACTCGGTGGCGCTTCTTTCAACTTTGGTGAGATTCATTTGGGAATCTTAGGGAAATTCTATTTTGCGGCTTCTTCTTTTTTTTGCTCTCCAAAGTAGCGGGTCCTCCTTGTTGGATCTGCCAGGTCTCTCCCTCCAGGGTGAGACCCTTCCAAATTCGTGCTTGACTTCATAAGGAGGAGGAAGGAAGAAGGAAGGAAAGAGGTGGAAGGAAGGTAGGAAGGAGGAGGAGGGAGGAAGGAAGGAGCACACAAATAGCAGTGTCTTTGGAGTACTTTTATTTACAGTAGGCTACATTTTAGTACTATGTCCTCACAGGTTTCTACAAAGACAAAATGAGAGAAAGACAGATATCACCAATTCATTTTTTACACCTGTGTGGCACATCTGTCCTTTATTTGTGCTCCCATTTATTAAAAAAATAGCTCATAGATCTACCATGAAAATAGCTTTCAGCTTAACAAAAGGTACCTCAGCCGTGGTGGCTGATACGAAGACACCAGCGAAGGAAGGAACACAAGCTCAAAGGCTCATTTATAGCTTAGCTCCCGGTTTATGCACCTGAGCTCACCAGTTCCTCTTTTTTAACACTTCAGTGGTGGGGACACTAATTAAAGTAATGATGCTAGCATTTTATAGGTACATTATGAGAGAGATCATGGGAATGTGCCCTCAGGTCAATCTGTGTGCCCTTTTGTTACGATTACTATGAAATGAACATGTGGTCAGGTCATTGTGGCGACGAACAGGGTTATGTACTTGTAGTGTATGTGTCCATCTATCATGTCATGGTGGGGAGGACAAACAGGGATATGTGTTGGTAGTGAATGTGAGGGGGCCATATAGCAGGAACCCTAAAAGTATTATCAGAAGCAATTAAATTTGTCTTAAGATCTTGGAAAGGAAGGAAAGCCCTTTCTCTCGTTGCATTAGGACATGGGTGTGATTTACAATCCTGGAAACAATCGACATGTGTGCCTTTATACAGGTAATCATCAGGATACCTTTCGGTCTTGACAAAATAATGTTTGTTAATGACATCACTACTTCTGTGCGTTAGCAATAAAGGCCATTTGAAAATGACTCTTCATTAAATAACGGTTGGAATGCTAGAAAACACAACATCTCCCCCCCCCCCCCCTCTGTTCCCAAGTCATAAGGCACTGTCCTCTACGACAGAGTTGAACCTCTTGACTTTCCTGTTGCCTTAACCGTCAGGACGGGGAGGACTGCGCCACAAAGTGGCCAGGAAAGGTGGGCAGTGCAGGCCCAGCGTCCATTCTCCACAGACACCTTCCTCGGGACAGACAGCCTTGACACACATCTGGGCATCCTGGCCTCCTTCGGCGCTACGGAACAGTTCCGTCACGTCGAAGCGGACGCCACAGGCTTCCACACTCAATAGTTTTGTGCCACGGTTGCCCTGACGGGCCTGCAAATGCTGGCGGAGTGAAGGAGGGGCAGTGAGGAGTAGTCTGTAAGGCGGTGGCTGACCCCCCTCCAGATTGAGTAGGACAAAGGCTTTGGTGAGCTCTTCTCCCTTCTGACAGCGCAGGCGCAGCATCCAGCAAAACTCATGCTCCTCACCTGCAAAGGGGACAAAGGGAAACCTACTAGTTGTTGGAAATAGCAACCTTCTCGAGCCACCAGTAGTTATTTATTATGTATATAATTCAGATTAAGTACTGTATTGTATATCTATGTATTTTTTGAAAGGCAGAAGATTACAGAAAATTCATAGAACTGTCAGTAAGTAGCTTATGACACTGTAAATTATGGCCTTCTCCCGAGGAAAAACATATAATATTGCAAAGGACGACCTCCTCAGCAGCATATAATGCTGTAAATCGTCGCCTTCTCGTGAAAAAAAAAGTATATCACAAAGGATTACCACGTCACCCACTAGATAATAATAATAATAATCATCATCATCATCATCATCATCATCATCATCATCATCATCATCATCATTTATATTCTGCTCTATCTCCCCGAAGGGACTCAGGGTAGAAATCTGTGACAAAACAGAAGCTTTTTTTGTTGAATTCCAGGGCCAAAGACAATGGCGAAGACAGAAGAGTAGCCTGCCTCAGGGGAGCGTGCTTGCTCCATCAATATTTAGTATTTACACAAATGATCAGCTACTGCCAGAAGGGATAGAGAGTTTCATCTATGCTGACGATCACGCCATCGCCGCTCAAGCAGGGAGCTTTGAAATGGTTGAACAGAAGCTCCCCGAAGCTTTAGGTACTCTTACTGCCTATTACAGGGGAAACCAGCTGATTACTAACCCCTTTAAAACACAGACGCGCTCTTTTCATCTTGAGAACAGACAAGCATCTCGAGCTCTGAGGATGACCTGGGAAGGAATCCTACTGGAGCACTGCAGCACACCCAAATATTTCCGAGTTACCCTGGACCGTGCTCTGACCTACAAGTAGCACAACTTGAATATCAAGCAAAAAGTGGGAGCTATGCGCTATACCACTGAAGAAATTACACTGCTTAGCCGGTATTGCACCACCTGACATCTGCCGGGAAGTAGCAGCCAATAATTAAAGGATCAAGGCAGCAACATCTCCGGCCATTCCTCTGTTCGGATATCAGCCAGATCTACACATACTTGCAGGAATACCTCAGCAAGCGAGAGTCCAAAAGTGGCAGGCTAAAATCCAGAACCTCAATCAGTGGCTGATACCAGATGAGATAATCCCTCCTGGGCACACAGAAGACTGGGCAACTTGGAAGGCACCAAACAGACTGCGCCCTCGCATCACGAGATGCCAGGCCAATCTTAAGAAATGGGGCTACAAAGTGGAGTTTGCAACATGCAAGTGTGGAGAATGTCAAACCACAGACCACCTATTACAATGTAGTTTGAGCCCTTCTCACAGCAACACCAGAGGCACTCCAAGTGGCCAGCTTTTGGTCAAAGGACATTCTTTTAAACTTTGTGCTTTTTTAGGTACATTACAACTGTACAACTGGTGAGTGAATTAGAACCAGACATCCTGAGGAGTGAGGTTGAATGGGCCTTAAGAAGCATTGCTAACAACAAGGCAGCAGGAGACGACGGGATCCCAGCTGAACTGTTCAAAATCTTGAAAGATTATGCTGTCAAGGTGATGCATGCCATATGCCGGCAAATATGGAAGACACAAGAATGGCCATCAGACTGGAAAAAAATCAACTTATATCCCCATACCAAAAAAGGGAAATGCTAAAGACCGCTCAAACTTCTGTACAGTGGCCCTTATTTCTCATTCCAGGAAGGTAATGCTCAAGATCCTGCAAAGAAGGCTCCAGCAAGACATGGAGAGAGTGTTGCCAGATGTTCAAGCTGGGTTTAGAAAAGGCAGAGGAACGAGAGACCCAATTGCCAATATCCGGATGCTGGAGAATGGAGAAAGGCGGGGAGTTTCAGAAAAACATCTATTTCTGCTTTATTGACTATTCTAAAGCCTTTGACTGTATGGATCATAATAAATTGTAGCAAGTTCTTGGTGGTCTGGGCATACCAAATCACCTTACCTCTCTCCTGAGGAATTTGTATAAAGTAGCAACAGTAAGAACAGACCACGGAATTACAGACTGGTTCAAGACTGGGAAAGGTGTACGGCAGGGAAAGGTGTACTCTCCCCTACCTATTCAACATGTATGCAGAGCACATCATGCGATGTGCAAGGCTTGAGGAATGCAAGGCTGGGGTGAAAATTGCTGGAAGAAACCTTAACAACATTAGATATGCAGATGATACCACTTTGATGGCTGAAAGCGAAGAGAAGCTGAGGAGGCCTTATAACCAAGGAGAAAGGAGAAAGGGCAAACGCTGGGTTGCAGTTAAACAAAAAAAAACAAGATTATGGCAACAAGAATGATTGACAACTGGGAAATAGAGGGAGAAAACATGGAGGCCGTGACAGACTTTGTATTTCTAGGTGCAAAGATTACTACAGATGCAGACTGCAGCCAGGAAATCAGGAGACGCTTCCTTCTTGGGAGGAGAGCAATGTCCAATCTTGATAAAGCAGTGAAGAGTAGAGACATCAGACTGGCAACAAAGATCCATTGCCTAGTCCAAGCCATGGTCTTCCCTGTAGTCACCTACGGATGTGAGAGCTAGACCTTCTTAGGGAAGGCTGAGTGAAGGAAGAGAGATGCTTTTGAACTGTGGTGCTGGAGGAAAGTTCTGAGAGTGCCTTGGACAGCGAGAAGATCTAACCAGTCCATACTTCAGGAAATAAAGCCTGACTGCTCATTGGAGGGAAGAATAGTAGAGGCCAAGATGAAGTACTTTGGCCACATCGTGAGAAGAAAGGAAAGCTTGGAGAAGACAATGGTGCTAGGGAAAAAGGAAGGAAAAAGGAAGAGGGGCCGACCAAGGGCAAGATGGATGGATGGTATCCTTGAAGTGGCTGGATTGACCTTGAAGGAGCTGCGGGTGGTGACGGCCAACAGGGAGCTCTGGCGTGGGCTGGTCCATGAAATCATGAAGAGTCGGAAACGACTGAACGAATGAACAACAAACAACTGTACCCTCGGTTCGCTTCTGATATGATAAATAAAAAAAATGGACACATTCAGTCATAAGTTTTCCAAACCCTTGATGTTGGCAACACTCTTTAGACATGCTTTGTTTCCCAACACAGTAATTCAATTTTACTAGCAAACCAGAGATTAATTCAATCCCTTATAAAAGATATGGATACAAACATAGTTAAAATGTAATAAGTACATTTAAAAATGTAGTAAGTATCTCATGTAATAAGCCACGCTGAGTCCCCCCTAGGGGGTTAAGAAGGGCGGGGTAGAAGTACTCGAAATAAATAAATAAATAAATAAATAAATGTTTCATTTAAATATAAATTTAAAAGATACAATTTATTGTTTATTTGATACAGACGCAGAGATTTCTTGTTACGTTCACGCAACACACCTACACAGTGCAGCTGACAAAGAGTTTGGAAAATTCTGCTGTAGAGCATCACAATAAGTGTGGAGGGGGCACTAAAGATCTTGACTTTGGGACCTTTTTGGGATGCCCATGATCACCTCTTCCTTGGAGCCCCCAGTGGCGCAGTGGGTTAAACCCCTGTGCCGGCAGGACTGAAGACCAACAGGTCGCAGGTTCGAATCCAGGGAGAGGCGGATGAGCTCCCTTTATCAGCTCCAGCTCCTCATTCAGGGACATCAGTGAAGCCTCTCACAAGGATGATAAAACATCAAAAAATCATCCGGGCATCCCCTGGGCAACGTCTGGACGGCCAATTGTCTCACACCAGAAGCGACTTGCAGTTTCTCAGGTCGCTCCCGACACGACAAACCCCCCCCCCCCCTTCCTTACCTTCTGTGCCTTCATTGAGCTTGAGGGAGATGGTCTTTTTGGTGCTGACCATCCTGAGCATCGCTTGGCCAGCACAGCGCAGCATGCAGCTGCTGAATCTGGGCGTCAGGCGTCGCTCTTCTTCTTCTTCCTCTGTTGCTGCTGTGTTCTCTTGTTCTTCTTCCAGGCAGGGTGTCCACGTGTGGGTCACCGTCACCTCTGTCGCAGCAGGCGGGTCATCTCCCACACAGCCAGGGGCAGCCACAGCAAGAGCAAACACCAGGCCTAGCCAGCAGCGACCCATGGCATTCTCTGGGGACAGAAGCTCAACAAGGTGCAGGAGCAAAATCTCAGCCCCCAGGGACAGAAGGCAGGCCCGGAGGCCCGATCCAGGAGACACAACAGGCCCGGGCTCACTTGTGTCGCCTGCTGCGTGCCAAGATCCGTTTGCCCTGTCGCTGCTGGCCAAAGAGGACCGTTGCCAGCGGAGGCTTTTTATAAGAGGTTTAGGAACGCTGGGCCCCAGGGAGGGAAAAGAAAGCTTGGGAGGCCAGCTGGGGTGCGCAAAAGCGAGCCAAGGGAGGGTGGGTTACGCAAGAGGGAACTGTCTGTGGACATTTCCATGGAGCAGCGTCTCAGCTTGTCCCTTAGCTTAACCCCTTCATGCTTCCAGCCCAAGGATTTCTATTTGCATTTACCCTGTAATGTACTCCAAACTACACCAACAAGGATTTCCTGAGTTATTGCAAGGAGTGGGGAGAGAGGAGCCTAAAGCACTGCTTCTTAAACTGTGGGTCCTGGCCTCGAATGGGATTGGCTTAAGCTCAATATTGGGGTCACAAAAAGTTGGGCAGCAGTAAAGGGTTTGCGTTGTCAAAGGCTTTCATGTCCGGAATCACTGGGTTGCTGTGAGTTTTCCAGGCTGTCTGGCGATGTTCCAGAAGCATTCTCTCTTGATGTTTCACCCACATCTCTGGGAGGCATCCTCAGAGGTTGTGAGATAAGTTGGAAACTAGGCAAGTGGGATTTATATATCTGTGGAATAATGTCGAGTGGGAGAAAGAACTCTTGTCTGCTGGAGGCAAGTATGAATGTTGCAGTTGGCCACCTTGAATGGTCTTGCAGCTTCAAAACCAAAACAGTCAGGGCCAGCTAACACCTGTTAACAAAGGCAGGAAGCAGCCAGGCTTTGAAGCTACAAGGCTATTAAATGCTAATCATAGAATCATAGAATCAAAGAGTTGGAAGAGACCTCATGGGCCATCCAGTCCAACCCCCTGCCAAGAAGCAGGAATGTTGCATTCAAGTCACCCCTGACAGATGGCCATCCAGCCTCTGTTTAAAAGCTTCCAAAGAAGGAGCCTCCACCACACTCCGGGGCAGAGAGTTCCACTGCTGAACGGCTCTCACAGTCAGGAAGTTCAGATGGAATGTCCTTTCTTGTAGTTTGAAGCCATTGTTCCGTGTCCTAGTCTCCAAGGACGCAGAAAACAAACTTGCTCCCTCCTCCCTGTGACTTCCTCACATATTTATAATCAAACTGGCCAATGCAACATTCACACCAAGAAGCCCCCAGTGGGGTAGTGGGTTAAACCCCTTTGCCGGCAGGACTGAAAACTGACAGGTCGCAGGTTCAAATCCGGGGAGAGGTGGATGAGCTCCCTTTATCAGCTCCAGCTCCTCATGTGGGGACATGAGAGAAGCCTCCCACAAGGATATAAAAAAAACATCAAATCATCTGGGCATCCCCTGGGCAACGTCCTTGCAGACAGCCAATTCTCTCACACCAGAAGTGATTTGCAGTTTCTCAAGTCGCTCTTGGCATGACAAAAAAAAACCAAACCAAAAACATTCACACCTGCCTCAAACAGACAAGGGTTCTTTCTCTTATCCTAGACATTACTACACAGATGTATAAACCCTACTTGCCAAGTTTCCAACAGACTTCACAACCTCTGAGGATGCCTAGGCAAGTGGGTTTTATATGTCTGTGGAATGTTCAGGGTGGGAGAAGGAACTCTTGTCTGTTGGAAGCAAGTGTGAATGTTGCTGATCAAGCTTGCTAATTGTGACATTCACAATTGCCTCCAACAGACAAGAGTTCATTCTCCCACCCTGGACATTATTCCACAGATATATAAGCCCCACTTATCTAGTTTCCAACAGACCTCACAACCTCTGAGGATGCCTGCCATAGATGTGGGCAAAACGTTAGAGGAGAAAATGTATCTGGAACATGGTCAGATAGCCCAGAAAACTCACAGCAACTCAGTAAAGGATTTGACTTCCATCCATATACAACCCAGTAAAGGGTTTGACTTCCATCCATATACAACATGCAAGGTTTACAGTTGACTCTGCAGGAAATGCATCAGGAAAATCAGCTTGTTTAGCACACCATCTAAATGCAGATTTATCATCAGCAAATGTTTGGTTTTCAGACCTGTTACACAGGATTTGTTTGTTTTTTTCATGTCAGGAGCGACGACAAAAGCAGCATCACAGTGAAAGGAATATAAGCATTTGGAACTTCTTTAAAGTTAATCCCGGGACAAACTAAACTCTTGCCAAAAAGGTCAGTGGTTAGAATTGGGGAGAAGGGTGAGCTCCTGTCTATCAGCTCCAGCTTCTCATGCGGTGACATGAGAAGCCTCCCACTGGATGGTAAAACATCTGGGCATCCCCTGGGCAACTGCCATCTATGGCCAATTCTCTCACACCAGAAGTGACATGTCAGTGCTGCAGACACACACGCAGAAAGATCCTTCTACTCAGGGAAGGGGG
Source organism: Anolis sagrei (assembly GCF_037176765.1). NCBI lineage: Eukaryota > Metazoa > Chordata > Lepidosauria > Squamata > Anolidae > Anolis > Anolis sagrei. The sequence continues at coordinate 12,463,899 of NC_090032.1, forward strand.
TGGTTCCTTTTTGGCAAGTTAAGATAGTGCTTACAGTGGCACTTAACCTAGAGCTTCCCAAACTGTCACAAGCTGGAATGTGTCCAGAGGAGGGCGACTAAAATGATCAAGGGTCTGGAGAACAAGCCCGATGAGGAGCGGCTTAAAGAGCTGGGCATGTTTAGCCTGAAGAAGAGAAAGCTGAGAGGAGACATGATAGCCATGTATAAATATGTGAGAGGAAGTCATAGGGAGGGAGCAAGCTTGTTTTCTGCTTCCCTGGAGACTAGGACGCAGAACAATGGCTTCAAACTACAAGAAAGGAGAGTCCGTCTGAAGATGAGGAAGAACTTCCTGACTGCGAGAGCCGTTCAGCAGTGGAACTCTCTGCCCTAGAGTGTGGTGGAGGCTCCTTCTTTGGAAGTTTTTAAACAGAGGCTGGATGTCCATCTGTCGGGGGTGATTTGAATGCACCCCCGACATCCAGTCCAACCCAGGGGGTTGGACTGGATGGCCCATGAGGTCTCTTCCAACTCTGATTCTGATTACTTTGTCAGCTGTAGTGCATGCACCTCTCAATATATGTGAAATAAGCAATAATTAAAAAAAATAAGTTTCTTGAAATATGTTGTGTCACCACAAGATAAAAGTATCCCCTTGACATGAAGTCTAGTCAAACCTGACTGGGGGCTGGTGTTCATCTCCATTTCTAAACCAAAGAGCCGGACTTGTGCGTAGAAACATCTCCTAGGTCATGACTGCATGGAGCACATTTAGTGGTACCCATTGATCTACTCACGCTTGCATGTTTTCAAACTGCTAGGTTGACAGAAGTTGGGGCTAATGACAGGAACTCACCCCATCCTGCGGATTTGAACCACCAAAGTTCTGCAGCTTAGTGGTTGAACCTTCTGTGCCACTGCTGCCCCATACATTTCATCATTACAACTTATGTATGTTTCAGTATTTCTTACAAGGGGCTAGTTAAACTTCCAGGTAGCTAGTAAAACTGAATGACATGTCACAAAAGGATGCATACAAAGTGTTTTCAACCTGAAATGCTTGGAAAACAGACTTAAGGAGTAATAGGTAAAGATTTCCCCTGAGCAGACAAGAGCCAGCGTTGTCCATGGACATGTGGCTAGCATAACTGCATGGCACGCCGTTACCTTCCCCCTACCAGAGCTGTACCTATTGATCTACTCACTGCTAGGTCAACAGAAGACGGGGCTAACAGCAGGAGCTCATCCTGCTCCCTGGATTTGAACAGCCAACCTTTTGGTTGGAAAGTTCAGCAGCTCAGCAGTTTAATCTGCTGTGCCACCAAGGGGCCCTGACTTACAAAGGTAACTATGTCAGTGTTACATTTCTTATCCAAATACTCTAAAGACAGATGAATGATCATCAAGCTTTATCCTCCATGAAATGGACCATTTGCTATTAAACTTCTCCAAGTTCCTGAACTTCATTATATTTAGCAAGAACACACTGCAGTTCAACAGCCTACAGGAGTTACTCTCAGCATAGTTAAACTTCCACCATTTCACATTTGCAGTTTAGTCAGACAAGAACAGCAGGACTGAATTCCCAAGTGAGGTGTTTCCAAGAAATATGCATTGTGGACTTTGCCACAAGGCTTAGAGGAAGATGTGACAAGGCAAGAGAAGTACAAACTTTATGAACACCATCTGAATTCACTTCAGCATAGACATCAACATTGTGTTTACAATGGGTAAAACCCTTGTGCTGCAATGGGTTAAATCAGGGGTCCTCAGACTAAGGCCCGGGGGCCCTCCAAGGTCATTTACCCGGCCCTCGCTCAGGGTCAACCTAAGTCTGAAATGACTTGAAAGCACACAACAACAGGAATCCTATCTCATCAGCCAAAAGCAGGCCCACACTTCCCATTGAAATACTAATAAGTTTATATTTGTTAAAATGGTTCTTCATTTTAATTATTGTATTGTTTTAAAGTTGTTTTTGTACTACAAATAAGGTATGTGCAGCATGCATAGGAATTCATTCATGTTTTTTTCAAATTATAATCTGGCCCTCCAACAGTTTGAGGGACTGTGACCTGGCCCTGTTTAAAACGTTTGGGCACCCCGAGTTAAACCCTTGCGCCAACAGGACTGCTGGAGGACCTAGAGCAGACACTGGAGGACCTAGAGCAGTGGTTCTCAACCTGTGGTCCCCAGATGTTTTGGCCTTCAACTCCCAGAACTCTTAACAGCTGGTAAACTGGCTGGGATTTCTGGGAGTTGTAGGCCAAAACACCTGGGGATCCAAGAGAAGGGTGGGGTAGAAATGAATGAAATAAATAAATACTCAAGATGCTCCTGACACACACACACACCAAAAAACTATATGCTAAATGTAGTGTGCCTAGCTAATGAATGCTTGTCTATAGTAAATGCAGGTATAAGTTTTCCAGCTGTTACAATTTATAGTAATTTTCATCCCATCTTTTTCCTCATGAGGCTAAATTTAAATGTTCAAGTCATGCAATTAGTCTGACTCCATAATGCCAAATGTTTTTTTAACAAAGTTTATTAGATTTACATCTTGAAAACTGAAGACCATCTTAAACTAAAAATATATAAATACGAAAATCCTCAAAGAAATCCCAAACAGGACATTGAAAGCCTAATGTCGGCGACTTGGGTTTAGCTTCCATAAGTATAACCTCTTCTCTCATTAATTCTTCCCACAACCATCTTCAATGACCGCATATATCATCTGTGGGCAGGAAAAGGAAACAAAATAATCCAAAACTAATTCAAAGAAAACATTCATATATAGGAATTCAGATAAGCCTGCTTCTCCGAGACATCCCATCAGACTGTTCCTTCTGGAGCAAAGCATCCTCTTTCCCATCTGCTGGTGCTAGTGGGTTCAACCTTTGCAGGTTCTAGCTCCAAAACAGATAGTAAGACATATGAGACATCATCATTGGGATCTGCCTAAAGCGTTTATTATTACCCCTTCATTTCTTTTCAAATACTCGGGTTTTTAAAAAACACTAAACCAAGCTTTTAAATCAATCCTGTATTATATTTTCATTTTTATTAATTTATTAAACTTTTTTTTAAAAAAAATTAAGGTTTTTACCTGCTAAAGATACTGAAGTCATATTGGATGTTTTAGTGCAGCAACAAATATATGGATCGACTGGACACGCAGTAGGGTACTGCTTTAAATGAAAAAAAAGGAAGAATATAAATATTGGCTTATAAATAGGAAAGGAAAAACCAATGTAAAAAGATGTCTGGGCTTTAGAGCCAACCCTACGGTCAGAAATGTTTACAGGAAAAGGAGTTCAATTGCAAACGATTTCAAATGAGGATAAAAGTGCTACCATAAAAGAGCTATACTCAAGTATAAGCCGACTCAAATATAAGCTGAGGCACCTAATTTTACCACAACAGGGAAAACTTATTGACTTGAGTATAAGCTGAGAGTGGCAAATGCCGCAACTACTGGTAAAGTTCAAAATAAAAAGATGCCAATAAATTTACATTAATTGAGGCATCAGTGGGTTTAATGTTTCTGAGTATTTACATAAAACTAATTTAAGATAAGGCTGTCCAACTCTGATTAAAACTATTATTCTAACCTTCTTCAATGCAAATGTGCTTACGTATCCTTCCAATAATAGAGTAAAATAAAAAAATGTAATAATACAGAAAAATAAAATAACAAATAGAGTAAAATAATGAATGTACCAACAATAATAAACTAAAATAATAAATGTAGTAACAAAATAATGGAGTAAAATAATTAATGTAATAGAGAAAAATAAATATAACAATAATAAAAACAATAAATGTAATATAAGATAACCCATGTGTGTCTTTCACAATACTTCACAAAGAGGAATAAGAAATGTAACAAAAATAATAACTTGTTTTTTAACTGCTTAGGTAATAATAAAATATATTAATAAATATAATAACAATAAACATGTCAAACTACCCTGGGACTTCAGAATTTAGACAGAGGTTTGGAGCACAATACTCCTGACCTCACGATCGAGTTAAAAAACAAAGTATGGATCATCGATGTTGCAATCCCAGGCAACAGCAGGATTGAAGAGAAATAACTGGAAAAGCTGACACGATATGGCAGGGGGTTGGACTGGATGGTCCATGAGGTCTCTTCCAACTCTTTGATTCTATGATATAAGGATTTAAAGATCCAACTGCAAAGATTCTGGTACAAGCCAGTAAAGGTGGTCCCAGTGGTGATCGGCACACTGGGTACAGTGCCTAAAGATCTTGGCCTGCACTTAAACATAATTGGCGCTGACAAAATTACCATCTGCCAGCTGCAGAAGACCACCTTACTGGGATCTGCATGCATTAATCACCAATACACCACACAGTCCTAGACACTTGGGAAGTGTCCGATGTTTGATCCACTACAACAGCCAGCATAGTGATCTTGTCTGCTGTGGGCTCATCTTGTTGTGTTTCAAATAATAATAATAATAATAATAATAATAATAATAATAATAATAGAGTAAAATAGTGCAAATGTAATAAATAGAATAAAATAATAAATGTAACAACAACAACAACAGTAAAATAATACATAACTTTTACTCAAGTATAAGTCGAGGGGGGATTTTTCAGCATAAAAAAGGGCTGAAAAACTTGGCTTATACTCAAGAATATACGGCAAATGTCTAAAACAGGCCTGGGCAAACTTTGGCCCTTCCTCCAGGTGTTTTGGACTTCTAACTCCCACAATTGTTGGGAGTTGAAATCCAAAACACCTGGAGGGAGGGCCAAAGTTGGCCCGTGTCTGCCCTAAAAAAACCAAGATGGGTGTATACAAAACTTTCAGATGAGATGGGATTTAAAACTGACATGTTTAAGGAATGGAAAAAGAAACAAATGAGCACTCAACACTTGAAGTCACTATTCCTTGGGGAACTAAAGAAACTGTAGTGTCCAAAAGCAACTTTTTCAAGCTCTGTCTGATAAACTCTAAACTAATAATACAATATGATTGCAGCCAGGCCTCCTCCCAGCAGGCTCCTAAACTCAGAGGGACCACTCAGTCATGGAAATCAGACTGGGGCGGTTACACAACTCATCACTGGAGCCAGTTGGGAACAAACAACAAAATTATAAGTCTCTCTTTCCAAAGGGTAACCTCTCACCTTTGCATTAAGTGTACGTTCTCTTCTGCATAGCTTCAAGGCTTCTGCTTACAAAAGAAAAGGTTTTAAAACAAATATGTAATGTGAATGGTTTGGCAAGTCATTGCTTATCTAGAGACAAGCATGTTGAATCTAGTTAGTCTCTCCGCCCACAGTTTTTCAGTTGTTCAAACATTTTCATTACAATATCAAAGTGAGCTAGTTAGGATCATCATTAAAACTGCAGCAGTGATTCCCATTACCAAGGGAAGAGATTCCTAAAGGGTCTTCTGAGTTGGAGAAAAGGTAAAAAAAACTCTCAGCCTATTACTCCAGGATTATTGCAAATGTGAGGTGGGGAAGGTCAGTCATGATCTGAGCATATAAGTAATGGGTTGCGGTGAGCTTTCCAGGCTGCCGCGCCATCTACACAGCCATTGCAATGCACACTGGTTTTCATTCCAGAGAAGAAACAAGGACCAACAAACACCTCCCAACAAAAGATTCCCCCACACAGGAATCAGCCAAGCTTTGAAGCTGCAAGGCTATTCAATGCTAATCAAGTCGGCCAATTGCAAGTCACACTTGCCCCAAGCAGGCAAGAGTTCTTTCTCCTGGACACCATTCCACAGCTATATAAACCTCACTCACCTATTTTCCAACAAACCTCACAACCTCTTAGGATGCCTGACAGAGATGTGGGAGAAACGTAAGGAGAAAATGCTTCTGGAACATGGCCAGACAGCCCCGAAAACTCACAGCAACCCAGTGATTCCATCCAAGAAAGCCTTCAACATTGCATTTAAGTAATGAGTCATTATTAAGCACCCAACCCAGAATCAAACAGTATTTCTTACCAGGTGGCCCTCATCATGTAGGATCATGCTTCAAGTCCAAGCTCACCATCCTGTAGAGAAAAATGTTTGATCGTTAAAACATCAAAGGTAATCTCAGCACAAGATTCCCCAGTGACATTTCCTGATATATTAGGATACAGCTATCTTTATAGACAACACCAATGGGTTCTGGGAGATGTCGTCCAAAACTTTCAGAAGACACCAGGGTGGGGAAGAGTACAGCCAATGCTAGTTTTATTTTTTAAATCAAGTAATTTTTAAACTTCCAGAGTTCAGTCAAGAATTGAGACTCTGCCCCATGTATGTTTTTGTAGTTTTGCCCGTCGAGGCTCTTTCTTTGGAGGCTTTTATACAGAGACTGGATGGCCATCTGTCGGGAGCTCTTTGAATGCGATTTTCCTGCTTCTTGGCAAAAAGGGGTTGGACTGGATGGCCCATGAGGTCATTTCCAACCCTGTGATTCTATGGTTCCCAAAAGATATTCAGATTTGCTTCTCAACAGCGAAATTCAGCCGAACGAGATTCCAAAGCAAATTCATCATGAAACTGGGAACCAGAATAGATTTGAGGCCAAGGGGATAAAACTCACATGAATTTCCTCTGGAAGCCTCCAAAGAAGCAGAAGAGTGTTTCTTGCATTCTGAATGAAAGCTTCAAAGCCATGGAAAAATCTTCTAAATCTGGCTGAAGCAACTAAAAAAACAAAAACATTGATGTATTGCAGTCTCAGATGCACTGGGTTTACCCCCCCCCCCCCCTTTTGAGAAGAATCCTAGGCTTTTTCTTTATTGTCTAAATGGCAATCTAAGGCAGGAAACACATTTAGGGCTTGCACACAAATTAGGTGATCCAAATTAAACTATTCTACAGGGCTTCCACGATTCTTTAATCAAATCAAGGTGAAGGCTCATAGGAGCAGCAGTTTAATAATATTTTCCCATTCCTTGGGAAGTCTGACTTGGCCGCAGTTGTCCATGCTCTGGTAACAGACTACTGCAATGCTCTCTACGTGGGGCTGCCTTTGAAAACTTCTCGGAAGCTCCAATTAGTCCAGCGGTTGGCCGTCAGGTTGTTAACTGGAGCTGTGTAAAGGGAGCGTACCACTCCTCTGTTGCGCCAGCTCCACTGGCTGCCGATTAGCTTCCGGGCACAATTCAAAGGGCTGGTTTTAAACTTTAAAGTCCCGAACGGTTCTGGCCTAGATTACCTGTCCGAACATATCTCCTGCTATGAACCATCATGAAGATTAAGATCATCAGGAGAGGCCCTGCTCTCGATCCCACCACTCTTGCAAACACGGTTGGTGGGGACGAGAGACAGGGCTTTCTTGGCAGTGGCCCCCTGTCTGTGGAACTCTCTCCCTAAGGCTATCAGGTTGGTCACCTCCCTCCTGTCCTTTAGAAGACAACTGAAGACCTGGCTCTGGGGCCAGGCGTTCAATTAGAGGCCAGCGGCAATAGGAAAAGAAAATTTGGATTTTGTGATTTGATTGTGAATTGTAATTTTTATGGTATTTATGCTGTTAGCATCCTCTGATGCTCATGTGAGGCTGCGTTGAGTCCCCCTTGTGGAGAGAAGGGCGGGATATAAATATATGAAATAAATAAATAAAATTACGACTCCCTGCATCTATATCACTTTTATCAAAACTTCTTACCTATTGGGTGCCAAGTTCTTTTAAGTCAATGTAGAAGCACCCAGAAGCAACTATAGTTCCTGAAATGAAAGAAGATTTGATGAATAAAGATCAAGAAAAGTGAAAAAAAAATTACAGTGAAATACAGTTTGATCAGGGCTTTGGTAACTCATGCCATGAGACTTGCGTCGTCCATCAACATGTGTCATCATTTCAAACTAGATGTCCTATATTCATGACAACAAAGTCTTCAAACCTACCCTCATTAGTCTTCACCAAAATGGATGTTTGCTCGTCAATGGACACCCTAAAATCAAGAAAAATGAAATAAAGTTGGAATAAAATTGAACTAAAGTGCACTCACATTCACCCTTCCCGAAAAAGATAGCCCCATGTCCTCAGAAAGAAAGCTGGCATCAAGAGATATCAGATATATGCTTGTCTATTTATTTACATCATTGTACACAGGAAGTAAATGATCGGGTAATTATTAGATGAGACTGGCTACTCACATGCCAAGGCAGGAGGTGCACCAATGGCTCTTGATCTACAAATTAGAACAGAGGAGAAAGGGGAAGCATACAAAATACATCTTTTGAATTCCCAAATCAGCACTGAACAACTCAAACCCCAAAGCTGCCTTGTGTCTTGCGTACAAAACCAATGCTTAGGAAAAAAATTACTTAGAATGGATTTCTTCACCTTGAGTTGCCCAACTGGCTGGGGGATTTTGGGAGCTATAGCTGAGAGAACACAAGATAGCAAAAATTGGTCTCTGCTCTTTCACTGATGCTAGTGCTACTCAGAATCGGCTAATGGTTTTCTCCACTGAAGCTTCAGAAAGAGAGAGTTCGTGTATCTCATCTCTGTAGCACTTTTGATCAACACTTCACTACCCATCATTGTGTGACTATTATGACCAAAAATAAATGTGCTGATCCCAACTCTTGTGTATCCAAGGCCCCATTAATTTTTAAAAATTATTTGAGAAGAGAAAATACAGTTATATAGACATATACTATACATTTTCCTCTTTTATTTACATTTACCCCTGTGTGCCCCTTCTCCACAGCCATCTCTTTTCCTAAAGTCCCACCAAAAAATCAGTTCTTCATTTGGAGGTAAATTCCCATCTTCTTTTTCCAATAATTTTTCTTGAAATTTTCTCCAGATACTTTCAAAGTCATTTTTTTTACATATTCCCTACTTTACATTTAAGTTTGATGTTAGCTTATCGTTCAATGCCATTTTCCAGATTTCTTTATACCATTCATTAATCTGTATTTTCATTGCCCCTTTCCAATATTTTGCAATTAATAGTCTAGCTGCTGTTAATAGCATGTCTATTAATTTTTCCCCTCTTATCTTTCCCATCCTCTTTTTTAATTAAAAGTACTATTTCTACTGGATTCCTCCTAATTTCTATATCCGTAATATTTTCTATTTCTGTTATAACCAATTCCCAAAAATCTTTTACATATTCCAAGGCCCCATTTACACCATTACAATACGGACTGGTTTTCATTCCAGAGAAGAAACAATCAGGACCAGCTAACACCTCCCAACAAAGGCTGCCTCCATAATAACTTTATTTTTGTACCCTGCCTCCACCTCTCCCAAAGGGACTCGGGGTGGCTTACACATGATATAGAGTGCCTAGCAACACACACACACAAAAAACACACAGTACAATACCCCCCCCCCCAAAAAAAAACACCCCAATAGCAACCCTGTTAACATTTCCCTTTGCTACTCAAAACCTCAAGCCTTGGAATCTTGAATCTGTGGATATAGAACAGGCATGGGTAAACTTTGGCCCTCTGGATGTTTTGATTTCAACTCCCACAATTCCTAACAGCCTACTGGGAGTTGAAGTCCAAAACACCCGGAGGGCCAAAGTTTGCCCATACCCGATATAGGTCAATTGGAAAGTCTTTACTTGAAGCAAGCAGGTGGGTGAAAATAGCAAAGATTAAATTTCCAGCCTGATAAGATGGTTTCAGACTAAACATGAAACTTGTACCACTTTTCAAAACCTTAAACGTACCAGAGAGGTATCCATTGGGAAGATGAGGCTTAGGGTTTCCCCTCCCTTGGAAAACAGATCACAAGATTTAGACCCAGGGATCTAGAAAAAAATATTCAGTGTCACAGATCACACTATCCTTCATTTCAAAGCTTCACAAAGTACAGCATTATCTGAAGTCTTCTCAGAAACAAAGTTAACTTCACAGAACTTTTCAGAACAGGTCTGTGTAAAGTTTCATCACAGAAAGACATTGAGGAGATGAGCTCTGGTTTACACGAAAGACCCAATGACGGGCCAGATTTACTTTTTAACCTTCGACATACTGTAGAACAGGCATGAGCAAACTTTAGCTCTCACAATTTCCAACAGCCTCAGGCCCCTTCCTTTTCCCCCTCAGCCACTTAAGCAGAAAAGAGAAGAAAAGGCAGCCCACGTATAAGTATGTGAGGGGAAGTAGGCCTGTTTTCTGCTGCCCTGGAGACTATGATGCAATGGCGCAATGACTTCAAACTACAGGAATTTAGATACTGCTTCCTTGGAGTCAAGGACACGGAACAATGGCTTCAAACTACAAGAAAGGAGATTCCATCTGAACATGAGGAAGAACTTCCTGACTGTGAGCTGTTCAGCAGTGGAACTCTCTGCCCCGGAGTGTGGTGGAGGCTCCTTCTTTGGAAGCTTTTAAGCAGAGGCTGGATGGCCATCTGTCAGGGGTGATTTGAATGCAATATTCCTGCTTACTGGCAGAATGGGGTTGGACTGGATGGCCCATGAGGTCTCTTCCAACTCTTTGATTCTATGTCATAAGGAAGATCTTCTTATCTGTGAGAGCTGTTCAGCAGTGATGGAGGCTTCTTCTATGGAGGCTTTTAAACAGAGGTGACATGGCCATCTGTCAGGGGTGCTTTGAATGCTACTTTCCTGCTTCTTGGCAGGGGGTTGGCCTGGATGGCCAACACAATCTCTTACAACTCTAGAATTCTATTGTGTTTCCTCCACCACAGACATCCCAGTGTTTCTTACTCTCCACTGGTGTGGAATTTGCATGCTCCCGCCCACTGCCTCTCCCTTAACCCTTTCCTATTCTTTTCTGTGGCACATAAGAAACACTTCATAACTGTAATTTTCCTACTATTATGAATCATACTGTAAGTATCTGATATGCAGGATGTATTTTCATTCACTGGATCAAATTTGGCACAAATACACAATACGCCTTAAATTGAAAACTTGGAGGGGGATTGATAGTCATTTGGGAGTTGCAGTTGCTGGGATTTATAGTTTACCTACAATTAAAGAGCATTCTGAGCTCAAGTGGCTGAAAGGGGAAAGGAAAGAAATGTGGGAGTTAAAGTCCAAAACACTCCAAGGACCCAAGTTTGCCCAAGCCTTTTGTAGAATTAATGCAGTTTGACTACCACAGCTTCATGCAATGGAATTCTGAGCTTTGTAGTTTTGCTGAGGGGTCTACATTCTTTGACAGAGCAGACAAAAGAGCTTGCAAAACTAGTTTGAGAGCACTTAGTGGTATCAAAACACATGAGTTCTACAATGTAGATGAACTCCTGTAGGTATTTCCTTTTTAAACTGCACTGTTCTTTTACCCAAGACTCTTGGTTGAGATAATATATATATATATATATATATTCTAAAATGATAAATAATATAAAACAATAATATTCTAATATATTCAATTCATGTAATCTGTATATAAATAAAAATGTAATTAACAGAACTCAAAAATGTGGGATTAACAGAACTCAAAAACCACTGGACGAATTGACACCAAATTGACACGAACTGACACAAGACACCTAACAACCCAATGTATGTCCTTCACGAAAAAAATGATTTTGTCATTTGGGAGTTGTAGTTGCTGGGATTTTGTCATTTGGGAGTTATAGTTCACCTATAATCAAAGAGCATTCAGAAATCCACCAATGATGGAATTGAACCAAACTTGGCACACAGTTCTCCCAAGACCAACAGAAAATACTGGAAGGGTTTGGTGGGCAGTGTCCTTTGGTTTTGGAGTTGTAGTTCACCTACATCCAGAGATCACTGTGGACGCAAACAATGATGGATCTGGACCAAACTCTACAAAAATACTCAATATGCCCAAATGTGAACACTGGTGGAGTTTGGGGAAATTAGAATCTTGACATTTGGGAGTTGTAGTTGCTGGGATTTATATTTCACCTACAATCAGAGATTTCTGAACCCCACCAACGATAAAATTGGGCCCACACAGAACCCCCATGTGGGCCACAGCAACGCGTGGCAGGGGACAGCTAGTATACTATATAATGGTAATGCACAAATATATAAAATATATTGTAAAATGACATATAATACAATACTATAATATATTCAATCAAGGTAGTAATATATAATGGCAATACACACATATATAATTATATAATACATAAAATTACAATTTAATATTAATGGAATTATCAAGGATAAAAGGCATCTAACTACATCCAATTGCAAATTATGATTATAGTTCCCTAATAACAACATCCACCCATGCCTACTTTGAATGAAATTCCATAGGGTTCAAAGGGCCAGGGGCCTACATAAAGATACATAGGACTGGGGCCTTGATTACTGCTAAAGCCCGCCATGCCTGAGGCCCTCATCTGCACTCGAAGTCCGACCAGGACCCTTCCGGAGCATCCGCTCCTTTCCTGATAGCTCTGTCGAGGACAATATGAGCACAACACGGCGGGGGAAACTGTCTAGAGTAAATATAGCGAGGTCTAGAATACCGAAAATCCCCCAGGCCGTGGATGGAATCGGATTATGAACTGCCCCTACTCCGGTACTCACCCGCAGTCCGCTCTGAAGGAAAGGACAAGCGCGTCCCTTTCAAAGGGTTAAATACTTAGCTGCCGCAATGCATGCCGGGGGGAAAACAACCAGCACCCAATGGGATCCGCTTCTATAGCCCGCCCTTACAACGGTGGAGGGGGGGGGGGAAATGGAGCGATGAGTTCGAGTGCGCATGCGTTACTCTTAGGCAACTGTGAAAGGCAGCGCGCTCCATAAGGGGCGTGGCCTCTGACTGAGCCGGAACTTCGTGAATTGGTCTGCGGAGCCGGTCTCTTGATTGGGGCCTCGCCGCCATTTTGGCCCTCCTTTCCTGCTGAGCCTTGAAAGCTCCCATAAATATATTTTGGGACAATACACACGCTAGGAGATCATACACAATCGCAGTCCCCCCCCCCCCCCCCGCAGCTATTGAGAGGGAATAAAGTTTAACTGATTTTATATATTGAGACTTTAAGGGCACTATGACCACAGAAATTGGTCTCTGTTCACTCACTACACTAGATAATGCAAAATCCCATTGTTTCCACTGTGCCTATTTTATTTATCATGTCATCCGCAACCAGAACATTGTATTACATTTCTAACAGAACAAAACAAACAGATTAAAAAAACAACAAAGTTTGCAAGCTTGGTAGTTGATTAAATGCCCTTTGACCAGTCTCTGGCCCCTTGGAGTGCCTCTGGTGTTGCCACAAGAAGGTCCTCCATTGTGCATGTGGCAGGGCTCAGGGTGCATTGCAGCAGGTGGTCAATGGTTTGCTCTTCTCCGCACTCGCATGTCATGGATTCCACATTGTGGCCCCATTTCTTAAGATTGGCTCTGTATCTCGTGGTGCCAGAGCACAGTCTGTTCAGCGCCTTCCAAGTTGCCCAGTCTTCTGTGTGCCCAGGGGGGAGTCTCTCATCTGGTATCACCCACGGATTGAGATGCTGGGTTAGAGCCTGCCACTTTTGAACTCTCGCTTGCTGAGGTGTTCCAGCGAGTGTCTCTGTAGATCTAAGAAAACTATTTCTTGATTTAAGTCGTTGACGTGCTGGCTGATATCCAAGCGGGGGATGAGCTGGAGATGTCTCTGCCTTGGTCCTCTCACTATTGGCTGCTACTTCCTGGTGGATGTCAGGTGGTGCAATACCGGCTAAGCAGTGTAATTTCTCCAGTGGTGTACGGTGCAGACACCCTGTGATAATGCGGCATGTCTCATTAAGAGCCACATCCACTGTTTTAGTGTGGTGAGATGTGTTCCACACTGGGCATGCGTACTCAGCAGCAGAGTAGCACAGCGCAAGGGCAGACGTCTTCACTGTGTCTGGTTGTGATCCCCAGGTTGTGCCAGTCAGCTTTCGTATGATATTGTTTCTAGCACTCACCTTTTGCTTGATATTCAGGCAGTGCTTCTTGTAGGTCAGAGCACGGTCCAGAGTGACTCCCAGGTATTTGGGTGCGCTACAATGCTCCAATGGAATTCCTTCCCAGGTAATCCTCAGAGCTCGGGATGCTTGTCTGTTCTTAAGGTGAAAGGCACATGTCTGTGTTTTAGATGGATTAGGGATCAGCTGGTTTTCCCTGTAATAGGCAGTAAGAGCACCTAGAGCTTCAGAGAGCTTCTGTTCAACCATCTCAAAGCTCCAAATGGCACGATCATCAGCATAGATGAAACTCTCTGTCCCTTCTGGCAGGGCCTATTGAGAGGAAAGAAAGTTAAACTGTAATCAATATCTTTAGGATATTTATTAAACTGTAATTAATTTCTTCAGGATATTTATTATGGCCTCAGGTATAAAAACATATTCCTAATTTTTAGGTAGAATCTCTTCAGCCATTTGAATCCATTGATCATCTTGTTCATATTACAGGAGCTGTCTTCACAGACCTGTTGGCAGCTTATGATGTAAATCGGAACAATGGTTTCAAACTACAAGAATAGGGGATTCCATCTGAATATTAGGAAGAACTTCCTGACTGAGAGCTGTTCACCAGTGGAACCCTCTGCCCCAGAGTATGGTGGAGGCTCCTTCTTTTGAGGCCTTTAAACAGAGCCTGGGTGGCCATCTGTTGGGGGTGTATGAATGGGATTTTCCTGCTTCTTGGTGGGGGGTTGAACTGGATGGCCCATGAGGTCTCTTCCAACTCTAGGATTCTATGGAATCATTGCTCCTAAAAAAAAATGTAGAAGGATTATCACCTTGCCCGCTTCCTAGGAAATCTGTTACAAAACAGGAGATTTTTTTGTTCAGTTCCAGGGCCAGAGAAGCAGATGGCAAAGACGGAAGAACGGCCTGCCTCAGGGGAGCGTGCTTGCTCCATCAATGTTTAACATTTACACAAATGACCAGTCCTTACCAGAAGGGACAGTAAGTTTCATCCATGCTGACGATCATGCCATCACTGCTCAAGCAGGGAGCTTTGAAATGATTGAACAGAAGCTATCCAAAGCTTGAGGTGCTCTTAATGCCTATTACAGGGAAAACCAGCTGATTTCTAATCCATCTAAAACACAGAGGTGTGCTTTTCACCTTCAGAACAGACAAGCATCTCAAGCTCTGAGGATTACCAGGGAAGGAATCCCACTGGAGCCCCCAGTGGCGCAGTGGGTTAAACCCCTGTGCTGGCCGGACTGAAGGTCGCAGGTTCGAATCCGGGGAGAGGCGGATGAGCTCCCTCTATCAGCTCCTCATGCGGGGACATGAGAGAAGCCTCCCACTTTCTCAAATCACTCCTGACAAGACCAATAATAATAATAATTGCAGCACAACCAAATACCTGGAACTCACTCTGAATTGAGCTCTGACTAATAATAATAATAATTATTATTATTATTTATACCCTGCCACCATCTCCTCAGTGGGGACTCAGAGTGGCTTACATGAAGCCAAGCCCGAACAACAAATTACAATAAAATAAAAACATTACACAACTGAAAACGCAAACCGTAAACAACATTATAATAAAATATAACATGTAAATATATAACAATATAAAATTACAATAGACGCAATCACAATGACAATGGGCGGGCTACATGCAATGATTAAAAGAGAGACTAATTAAAACAAATTAAAACTCGGGCGAGATAAAAAAAAGAGACAGATTATTTGTGGAGGAGGGCTTATTATAGCGGGGGTTGTGGAATCAAGAGGGGACGATGACATATACTCCAATGACAGAACGTTGAGGCTAAGCAGTAGTGTGGAATTGTATACCTACTCACCAAAGGCGTAGCGGAAGAGCCAGGTTTTAAGGTCCTTTTTAAAGGTTTCTAGGGTAGGGGCTTTCCTAATTTGTCTAGGTAGTGAGTTCCAAAGTCGGGGGGCCACAGAGGAGAAAGCTCTCCCCCTTGTGCTTACCAGGGAAGCTTGTGAAACTGGCAGGGGCGAAAGAAGGGCCTCCCCAGATGAATGGAGGGCCCGAGATGGTACATGGAGGGAGATACGGTCACAAAAGTAGGCGGGTCCCAAACCGTTTAGGGCTTTGTAGGAGCCAGTAGAGCTCCTTAAACAGGGGGGTTGACTGCTCCCTGTAAGTTGCCCCAGTTATTAATCTAGCTGCCGAGCGTTGGACAAGTTGTAGTTTGCGGGCCGTCTTCAAGGGTAGCCCCACATAGAGTGCATTACAGTAATCCAGTTGAGGCACTGCTTGAGTATCAAGCAAGAAATATCATACCAAAGCTGACTAGTACAACATGGGAATCACAACCAGACGCAGTGAATTCATCTGCCCTTGCGCTTTACTTCTCTGCTGCTGAATACGCATGCCCAGCGTGCAGCACATCTCACCACGTTAAAACAGTGGATGTGGCCCTTAATGAGACATGCCACATTAACACAGGATGTCTACACCCTACACTAGATAAATTATACTGTTTATATTTATATTGTACCACCTGACATCTGCCAGGAAGTAGCGGCCTGTAATGAAAGCACCAAGGCAGTGACACCTCCAGCCCATCCTCTGCTCGGATATCAGCCAGCAAGCCAACGCCTTCAATCAAGAAACAGCTTCCTAAGATCTAGAGATACTTGCAGTAACACCTCAGCAAAAGAGGGTCCAAAAGTGGCAGGTCAAAACTTGGAACCTCGTTCAGTGACTGACACTGGATGAGAGACTCCCCCCTGGGCGACTTGGAAGGTGCTGAACAGGCTGCGCTTTGGGACCACGAGAAGCAGAGCTAATCTTAAGAAATGGAGCCATGACATGCGAGTTTAGAGAAGAGCAAGCCACAGACCACCTATTGCAATGCAGCCTGAGCCCTGCCACATGCACAATGGAGGACCTTCTCACAGCGACACCAGAGGTACTTCAAGTGGCCAGCTTCTGGTCAAAGGAACTTTAGTATAATGCCAAGTTTTTAACTTTGTTTGTGGTTTTTCTATACATTGTAACTGTATATTCTCAATTCGCTTCTGATATGATAAATAAAAAAACATCTTGTCCATATCTTCCTTGAATTGCTTTGGTGAGGCCTGACCAAAATAAAATAGAATGGGACTCGGAATTTCCTCAAACTAGACGCTATCCTATTGATGCAGTATAGAATCGCATTGGCCCAGGTCTCTCATCGGTGAATGGTAATTTTGGATCCTGATTCTGTCCCTTGGGGTATTTTGGTAGCTATTTTTCCCAATTTAGTCCCATCTACAAATGTGACCAGCAGTGCCTTCTATTCCATCAAACAGGTCACTAATAAAACACTGGGTTCAGGACATATCCCCTCCCTTTGGAAATATTTAATTACCTTTTTATGTGGTAAAGCAAGAGAGGAAATAAAGGAAAGAAGCAATGAGATAAAACAACATCGTTTCACCATCACTAGAAAAATGTAGATATCAGAAATACTTTAATGTAAAGCATGAGAAGTAACTGAAGTAAACAATGAAATAAAAATATTGCTTTACTACCTCTTCTTTGTATTCTCATGCCAGTAAGAGCACAATGCAGCTATACAAATCTGTAATTCTTTACAACAGGCATGGGCAAACTTTGGCTCTCCCTTTTGGTGTTTTGGACTTCAAACTTCCACAATTCCTAACAGCCCAAGAATGGTGGGAGTTGAAATCCAAAACACCTGGGGGAAGAGCCAAAGTTTGCTCATGCCTGCTTTACATAATCATAACCTGCACTATTGGGTGGTTCTCCTCTCTCCAATTTATTCAAGGAATCTGGGCAGCCAGGTACTGCTCCAACATCTGGGGCAAAAAGTTTTGCAAAAAATGGAAGAAATCCTTGAAAGCAACAGCCTGTTCAGGATCCAGAGCGAAACTCAAACTGATGTGTGTGTTTTGCTCATCGGAAGTGTCCTCTGCGTTGAACTGGGCACGAACGGCAAAGCGCAGGAGAGGCTCTGCAGGCCTTGCTTCCCCTTCCTGCTGGGAAATGAGTGCTGACACTTTCGCCTCCAGCTCCAGCAAATTGGTCTTTTCTATGGGGTCCAGCTGCCGCCGGATGCGCCGCCGGCCGAGCCACACGTGGTGCCACACAGCGCAGTTCCATGTCACGCTTTTCTCAATAGGGAGCCAAGGGCCGTTTCGTGGCCTTTTTGCCAAAGGGGATAGACTGTCATCCCCATTATCTAGGGGCCGCTTGAACCCCGATGACAACAGCTCACTCTTTGCTTCTGGCTCTGCAATGGATGCCCCTTCTTCTCCTAACCCCTGCTGCGTCTCCGAGAAGCTACATTTCAGCACATCCTCAAAGACAAACATGACACCGGCGCACACTTTTTGGAACCAAAGCTGGTGCGAATCTTTACCCTGGCACATTGTCAAAGGAAGGTTAATAACAAGCTCTTTATCGGTAGGAGCCTCGGCCTCCAGATTCCCTGGTTGGAAAAGGCGGACTAGGCCCCAGATCTTGCCCTTTGTAGACTTGCGTTGGTACTGCAAACTCCGGCAGTATTTGGCAGCGCTGCGACAGCACAACTGGAACCGCAGCGCTGTCTTCTTGTTGACGTTCGCTGTTACATTGTGGCTCAACTCAAAGGGATCCTGAAGGTTGAACGACCCTGTTTTGAATTTGCTGCTAGCTTCAGAAGACAGGAAGCTGGGCAAAGAAAGCAGCTGGCCCTCCCGGAGGGATATCACGCCGCCGGCAAAATCATAGTCTTCAAAGACATGGAAGAATTCTGCCAAGAAGGAGCCTGGAATGAGAGGAAAGTAGCTATTGAATCAGAGAGAGTTACAGTTGTACAATTTTTTTAAAAGGGAAAGAATGCAAACCCTTCTTCATCCCCCACAAAAAGTACAAACAGGTTTCCAGGATGCTGAATTATAGAAACATAGAATAATAGAGTTGGAAGAGACAACATGGGCCATCTAGTGCAACCCCCTGCCTTTTCTGGTACTGGTCATCGACTGTATTTATTTATTTATTTATTTTATTTACGTTACTTTTATCCTGGCCATATCAGCCCGAAGGCGACTGTAATATCTATCTATCTATCTATCTATCTATCTATCTATCTATCTCTATCTATCGATCTATCTATCTATCTATCTATCTATCTATCTATCTACATCTATACACATCATAAAAGTGAATCTGTATGTGTGTTTGTGGCAGGGGTGTCCACTTACACAGTTACAGTGAGCCACATTCCCAGTGTTCCTTTCTCTCTCCATTGGTGTGGAATCTGTATGACCTCGCTCACTGTCTCTCCCTTAACCCTTTCCTATTCTTTTCTATGGCACTCAACAACTGAACATATTAGAGAGAGGTTAGTTTGGGAAGAATTCACCATGATTTATAGGAGTTGTAGGGACTGGGATGTATAGTTCACCTGCAATCTAAGAGCGCTCTGAACCCCACCAACGATGGACCTGGAACTAACTTGGCACACAGACCCAAGACAGTCTACTTTGCATAGTGCTGGAGTTTGAGGGTGATTGAACATAAACGTACAGGAGTTATACAGGGTGAGGCAGCATAACCTTTTTTCAAATGCGCGCCATTCAGTTGTTTGAAGACGTAGCGGAGCGCTAGTGGTCTCATTCGAGAGTATAAAATTTTGTCCTGACACAGTTCAGTCGCCATCATGCGTTGGAACAGTGAGGAGCATGCTTTTGCCGTTGAGGCCTACTTTTCAAGCAAAATTGGAGTGGCTGGCCCGCTCTCCAGATTTGGCCCCTTGTGATTTTTTTTCTATGGGGTTTTTTGAAATCCCGTGTTTATGTGAACCATCCAAGGACCCTACAAGACTGGAAGACCAACATCCAGGGAGAAATTGCCAACAGAACACCTGCTATGCTGGCAAGAGTCACGACAAACGCCAGAAATTGGTTTACTCATTGTATGGAGAATGGAGAATGGGGGATGTCACCTACCTAATTTGATCTTCAAAACTAAGTAAAACAAAACTTTAGGTATGTGCCTACATTATTAAAAAATTCTGATTCATACAATGGGTTTTATTAAGTTTTGGAAAAAGGAAGTTATGCTGCCTCACCCTGTAGTTCACCCATTTTCAGAGAACACTGAACCCATCTGATGATGGATCTGGACCAAATTTCGGATCTGCACGAAATTTGGCACACACACCCAACATAAATGGGGTTTGGGGGTGATTGTTCTTGGATCTGGGAGTTCCAGAGAGCACTGAACACAGTCGACGCTGGATTTGCACCAAACTTGGCACACAGATCCAATATGGTCAACTTTGAATACAGGCGGAGTTTAGGGTGTTTGGCCCACAATTTTGGGAATTTCAGTTCACCCACATCCTTATGCATTTTCTAATGGGAGCATTCATAAACAACAAAAGGAAAGACTGGCTTTTTTCTAATAACACCCCAAAACAAACAATGCCTTTTTCAAATAACCGCACTGGATTCCCAAACGAGTATATAAATATATTTTAAAAAACTCTGCCTGCCCTGCAGAAAAGGCACTACCAAAGTATACCTGACACATGGCCATCCAGCCTCTGTTTAAAAGCTTCCAAGGAAGGAGCTTCCACCACACTCCAAGGCATTGAGTTCCACTGCTGAATACCTCTTACAGTCAGGAAGTTCTTCCTAATGTTCAGGTGGAATCTCCTTTCCTGTCATTTGAACCCATTGCTCCGAGTCCTAGTTTCCAGGGCAGCAGAAAACAAGGCTGCTTCCTCTTCCTTCTGGCATCCTTTCACATATTTATACATGGCTATCATGTCTCACCCCAACCTTCTCTTTTACAGGCTAAACATGCCCAGTTATGTAAGACGATCCTCATAGGGGATGGTCTCTAGACCTCTGATCATTTTAGTTGCCCTCCTCTTATATGTCAAGTAGTAACATTTCAGACATATTGTGGAAACCCACTATAGGAAGAAAGCAACTGAAAGACCCACACAACTACTGCGAAGGCTCTCAGAAATGTTCAGCATGGGAAACCCCTAAGCCAGTCACCTTAGATCATGTACAAGGATAAAGGTGAAAATAAAATAAAAAGGAACCACTGATATATACCATAGTTGCAATCTTGTTACACCTTCCCCCCTCTCTACTGTATTTTTAATTCTCTAACCATGGTATGTCGCATGCAGATCACAGACACTGATCTTCTAGCCACATATTTTCCCAAAAGAGGAAGAACGGCACATGGGATTGAACTGGTGTGCCAGGGAAGGCCTGAACCTATTTAATGTCCCATTAAAAATGCCCACATTTGAATCTAGGTGTTAATTTCCTCAGGGTGACTCACAAAGGCTCTCCTTGTTTCTGCTTGGACCGCACTGGGCCGAATCCTTGGGGAAGCTGCAGTCCCAGCCATCTACTATGGCCTGCTCTGTGTCACCTGGGGAAGAAGGAAAGGGGCAGGGTTAGGGTTTTCTTCTTTCCATCCACCCTTTCATCCTTCCTCTCTTTTCTTCCCTCTTTCTCCATTCCCTTCCAACCTTCAACCCTTCCTTCCTTCTCTTTCCTCCTTCCTTCCCTCCCTTTTGTCTTTCCTTCTGTTTCCTCCCTCCCTTTTTCTCATCCATCGTTTTGTCCTTCTTTCCTTCCTTATCTTTTGTCTTTCCTTCCTTCTCTCTTTCCTTTATCCTTCCCTCTTCCTCCCTCCCTTCTCTTTTGTCTTTCTTCCCTCTTTCCTCCTTCCTTCCTTCTCTCCCCTTTTCTCCTTCCATCCTTCCTCCCTTCGTCCATACGTCCGTCCTTCCCTTTTCTCCCTCCCTCTCTCCCTCCCTAACTCCCATCCATCACAGGGAGTGCTAGCATGCAGCCCCTAAGTTAGAAAGTTTACGCATGCCTGCCTTAGAGTCATGGAAAGAAACAACAAGAAGAACAAATTCAAGAATAACTAGGCCAAAACTCTACACAGTTGAAGCCAGGTTACCACAAGGTGTGTTGGACTCCATCCTCAGTCAACTGCCCATGTTCCATGGTGATGACAGAGCTTATAGTTCAATGCTCCTGAAGGACACCATTCGGAGGAGCATAAAGCTGTTCAGCATCCGAACCTGAGAAAACACTTACCTGACTGTTCCCTCAGGTGGACAACGGTGGGCAGGACTGGCGGACTGCACGTCTGCAGGAAGTAAAGGACCAGCAGTGTCAGAGCATAGTTAGTCAGGAGGGGGCCTCCACCAAAAGGGTTCCCTGCAGGAAAGTAAGGAGGATCTAATCAAAAATGGCCTCTCCCGCCAACTGTATCTCAGACCAGATAATCCAAACATTAATGAAACTGAATTATGAAAAATCTGAAATCTAACATGCCCAATGTTCCAGATTTCCAAACTGTATGGATCCTTATTCCTCGTTCTCTATTTACCTGCTAGACTCTGCTGTTTTGCCCAGTAGCGCACCGTGTAGACTAAAGGCCTCACCCTCTCATCCGCCTCAGTGTAAAGCTGCAGGAAGCGTGTGTTGCAGACTGCCAACCTGACAAGGGAGAGGACACAGAAGGAGATGTATGAACTGGTAATATATGCCAGTGGTTCCCAACCTGTGGTCTGTGGACCACCAGTGGTCCACAAGAACGAAAATATGGTCTCACCGTTACTACACTGTTGTCTCGAAACCACTTGGCAATGAGGTCGACTGATCTCACAAAACCCTCTTATAGTGCCGAGGCAATGGGGTTACTGGGAGCAGAGAGGCTGACTACCTACTAAAGATTACTAATATCACATCAGGTCTAGATTATTAAACACAGTTTTCTGTGCAAGAGTAGATGGCAACCGCTGGATGGCATATGTACTGTATCAGAAACTAGAGCTGATGTGGTCTATCCAATGCAGTTTTCTAAATCAGCACCCCAAATAACCAAACTGAATGGAAAGTTGACCAAAAACTGATCTTATTTATTTATTTACGGCATTTATATGCCACCCTTCTCACCCCAAAGGGGACTCAGAGTGGTCCCCAAGCTAGTGAAAATATGTATGTGTGTATGTGACTAGGGCATCCACTTACAGAAACAAGCTTCTGCCTCCACAAACAACTATAACTCCAAGTGCTGAGGAGACACCAAAGTCTCCAATGATATTGCAGGTTCTAGTAAGAACCATGAACATGTCCAAGAGCCCTGCCAATGTCCTCCACAAATACCATACTGCCCACCACCTAAGTGAAGGCTTTCATTCAGGGACAATTTCATCCTAAATTCTGTGTTTTTCCTCCACCACAGACTTCTCATTTATTTACTCTCTCCACTGGTGTGGAATTTGCATGATCCCACCCACTGCTTCTCCCATAACCCTTTCCTACGCTTTCCTATGGCACACAGCAAACAGAGGAATTGATCAACAACTGAACATACTACAGAGGTTTGTTTCATACCCTTCATGACCCATCTCACATTCTGGTGAACTTCTGAGGAGGATGGACCATGGATGATGGGATTTGCATTACTTTCAATCACTTCAGCTCCCACGGACCACTGCAACCCCCACCACTGGTGGATCAGGACCACACTTGGCACACAGATCCCCATGACCAACAGAACAGAGTGAAGGGGTTTGGGGGGACACTCACCCACCTGCATGGGACTTATAGAGCATATTGAATCCTACCAATGACAGATCTGCACCAAACTTGGAAAACAAATTCAACATGGCCAACTGTGAATACTGGTGGACTTTGGGAGTGATTGACCTTGAACTCTGGGAGTTATAGTTCACCTGTATTCCGTGGGCCTTCTGAACCCCACAGACCTGAATCAAACTTGGCACACTGACCCCCCCCCCATGACCCACCTCACATCCTGGTGAAGTTTGGGGTAGGAAAGACCACGGATGATGGGATTTGCAGTACTTTCAATCACTTTGGCTCCTACAGACCACTGCAATCCACACCAATGACAGATCAGGACTAAACTTGGCACACAGTGCTCCCATCACTCACTTAATGTTCTGGTACAGCTTGGAGGAGGATGGACCATGGATTATGGGACTTGCAGTACCTTCACTCACTTCATCAGACCATTGCAACCCCCACAAATGAAGGACCTGGACGACACATGGCACATAGACCCCACATGGCCCACTTTACATTCTGATGTGGATTGGAGGAGGATGGACCATGGGTGAAAGGATCTGCAGTACATTCACCCACTTCCAGAGACCACTGCAACCCCCACCAATGATGGATCTGGACCAATCTTGGCACACGGACTCCCCAGGACCAACAGAACATACTGCAGGGGTTTGTGGGAACTGATTTTGGAAGTTGTAGTTCACCCTTATCCAGAGAGCACTGAATGCAGCCAATGTTGGATCTGGACCTAACTTAAGTGATATTACCTAACATCCCAAAACAAAACAAAAATCCTTTCACAAATAACCCGGGCATGTCTGGGTCCCCAAGCTAGTAGTAATAATAACAACAATAATAATTTGTTACTCCCATTAAGAAAATAATAACAATAATATATTATTTTTAAATAAATATATTATTATCTTAAAAAGTGACTCAAAGTGGCTCATAGTAAACCAATACAATTCAAAACCTAAAACTACACAAACATTAAAATAGAATATAAAGATATTAAAACAGAATTAAATATTAAGAGTACTAAAAATAAACTAATACACATTTTACATGTATCTCAGTGGCAGAAATAAGAGTATTACACAATCCAAAAACATTAGGGAACATTGGAATAGAGTTTGTTCTCTACTTTTTGAGGCAGGAAATAAGT
The DNA here is from genome assembly GCF_037176765.1 of Anolis sagrei. Lineage (NCBI taxonomy): Eukaryota > Metazoa > Chordata > Lepidosauria > Squamata > Anolidae > Anolis > Anolis sagrei. The sequence continues at coordinate 12,488,493 of NC_090032.1, forward strand.
CTACATATGGAGAAAGCAAAGTATGAAGTATCTTCCCTGTAATATACCGTATATACTCGAGTATAAGCCGACCTGAATATAAGCCGAGGCACCTAATTTTATCACAAAAAACTGGGAAAACATATTGACTTGAGTATAGGCCGAGGATAGGAAATGCAGCGTCTACTGGTAAATTTCAAAATAAAAATAGATACCAATAAAATTACATTAATTGAGGCATCAGTAGATTAAATCTATATATATAAATTTGTTAGGGGCATTCAACGAGGAAACAAAACTCAAAAACCCCCCAACGAAACTTAACCAAAATTCCCATGCCCATAACACAACCCACAAGGTACAAACATATCTACTCAAAATGAAAAACAACACAACAACACACTCACAAAACGGCAAAACAACAAAACTCAAAAATCCCCCAACGAAACTTAACCAAAATTCCCATGCCCATAACACAACCCACAAGGTACAAACATATCTACTCAAAATGAAAAACAACACAACAACACACTCACAAAACGGCAAAAGGATAAAACTCTAAAAAAAAAACCAACGAAACTTAACCAAAATTCCCATGCTCATAACACAACCCACAAGGTACAAACATATCTACTCAAAATGAAAAACAACACAACAACACACTCACAAAACGGCAAAACAACAAAACTCAAAAATCCCCCAACGAAACTTAACCAAAATTCCCATGCCCATAACACAACCCACAAGGTACAAACATATCTACTCAAAATGAAAAACAACACAACAACACACTCACAAAACGGCAAAAGGATAAAACTCTAAAAAAAACCCAACGAAACTTAACCAAAATTCCCATGCTCATAACACAACCCACAAGGTACAAACATATTACTCAAAATGAAAAACAACACAACAACACACTCAAAACGGCAAAAAAACAAAACTCAAAAAAACCCCAACGAAACTTAACCAAAATTCCCATGCCCATAACACAACCCACAAGGTACAAACGTATCTACTCAAAATGAAAAACAACACAACAACACACTCACAAAACGGCAAAACAACTGAGCATGCGCATTGGCGCCCAGCCGCAAGTTCCCTGGCGCGCGCACATGCCCTTCCGGCCAACGTTCCCTCTGCGGAAACCATGCCCACTCCAAGCCCCGCCGCGCCGCTTCCCGCACACACACACACCCCTGCCGCACATACACACACAACCCCACACTCCATTACTCCCCCCGCCGCCGCACACACACACGCAACCCCACTCCCCCCGCCGCCGCACACACACACGCAACCCCACACTCCATCACTTCCCCCGCTGCCGCACGCACACACGCAACCCCACTCCCCCCGCCGCCGCACACACACACGCAACCCCACGCTCCATCACTCCCCCCACCGCCGCACACACACATGCAACCCCACTCCCCCCGCCGCCGCACACACACACACAACCCCACGCTCCATCACTCCCCCCCCGCCGCCGCACACACACACACAACCCCACGCTCCATCACTCCCCCCGCCGCCGCACACACACACACAACCCCACGCTCCATCACTCCCCCACCCCAATCTTACCTCCTTTTACTTCACGCCACCTCCAAACCCCACCCCGCCCCTTCCCGCCCTGTCAAAATCTAGGAAAGACAGGAAGGAAGGAAATAAGGAAGAAAGAGAAAGGGAGGTAAAGAAAAAGGGGGAAGGAAGGAAAGTTAGAGAAAGAAGGAAGAAGAAAAGGAAAGAAAAGGAAAGATGGAAGGAAAGAAAAGAGAGACAGCAGAAAAGAAAGAAAAAGGGGGAAGGAAGGAAAGAGAGAAAGAAGAGGAGAAGGAAAGATGGGAGGGAAGGAAGGAAGGAAGAAGGGAAAGAAGGAGAGAAAGAGGGAAGATTGGCTACAGCAACACGTGGCGGGTAAAGGTTGTTATTTCTATTATTATTATTATGCTATTGTTCCTCTGAGACCCTTTTAGGGGGAATGGGAGAGGTGTCAGGTCCCAGAGGCAATGCATTGCATTATTGTTATTGTTATGATGGTGGTGAAATAAAAGGAAATAAAAAGTGAAAGAAGGAAGCAAACAGGGAGGGAAGAAAGGCAAAGGAAGAAAGGGGGAGGGAATGAAGGAAAGAGAGAAGGATGAAACCAAGTAGTGAAAGAAAGAAAGAGGTAGAGAAGGAAGAAAGGAGAGAAAGGGGGAGGAAAAGGGGGAAGGAATAGGTAGGTACCTCTCTTTCATAATAGTCCAGATATCTACCTCAACTTTGATAAGTTTTACTATAGGCCACAGCAACGCGTGGCAGGGCACAGCTAGTATTTACATAAAACTGTAATTTAAGATAAGACTGCGCAACTCTGATTAAACCATTATTCTAACCTTCTTCAATGTAAATGTGAATACATATCCTTCCAATAATAATAAAGAGTAAAATAATAAATGTAATAATAATAATAATAGTAGTAGTAGTAGTAATAATAATAATAATATAATAGTAATAATAATGAAAATGTAATAATACCAGTAATAATATTGTAAAATAATAAATGTAATAATAATAGAGTAAAATCAGGGGCGGCAAAATAAGCATTTGCAGTATACTTGATTTTTCCCAGGGTTGCTCTTGAGGCACTCTTGGGGGGGGGGGGGGGGAATAGACCTTGACATATGCGAGTTGTAGTTACTGGAATGTATAGTTCACCTACAATCAAAGAGCTTTCTGAACTCCACCAGTGATGGAATTGAACCAAATATGGTACACAGAACTCCCACGACGAACAGAAAATATGTATCAGTGATTGGTTGGGGGGGGGGGGGGGGTGCAAAATACTGTTTGCTTACCGTTGAAAATTACTTAGGGCCACCTCTGAGTAAAATTATAAATGTAATAAAAATAATAACAGAGGAAAATAATAAATAACCTTGACTTGAGTATAAGCCAAGGGGGACGTTTTCAGCCTTAAAAAAGGGCTGAAAAACTAGGCTTATACTCGAGTATATACAGTAAATTTGAATTTCATGAGAGAATGACAAAAGATGGTCCTCCAGGTGCTGGATTGCAACAGCCAGCATCCCTTTCCCATTGTCTATGCTGCCTAAATATGTCATTCTGCCACATCTAGAGGGTCAGAAGTCCCAATGCTCACATTAAAGAAATCACATACACAAAAGAGCCATACCTGTTGTTTATAGAGATGTCTCCACGCAAGCTGGACTCTTTGTGGCAGAACTTGACCACAGGACGGCGAGCAGTCAGCACAGCTTGGACGTTGTGGACTCCTGGGACACACTTCTGCAGCACAGCGGCAACCAGTTCTAGCACTTCAGGCACCGTCGCCGAAGCCAGGTCCACATCACTGAGGATTGAATCCTCTGAATGTAGAGCTAGCTTGGGACTGGCTCCATCCTTGACCCAAAAGGAGAGACATCAAAAACAGATGCAACTAGTCACACCATGACACAAAAGGCTCATTAGTGCCTATGCTGAATAGTAATGACTCTCCAATAGATACCCACAGCCCCCTTCTCACCTGTGGAACACTGGAGCCATTGGCAGACGCCTGGAAGTGTTTTGCCTTCTCAAGGTCCAAGAACAAATCTAAATCACATCCAGAGACATCAAAGCCATTCACTGAGGAGCCAAAAGGGATCATCACAGAACCTGGGCATAGAGTAGATGGAATAAAGGTTATAGGAACACAGGTCTAAGTAGCTGACTGGAGCAAAGGATGAACAAAACAAATCATTTTTAGGTATGTCAATAGGTTTGAGCCCCTGGTGGCGCAGTGGGTTAAATCGCTGAGCTGCTGAACTTGTTGACCAAAAGGTCACAGGTTTGAATCTGGGGAGTGGTGTGAGCTCCCACTGTTAGCCCCAGCTTCTGCCGGCCTACCAGTTTGAAAACATGCAAATGTGAGTAGATCAATAGGTACCCCTTCTGCAGGAAGGTAATGCTGCTCCATGTAGTCATGCCAGCCAAATGACCTTGGAGGTGTCTACGGACAATGCTGGCTCTTCGGCTTAGAAATGGAGATGAGCACCAACCCCCAGTTGGACACAATCGGACAATGTCAGGGAAAAACCTTTACCTTTACCGATAGGTTTTAAATGGGTTTAACTTTTATTAGTGTTGATATTTAATCCTATTTTAGTGTTTGTATTTTCAAAAATTACATACTGTATTGCTTTAGTGTTGTTAGCCACTTTGGGCCTCTTTATAGAAAGGTAAAGAGGGATATAAATATAACAATAATGTAATAATAATAAAACTGTATTTGTATTCCACCCTATCTCCCCGGTGCAGCTCAGGGAGGATTCCAAACATAAAAAGCAAACATTCAATGCCTGAATACAACAACAATACATCCACACTAACAAAATTTAACAACTCAACATGTAAGCATGAATTATGACTTAACAACTAAAGTTAAATAAAGAAGACGAAGAAAAAAAAGAGAAAGAGGAAAAAGAAGAAAAAAAAGAGGAGGAAGAAGAAAAAGATGAGGAGGGAGAGGGAGAAGAGGGAGAAAAGGAGGAAGAGAAGAAGGAGAGGAAGAAGGGAGAAGGAAAAGAGGAAAAAGAAGGAGGGGGAGGAGAAAAAAACAACTTACCAGGAAAAAATTCTTGGAAAACTTCTTGAAAGAGTGTGACCAACAGGTCCCGCAAATGCCTCTCACTCTCAGAAAATTCAAAGAGCTGCACTAACACGGACATCTGTGCATCCACCTACAAAGAAACCAAGTGCCATTAGCATGGTGTCATGTGGCCTGTCCCTTGACTGACATTTAAATCCATTCTCTAGTATGGCCATTGGGAGTATTTAAAAGGGCCACTCACGTCATCAGCCTCGCACAACTTTTGTGCCACCTTTTCCGGGTTCAGCTGCTCCTGCCTGGCTGAGCCCTGCTTCCTGGGAGGGTTGTATTTGAAATCCTTCTTCTCTCGAGGCTTGACGCGCAGCTTTTGGCCTCCCAGGTTATGCTGCGGTTCTGACAAAACCTTCTTCAGCATCTCTTTGTTTTGCAGCTCAACAATGGCATAGACCCCCTAGTAGTCCAACACATAATAGAAGGAGCATTTGACTATGACTCAAGTCATTCTCTATTTTCCTGTTCTGTCAATCACTTGCCACAAATAGATAGTATTACTGCAATGACAGTGAGTGGGGTGGGATCCTAGGCTCCATCTACACTGCCATATAATACTGTTTCAGAATCCAATATAACTGCATTGAACTGGATTATATGAATCTACACTGCCATATAATGCAATTCAATGCAGCTAAATTGCATTATATGGCAGTGTAGATGGAGCCCTAAAGAGCTACAAATGTGAAATATTTTCTTGACTTCACCAGAGCAAAGTCTGAAGGACAGCAAATAGTGCCACAAAAATAATGTGTGTGTGTGTGGGGGGGGGGGGGGGGGGGGGGGAAGGGGGAGGGATGTATGTATGTATATTAGTATGTATATTATTAATAATATTATATGTATTGTAAATATATAATTATAATTATAATATTGTATTAATAATACTAGTAATAATAATACAATATAATTGTAATTATGTATTTACAATACATGTAATATTACTAATGATATTACAATATAATGGTATAGTGCAATATAGTAATATATAATACTGATATTTTACTATGCTAATAATATATATTGTATGAAAATATATCTTGTAAGCCACTTTGAGTCCCCTTCGGGGTGAGAAGGGCGGCATATAAATGTCGTAAATAATAAATAAATAAATAAATAACGTGTGTGTGTAGCCACAGAAGAGCACTTGACACAGCATATTACTAAAGAACACAGAAATGCTGGACCACTCACACAACCACCATGTCAGACGACACAGTGAAGCCATTGAAATCCACAAGAAGCATGTGCACAATTCCAACAGAAAAAAGGAAACCATGAAAATGAACACAATCTCGCTACCAGTATTAAAAATCACTAGAATCAGGACAGTAAATAAAGGACAGCACTCAGAAAACAGGGGCATTCCAGACAGGAAACAATTAAGACGAGTTAACACCTCCCAACAAATCACAACAGTAAATAAAGAACAACACACAAAAACAGAGGTATTCCAGACAAGAAACAATGAGGGCCAGCTAATCACCTCCCAACAAAGGATTCCCTTAATATGGGTTGTTGAAAATGCTAGGACATTAAATGCTAATCAAGGTGGCAGGACAGAATGTTTCTGGAACATGGCCAGACAGCCCTGAAAACTCACAACCCATATAAAGGGAATTATTTTGATATACTTATTCTGTCTACTCTTGTTCTTTGAGAGAAAATGAGTCACAAGTTTCAAAAAATGGATAACGGATTATTTTTCATGTTCTTTTAAGCCAGGCATGGGCATATTTTGGTCTTCCAAGTGTTTTGGTCTTCAACTCCCACAATTCCTAACAGCCAATAGGAATTGTGGGAGTTGAAATCCAAAACACCTGGAGGGTTGTAGTTTGCCCATGCCAGTTTTAAGCAATTGCCACCATCACCTTTTCCTTGTCCATCACAACATTGACCACTTCCCCGTAAGTCTGGAAATAATCGCTGAGCTCCGAGGCTGGTGTCCCCTTCCGGAAGCCGCTGACAAAAACACTACGGAGCTCTTGGCTCTGGCGGACAGTGCGGAGGTTTTCCAAGCGCTGGTGTTTTTTCCCACGTAAATGGTCTTCTAGGCTGGGTTCTGGAATATAAAACCAAGATTTTTTTTTCACATTTATGGATAAGAAGCAGCCAAAAAGATGCCCTTTAATAACAGTCAGTTTAATAAAACTATGAACATTCTAATCCATCAGTCAGGATGAATTCCACCTTTATGTAATAGTTAAGACTGTAGCTGAAGCACCATGGAGCATAAATAAATAAATAAATAAATGCACCCACTGAATTTCACTGCATGCAGTCTTGCTGCTCCATCTATATACAGGCAAATAGTCACTGTTGAATGTTTTTATGTTGAATGTTTTTATATTGTGTAAATGCTATTTTAGATTGTAAGTCGCTCGGAGCACCTTGGTGGAGAGCGACTAATTAAGAAATAAAGTGAAGTGAAGGCAGTTCCCAAGCTACAAACAAGATAGGTTCTATAGGTTATGCTAATCAAGATGGCCAACTGCAACATTGCCACTTGCCTCAAACAGACAGGAGTTCTTTATCCCATCCCGGATATTCCAGAGATATATAAACCCCACTTGCCTAGGTTGTTGTAGGTTTTTTCGGGCTATATGGCCATGTTCTAGATGCATTTTCTCCTGACATTTCGCCTGCATCTATGGCAAGCATCCTCAGAGGTAGTGAGGTCTGTTGGAACTAGGAAAAAGGGTTTATATATCTGTGGAATTTCTTGGGTGGGACAAAGAACTCTTATCTGTTGGAGCTAGGTGTGAATGTCTCAACTGACCACCTTGATTAGCATTTGATGGCCTGGCAGTGCCTAGTGCAATCTTTTGTTGAGAGGTGATTAGATGTCCCAGAATGTTTCCTCTCTGTTGTTTTGCTGTTGTAATTTTAGAGGTTTTTTTTAATACTGGTAGCCAAATTTTGTTCATTTTCATGGTTTCCTCCTTTCTGTTGAAATTGTCCACATGCTTGTGGATTTCAATGGCTTCTCTGCGTAGCCTGACATGGTGGTTGTTGGAGTGGTCCAGCAATTCTGTGTTCTCAAATAATATGCTGTGTCCAGGCTGGTTCATCAGGTGCTCTGCTATGGCTGACTTCTCTGGTTAAGTAGTCTGCAGTGCCTTTCATGTTCCTTGATTCTAGATGGCCTCTAGAACATGGCCATATAGCCCGAAAAAACTTACAACAACCCAGTGATTCCGGCCATGAAAGCCTTCGACAACCCACTTGCCTAGTTTCCAACAGATCTCACAACCTCTGAGGATGCATGCCATAGATGTGGGTCAAACGTCAGGAGAGAATGCTTCTGGAACATGGATAAACAGCCCGGAAAACTTACCACAAAGCCATCCTCAGAAGTTGTGAGGTCTGTTGGAAACTAGGCCAGTGGGGAGAATTATGTGGAATTATGTCCAGGGGAGAAAGAACTCTTGTCTGTTTGAGGTAAGTGTGAATGTTGCAATTGATCACTTTAATTAGTATTTAATAGCCTTGCAGATTCAAAGTCTAGCTGATTATTTATTTAGAGTATTTATTTACAGTATTTATTGACAGAACCCTTCTCACCCCTCAGGGGACTCAGGACGGATTAAAATGTACACATATATGGCAAACATTCAATGCCAAAGACACACAACAGAAATAGACAAACAGTCAGAGGCTATTTAACTTTTCTGGCTGCCAGGGGAGCTGTCACTTTCATCATCCATCTGCGACACTGATGAAGTACTTCTGCATTCCCCGCATGCTTTTGCTGGAGTGCTTTGCTGGAGTCTTTTTTATGGCCTCATAAATTTTGTTAAATTAGCCTCCCCACACAAAGGTGGTACCTAATTTTCCTACTTGACAGATGCAACTGTCTTTCAGGTTACAAAGGTTGACAACAAGCTACACAATTGGTTGGAAGCTCACTCCAACCCGCGCTGGCTTCGAACTCATGACCTTGTGGTCAGAAGTGATCTTAATGCAGCTGACACTCAGACAGCTGCGCCACAGTCCCGGTGATTCCTGCCTGGGAGGTATTAGCTGGTCCTGATTGATTCTTGTCTGGAATTCCCCTGCTTTTTGATTGTTGTTTTTGTTTACTGTCCTGATTTTAGAGTTTTTTTTAAAATACTGGTAGACAGATTGTGTTCATTTTCACAGTTTCCTCCTTTGTGTTGAAATCGTCCACCTGCTTGTGGATTTCAATGGCTTTGCTGTGTCTGACATGCTGGTTGTTGGAGTGTTCTTTCTCCCACCTTGGACATTCCACAGATATATAAACCCCACTTGCCTAGAGACAAGAAACAATCAGGGTGAACTAATCACTTCCCAACAAAGGATTCCCTCAGGCAGAAAGCAGCCAAGCTTCCAAGCTACAAGGCTATTCAATGTTAATCAAGATGATCAATTGCAACATTTACACCTGGCTCCAGCAGACAAGAATTCTTTCTCCCACCCTGGAGATCATCCCACAGATATATAAACCTCACTTGCCTAGTTTCCAACTGAACTCAAAACCTGTGAGGATGACTGCCATAGATGTCTATGGACAACGCCGGCTCTTCAGCTTAGAAATGAAGATGAGCACAAACCCCCAGAGTTGGACACGACTAGACTTAATATCAGTGGGAACCTTTACCTTAATTATTAAATAAATATATATTGAGATAAATGCATCTCAGTAGCTAGGAAATGGCAGTGGATATATGGCCTGTTCTGGGTACCAAAAAGACACAGGAACTGCATGGAAAAGATAATCATCATCATCATTGTGATCAAGTGTGAATGTTGCAACTGGCCACCTTGATTAGTACTGAATGGCTTACAGCTTGAAGGCCTGGCTGCTTCCTTTGAATCCTTTGTTGGGAGGTGTTAGCTGGCCCAGATTTATATATCCACAGATACATAAACCCCACTTGCTTAGTTTCCAACAGACCTCACAACCTCTGAGGATGCCTGCCATAGATGTGGACGAAACGTCAGGAGAGAATGCTTCTGGAACATGGCCGCACAGCCCGGAAAAATCATAGCAACCCAGTGAATCCGGCCATGGAAGCCTTCAAGAACACTTTTAGAATGGCTAAGTTTTGTTGCCTGGGAGTCTGGCAGAGTCTCCGGCAAAAATATGGTAGCTGGGACCCAATGCTAGGACAGCGCAGGTGCGACAAAGTCGTGGCAAGATAATTCGCCATAAAGAGGGGGACTGAAGGGGGGGGGGGGGGCAACAAACAGCCAAGCATAGTGCTTAAGGCTATCCGGATATCGTATGAAAACACATTCAAATACCTAATGTCTTCGCTTCTCTACTTCTGACCCATGTCGCGCAACCAGTATTGGGTTATCATACTTTGCGGAATGTGCATAACTTATTTATTTATTTACGATATTTATATACTGCTTTTCTCAGCCCTTGGGCGACTCACAGCGGTTAACAATAGCAAAATGCAATGCTCAATACATCAGGGGAATGGGAACTAGACCCCTATAGGTCCTGTAATGATTTTCTTCGGCCAGCATCTTAATCACTCTGACTTGAACACCACCTCAGCCCTGTTGACTTGTAAATGCCTTTTTACTTTTAATGTTTTGAGTGTTTGCTATCATTAGATCTAGTAGTAAACATGTTCTAAATGTTTGATTTATATATTTAAATGTCTAAGTTTGTTATTTTTGAGTTGTTCTATAAGTACACCTGACGTTGTTTATTTTATTGTTTATGAATTGATTTGTTTGCTATGTGATGCCGGCATTGAATGTTTGCCAGTTTTCTGTTGTAAACTGCCCTGAGTCCCCTCGAGGAGATAGGGCGGTATAGAAATGAAGTTTATTATTTATTATATTACTAGCGGTCCCCTGCCACGCGTTGCTGTGGCCCAGTCTGGTGATATGGAAAATAAAGTACTTATAATATATGCAATGTCTTTATGCTTGTGGGTAAACAGTATTTCTTGATGTTTCTTTGACAGTGTTGACGTAGAGATTGTCTGGTTTGCCTACTCTGGAACATGCAACATATAATTGTCCATCTTTAGGAGTCCCTTTCAAATCTATAATACTTTATCTCTCTGTGTGTGAATCATATATATCTATCTATATCTATGGCTGGATGGCTCTCTGTCAGGAGGGCTTTGATTACGTTTTCCTGCCCTGGTGAAGGGAGTTGGACTGGATGGCCTTAAGTATTTTCTGTTAGTCATGGACAGGGGTCCTCAAACTAAGGCCCGGGGGCCGGATGCAGCCCTCCAAGGTCATTTACCCGGCCCTCGCTCAGGGTCAACCTAAGTCTGAAATTACTTGAAATGACCTGAAAGGACACAACAACAATGACAACAATCCTATCTCATGAGTCAAAAACAGGCCCATACTTCACATTGAGTTTACCTGTCCGAACGGATTCTCCCCTATGAACCATCAAAGCTATTAAGATCTTCCAGTGGGGGGGGGGGGCTGCTCTCAGTCCCACCACCCTCACAATCACGGTTGGTGGGGACGAGAGACAGGGTCTTCTCGGTGGTGGCTCCCTGGCTTTGGAACTCCCTCCCACTAGAGGTTAGATCTACCCCCTCCCTCCTGACGTTCAGGAAAACATTAAAAACTTGGCTCTGGAAGGTGGCATTCGGGGACTGAACCTAGAACCTTCCCCGGTGATGAATTATGATGAACTGTGACTATGAGCATGACTATGACTTTGACTGGATTGACGATTTGGCGTAGGAAACTGTAATGATGTTATGATGATGTTTTTATTGTATTGTGTTGTGTTATTTTGATATGTGATGATTTGTACTTGTTGCTCTTTTATATGACTGTATTTTATATATGCTGTAAACCAACAGGCCGGAATAGAAAACCTCTACATAAATAAATAAATAAAAAGTTTATATTTGTTAAATTGTTCTTCATTTTAATTACTGTATTGTTTTTAAGTGATTTTTGCACTACAAATAAGATATGTGGTATGCATAGGAATTCATTCATGTTTTTTTCAAATTATAATCCGGCCCTCTAACAGTTTGAGGAACTGTGACCTGGCCCTCTGTTTAAAAAGTTTGTGGAGCCCTGGTCATGGGGGTTCTGTGTGGGAAGTTTACCCCAGTTCTGTCATTCGTGGGGTTCATTCAGAATAGTCTTTGATTGTAGGTGAACTATAAATCACAGTAACGACAACTCCCAAATGCCAAGATCTATTTCCCCCAAACTCCATCTGTGTTTATATTTGGGCATATGGAATATTCGTGCCAAATTTGGTCTAGATCCATCATTGTTTGCTCTCTGGATGTAGGTGAACTACAACTCCCAAACTCAAGGTCAGTGCCCACCAAATGCTGCTAGTATTTTCTGCTGGTCATGGGAGGCCTGTGTGCCAGGTTTGCTTCAATTCCATTGTTGGTGGGGTTCAGAATGCTCTTTGATTATAGGTGAACTATAAATCCCAGCAACTACAACTCCCAAATGACAAAATCATAAGTTTTTTGAGTGATGGTCACTCCTTGTGTTGTAAGACGTTTTGTTGCCAGATTTGGTGTGATTTTGTTCATTGGCTCTTTTGTTTTTAAGGTATTCATTATGCACAGAGCATTTTTATATAGATAGATAATCTGTTGGGAGGGCTTTGGTGGTGCCTTCCTGCCTGGCAGAAGGGGGTGGGGCTGGATGGCCTCTGGGGTGCCCCTTCCCCTCTGGGATGCCTTGGCCCGTCCTTTCTCTGGCCTTCACGCCTCAGGAGGGCCACTACGGCCAAGCCGGCCTTCAAAGGCAGGTCCCACACTCACTGTTGGCGACTGCAACGCGGCAGAGGCGGCAGCGGAAGCCCCCGCGGGGGAGCGGCTCCACATCGTCCTTCCCTCGTTCCGCCATTCCCTCCTCGAGACTTTCCCTCCCTTCGTTTTCCTCAGAAGCGGCTGCCTAGAGAGCGACACAGGAGGCGCTCTTTTGCCTTTTCGGCGCATGCGTACGAGGCGCTCCTGCCCCCGCCCCCGGAGGCGCTCTGGTTCCGCTTTGTACCGACGCAGGAAAGACTTCTGTCGACGTCACTTCCGGCAGTAGCCATGTGCTTGCACTGCTCTTGAAATCTAAATGGGAAAAGCCACCAAACGTTTCTCAGAAGCAATAACGTGTCCCGGATAGTACCCTGGCATCAAAACTACCGCACTCTTCCATTTAAGGCAGGCATGGGCAAACTTGGACCCTTAGAATCCTAGAATCAAAGAGTTGGAAGAGACCTCATGGGCCATCCAGTCCAACCCCATTCTGCCAAGAAGCAGGAATGTTGCATTCAAATCACCCCTGACAGATGGCCATCCAGCGTCTGCTTAAAAGCTTCCAAAGAAGGAGCCTCCACCACACTCCGGGGCAGAGAGTTCCAGTGCTGAACAGCTCTCACAGTCAGGAAGTTCTTCCTCATGTTCAGATGTAGTTTGAAGCCATTGTTCTGCGTCCTAGTCTGCAAGGAAGCAGAAAACATGCTTGCTCCCTCCTCCCTGTGGCTTCCTCTCACATACTTATACATGGCTATCATATCTCCTCTCAGCCTTCTCTTCTTCAGGCTAAACATGCCCAGCTCCTTAAGCCGCTCCTCATAGGGCTTGTTCTCCAGACCCTTGATCATTTTAGTCACTCTCCTCTGGACACATTCCAGCTTGTCAATATCTCTCTTGAATTGTGGTGCCCAGAATTGGACACAATATTCCAGGTGTGGTCTAACCAAAGCGGAATAGAGCATGGGGAGCATGACTTCCCTGGATCTAGACACTATGCTCCTATTGATGCAGGCCAAAATCCCATTGGCTTTTTTTGCCACCACATCACATTGTTGGCTCATGTTTAACTTATTGTCCACGAGGACTCCAAGATCTTTTTCACACGTACTGCTCTCGAGCCAGGCATTGTCCCCCATTTTGTATCTCTGCATTTCGTTTTTCCTGCCAAAGTGGAGTATCTTGTATTTGTCACTGTTGAACTGTTTTGGACTTGAACTCCCACAATTCCTAATAGCCACAGGCCCTTTATCGATAGATACATAGGCACACTGATAGACACAAAGGATGGATGGATAGGCGCATCGATAGATAGAAAGGCACTTAGATAGACTGATAGACCCACAGATAGATCTTATATATAAATAAAAATATTATGTTCGTTTGTGGGATTAACAGAACTCAAAAGCCACTGGACGAATTGACACCAAATTTGGACACAAGACACATAACAACCCAATGTATGTCCTTCACTCAAAAAAATGATTTTGTCATTTGGGATTTATAGTTCACCTACAATCAAAGAGCATTCTGAACCCCACCAACGATGGAATTGAATCAAACTTGGCACACAGTTCTCTCATGACCAACAGAAAATACTGGAAGGGTTTGGAGTTGTAGTTCACCTACATCCAGAGATCACTGTGGACTCAAACAATGATGGATCTGGACCAACTCTACAAGAATACTAAATATGCCTGAATGTGAACACTGGTGGATTTTGGGGAAAATAGAATCTTGATATTTGGGAGTTGTAGTTGCTGGGATTTATAGTTCACCTACAATCATAGAGCATTCTGAACCCCACTGACAATAGAATTGGGCCAAACCTCCCATACAGAACCTCCATTTGGGCCACAGCAACGCGTGGCAGGGGATGGCTAGTAGGCACATAAACAGACAGATGGACAGACCCATAGACAGATAGATGATAGATAGAGATGAATATAGGCATTTAGACAGATGGATAGACCCATAGATAGAAAAATGGAGATTAATAGATAAGCACATAGATCGATAGGTGTATATAGACATATGCATAGATAGATATAATCATGGATATGGGTATTTGCCTGGGGAAAAGGAAGATGTCTAAGGCTATTAGGAATTGTGGGAGTTGAAGTCCAGAACATTTGGAGAGCCCAAGTTTGCCCATGCCTGCTTTAAGGCATCAGAGGGCCACTTCACCTAGCAGCAGCCAATCCAGTGACATTGTGCGCCACTTCACCTAGCCTTTGTTGAACACTGAATTTTAGATTTTTACTCAATTCATGGCCTCAGCTCAAATTATGTGTACCTCCATATTCCAAAGAATATAGATAACACAGAATGCATCTACACTACATTTACTACATGTATTACAATAGTTTTGTTCCATCATGCTGTTTCAACCTTGCTCTACTCCACCTCAAGCCACAGGGAAAGTCAAGCAATAAATAATTATTGTCATTGCTACTATCTGTTCTATTTTGAAGTGCTGCCCATGTGAAGATTATCCAATTTTTCCAATGTTTATAAATCCCGTTTTCAGGCTATAAACACTATGGAAATCAGATTGAATATTTAGAGAATAATGGTTATTTACAGAAATCAAGTAGTTTATACCATTTACTTATAGGCGTTATGCTGTTAATATGTGAAAACATTGAGGTTCAACCCTGGCTGGATCTACACTGCCATATAGCAGTGTAGATCCAGCTGGGTTACATCCCGAATAGACAACTGCAATGCACTCTACACATTTGAAGACTGTTCAGAAGCTTCAAGTGGTCCAATGGACAGCAGCCAGGTTGCTCACTGGAGCAGCATACAGGGAGGACCGGGACATTCGTAGGGAGACCAAAGTGCTTGTTTATAAAGCCATTGTCCTCCTAACGCTGCTATATGCCTGCGAAACACAGCCTGTCTACAGACGTTACATGCAACTCCTGGAAGGATTCCATCAGCGTTGCCTCCAAAAAACCTGCAAATCTCTTAGGAAGACAGGACTAGATATGTTAGCATGCTGAAGAAGCAAAGACCACAAACACTGAAGTGATGTTCCTATGCCATCATCTGCTGGACTGAATGCCACGTTGTCCAAATGCCCAAAGCCTCCCAAAATGCCTCTCAAAGCAGTTACTATTCTCCCAACTCAAGAATGGGAAACGTAATGTTGGTGGACGGGAAAAGAGATTGAAAGACGGGCGTAAATCCAACCTTAAAAACTGTGGCAGAGACACCGAGAGAGAACTGGGAAGCCCTGGGTCTTGAGCGTTCTAACTGGAGGGCAGCTGTGACCAGCAATGCTGTGGAATTTGAAGAGGCACAGATGGAGGGCAAAAGAGGAAGGTGCGTCAACCCAACCCTGACTAGTACCGCCTTCTACCTGAAAACCGATGTCCTCACTGCGGGAGAATATGCGGATCAAGAATAGGGCACCACAGCCACCTACGGACCTACCGCCAAGACACTACACTTGGAGGACCATCATCCTCGAGCTAAAAGGATCGCCCAAGTAAGTACGGTATATACTCGAGTATAAGCCTAGTTTTTCAGCCCCTCATTTAGGCTGAAAAAGTTCCTCTTGGCTTATACTTGAGTTAAGGTTATTTATTATTTTACTCTGTTATTAGTATTATTTCATGTATTATTTTACTTTTATTTCATGTATTATTTTACTCTCTTTATTATTATTACGTTTAGAGTATTTTACCTTATTATTATTACATTTATTATTTTACTCTATTATTACTGTTATTATTGCATTTCCATTATTTTACTTTATTATTATTATTACATTTATTTTACTCTATTATTGTTGGAAGGATACGTAAGTACATTCACTTTGAAGGTTAGAATAATGATTTAATCAAGAGTTGGGCAGTCTTATCTCAAATTACAGTTTTATGTAAATATTCAAAAACATTTCACCTCCTGATGCCTCAATTAATGTAATTTTATTGGTATCTATTTTTATTTTGAAATTTACCAGTAGTGGCTGCACAACGTCCAAACTGTGCTTACTGCTCGCCATCCTATGGTCAAGTTCTGCCATAAAGAGTCCAGCTTGCATGGAGACATCTCTATAAACAACAGGTATGGCTCTTTTGTGTATGTGATTTCTTTAATGTAAGCGTTGGGACTTCTGACCCTCTAGATGTGGCAGAATGACATATTTAGGCAGCATAGCCAATGGGAAAGGGATGCTGGCTGTTGCACTCCAGCACCTGGAGGACCATCTTTTGTCATTCTCTCATGAAATTCAAAGTTACTGTATATACTCTAGTGTAGGCTAGTTTTTCAGGCCTTTTTTAAGGCTGAAAACGTCCCCCTTGGCTTATACTCGAGTCAAGGTTATTTATTATTTTCTTCTGTTATTATTTTATTCCATTTATAATTTTACTCTATTATTATTATTACATTTATAATTTTACTCTATTTATTATTGTTATTACATGTATTATTTTACAATATTATTACTAGTATTATTACATTTTCATTATTATTACTATATTATTATTATTATTATTATTATTACATTTATTATTTTACTCTCTATTATTATTGGAAAGATACGTATTCACATTTACATTGAAGAAGGTTAGAATATTGGTGTAATCAGAGTTGGGCAGTCTTATCTTAAGTTACAGTTTTATGTCAATATTTAATCTACTGATGCCTCAATTAATGTAATTTTATTAGTATCTTTTTTTATTTTGAAATTTACCAATAGTGGCTGCATTTCCCACCCTCAACTTACACTTGAGTCAATATGTTTTCCCAGTTTTTTGTCGTAAAATTAGGTGCCTCGGCTTATAGTCGGGTCGGCTTATACTAGAGTATATATGGTAAGTAAATACAGGGAGCATACAACCCCTGTTATGTCAGATCCACTGGCTGCCAGAATGCTACCAAGCACAATTCAAACTGCTGGCTTTAGCCTATAGCACAGAGATTAAAATGAACAAAGCAGAGATATGAAGAAAACGGCATTTATTTTTGTTGCTATAAGAACCAGAGACTGACTTAAAAAACCTGACTTTTCCTCTCTAAACCATGTACAAAAATGGACTGACTCATCAAAGGTCGGGTCAATGGGGTAGCCATGTTATCAGAAATACGGAGTCGACCCCCTTCCCCCAAATTTCTTATGTAGGACTGGAGGGATTATTTTTAAAAAAGGACAAACAAAAAAGGAAAGAAAGACACACACACACATTAAAAAATAAAATCAGCTGTAGAGGCAGCTTCAAAAGGAGAAACTTTGGAAGGGATTCTGTGCCACACCTACAGTATCCTCTCCCGCAAATGAGGGCACAATCTGCATTTATAATATTTCCTGGAAAGGATGGCAGCTTTGTGCGCAAGTCTGTGGGGATGGGGAAGGAGAGGGAAAAACAATGTTAAAATATATAATATATAAGAAAAGAAATGTTGGATCTCTAGGATCCAGAGGGAAGGAATGGGGAGAGAGAACGGATGTTCCTGCCTGCGTGGCCTGATCCCAGAAAACACTTGGCAACTCGGAGCTTGGAAGTTCCCTCTGCCAAGAAAAAGGCCTTGGGCATGGAAACGGGGCGTTTAGTGAGATGGCTACAAGGGCCCTAGAGGGGAGGCCAGAGAAGCAACAACACTCAGTCTTCCAGGATGATGGGCTCGCTGGTGCTGGCAGGGTGGACTGGAGGCACTGGCACCAGGGGGGCCACCACTGGGCGCAGGGGCAGCACCGATTTCACCTTCAGCGGCAGATTGGGCCGACGGGCCGCGCGGCGCATCTCCATGTGGCTCAGAGCCTTGCGGAGAGCCCTGCGGGAGGAAGAAGAGGCAGAGAACATGGGGCTAGTATTATGATGAGCAGTTCAATAACACAAATAGAGCAATCAGAGGAAGACAAAACCCCCTGGTATGTTCCTCAGAAAAGAGAACATGGCAGAGAATACAATTCTCTTTTATATAATGCTGTAAGCCACTTTGTATAATGGTGTATAATGCCCTGGTGCTGCAGCGGGTTAATCCAACTTAGCAGTTCAAAAATATGCAAATGTGAATAGATCAATAGGTACCGCTTTGGCAGGAAGGTAACGGCGCTACATGCAGTCATGCCAGCCACACGACCTTGGAGGTATTTACGGACAACGCCGACTCTTCTGTTTAGAAATGGAGATGAGCATCACCCCCCAGAATCGGACATGACTACGCTTAATGTCAAGGAAAACCTTTACCTTTACCTAAGATGCCTTAGGAAAAGCAGGATATAAATAAAGTTGTAAAGGTAAAGATTTCCCCTTGATATTAAGCCTAGTTGTGTCCGACTCTGGGGGATGATGCTTTTCTAAGCCAAAGAGCCGGCGTTATCTGTAGACACCTCCAAGGTCATGTGGCCAGCATGACTGCATGGAGCACCATTACCTCACATTTGCATGTTTTCGAAATGCTAAGTTGGCAGAAGCTAGGCCTAACAGCAGGAGCTCACCCTGCTCCCAGATTCAAATTGCCAACCTTTCGGTCAGTAAGTTAAGTGGTTTAGCCCTCTGCGCCATAAATAAAGACATTATTATTATATTATAATCCACAGGTTGGTGTCTTGAGAACCAGGCTCAGTTTTTGAGGACTCCTAAGTAATTTTTTCATTAATTCTCCTCAATATTTTCTGCCACTTGTGCTTCCATCCCTTCCCCTTCATGTCTCTTGCCTCAAGAGATTTGGATTGTTTCTCAATCAACATGTTTACGAACTTTTTTCCTTTTTGTTCCAGTGACAAAAGCACCAAAAAGCTTCATCACCTTAACATTTATTTATTTGTTTGTTTATTTATTTATTGTGTCAGGAGCGAATTGAGAAACTGCAAGTTGCTCCTGGTCTGAGAGATTTGGACATCTACAAGGATGTTGCCCAGGGGATGCCTGGATGTTTTACCATCCTCTGGAAGGCTTCTCTCATGTCACCGCATGAGAAGCTGGAGCTGACAGATGGGAGCTCACCCTGCTCCCCAGATTCAAACCAATGCTGGCACAAGGGTTTAACCCACTGCACCACCAGGGACTCCATCTTAAACATTTATGACAAAAGGGATTCTCACCTAAATTGATACAAGGTTGTGTCTTGGGGGGAATTTAGGGCAATCTCATGGGCTTTCTTAAGCGAGGAATACTCAGAAGTGGTTTTGCTAGTTTTATTTTATTTTCATTTTTTTATTTTTAGTATATATTTTATTTGTCATTATTTTGTTTATTAAATTACAGTTAGATTGTTTATATTGTCTAATGTGTTTTGTCTTGATGTAAACTGTTTCTATGGTTTTCTTTAGGCAATGAATGGTTGCAATATGTTGGAAACTGCCCTGGGTCCCTTCGGGGAGATAGGGAAGTATATAGATAAAGTTTATTATTATTTATTTTACCTGCGGCAATGAAGAACGCAAAGTCTTTAAATAAACAGTGTTCATTTTACTTTTAAAAAAAGCTTTTTCTGCTGGATGTTATATTCCACAAAGCTCAATATATGCAGTAAATGTTAAAATATGTAGATTAATGGTGTCCAACCTGATGTCCCCTGGGTGTTTCAGTCTCCAACACCCAGAAGACACTAGCAACCTTGCCCAATGGTAAGGAATTTTAGGTGCTGAAGTCCAAAACACTTGGAGGACCAAGGCTTCGACACCACTGGTAGATGTTTACTTGTTTGCGATACACACTAGACAAAAATTACCAGATTGAAGTGCTGGCTAAGTTACGATCTCTTGTCTGGACACTGCTCTTGGAGCCATGGATTCAAATTATGTCTCTGTCAGCCCAATTTGCCACCATAGGCCACACAAGCAACCCACACAACTTTGTGAACTCCAATTGCCTTCTGTAAATTAATGTGGATATTTGTTCAGATTTTATGTCATTATGTAATTTTTGTCTATGTTGCCTTAATTTATTGATGTTAGATTTAATTCACTGATCTTAGGTTTTAATTGCTGTTTTCACATGTGGGGTTTTGCTGGAATTTTATGACGACATTTGTTTGTTTTTATGAAGGCACTGAATGTTTGCTGTTGTATGTTGGAATCCACACTGAGTCCTTTTGGGGTGATAGGGTGGAACAGAAATAAAGTATTATTAATATTATTATTAAATACAGGGAAGGGGATTCCACCTGAACATTAGGAGAAACTTCCTGACTGCAAGAGTTATTCAACATTGGAACTCTCTGCCCCAAAGTCCGGTGGGAGCTCCTTTTTTGGAGGCTTTTAAACAGAGACTGGATGACCATCTGTCAGGGGTGCTTTGATTGTGCTTTTCCTGCCTGGCAGAAGAGAGTTGGACTGGATGGTCCTTGGGGCCTCTTCCAACTCTATTATTCTATGATTCTATAAGTTACAGGCCTCAGAATTGCTGAAGAAATGTTGGAATGGGAGGTTTCAATATCAGGCTGCAGCAAAAGTCGATGACATGGGAAGGGTCAGGGAGACTCTTTGTTTTATTTTGTTGCAGGAGGGCTGAACAAAAGAGGCCAGCTCTATGCCCTACCACCCTTGCCAGCCCCTTTTTTGCTAAGCCCCCATGACATTTAAAAAAAAACCCTTCCACAGTTACCTGGTGTCCTTGGTAGCCACAAAAACGACAGGGTTGGGGGCGTCGGCAGGGTTCAGCTTCTGACGTTTCATGGCAGGCTGAGTGCTCGACCTCATCCCGGAAGTCATGGGCCGGCCGTTGGCTGAGAAGGGGAGCCCGCCCCCTGCCACCTGCACCCGGTCCACACAGAGCTATCAGCGAGAGGAAGCCCCCGCCCCCCAAAAATCCATCTCCATCTTTCGCTCCCTCCCTCCCAAGTCATCCCTTGGGATGCTCTGCATTGGAAAAGGGGCCTATATACATGGCTGCAGGGAGGCTGGCAATTCCCCATCTTCTACCAGAGCCCAGAAAGACTCAAGGTCTCAAGAAAAAGGCCTTCTACTAGGGAACAGAAATCCGAGCAAACGTAAGCAGTGCCATGCCATTACCACCAGTTACAGATGCAGAAACCCATCAAAATTAGAAAAACAAAAACACCATTTTGCCTTTTACTGCTCTTTTCCACAAAACAAGCTACGTTTGTGGTTCTCCCCCTCCTCCCACAGCTTCAAAATGTTGTACCTCTCTTAACACATTTGTTCGTTGTTGTTTAACATCTTCCCCAAAGCCCCCATGGCACTCACACTCTCATAGGCTCGCTTGCCCACGATGCCCGCCAAGCCTCGGTTTTGGGTCAACTGGTTTCTGTTGATGGGTGTTTTCGTGCCTCGTGGGGTTTTTGGTTTCAGAGGGGCCTGAGCAGCTAGGGGGGGAAAAAACCAATATTGAGTTGTGGGTTATCAAAAATATTAAATGTTAACTGGGTATTTTTGATTACAAAAGTGTGAGTCAAGCACTGAAAAGGTGAGTAGGCCAAAGCCTATTAGAGTCAGTGGGTCAAAGCTAGTGTCGTCCTGAGGAGAGTGAGCAGGCCGAAGCCTGTCAGAGTCAGTTGGCCAAAGCTAGTGTAGTTTTGAGGAGAGTGAGTAGGCTGAAGCCAAAGCTAGTATCATCCTGAGTGAGTACGGCGAAGCCTATTAAGAGTTAGTGGGCCAAAGCTTGTGTCATCCTGAGGAGTGTGTGGTAAACCTCTGTGTGAGAGAAGCCTCATGTGAAAAAGCTCCAGTGTGAAGGTTGCTGCATGTAAAGCTACTATGTATTTGTTTATTTGGTAATGGAAACCTAGTTATTGTAAATAGCGCAACCATATTATTTTGCTATAAAGAAAAGCCTCCTAAGAAAGAGATAACATTGGTCTGTGTGTTTTCCTTCTTTTTATCACTTTTGGGCTACTGGTGCTGTGTCATGCTGCTGCTGATAAGTTACTCTGCTGTACATTTATGAGGAGGGTCTTTTGCCCACTTGCCCAACATGGGTGACCTCAAAGAGAAACACAGGTATACCCAAATAGCCCATCTATACATTTGAGAGAATTCCCATACTTGATGAATGCCTTTAACCTCTACATTGTTGTTTGAACACCAGGGAAGTGGTAAATGTGAACAAGCCTTACCTAGTTCCTTGACAATGGCAGCCAGGGGAAGCCGAACCAGAGGGTGAATCTTGAGAGGGGTCTTTGAAGCCTTGGGAAGCCGGATAGAGCCTGCAGAGAAGGGGTAGGGAAGTGAGATGAGATTCACTATTCTCTGTATACGAACCCACATGATCTCTTCGTTCATCTGGAGAGGCCCTGCTCTCGATCCCACCAGCATCGCAGGCGCGATTGGCGGGGATGACAGAGAGGGCCTTTTCGGTAGTGGCCCCTTGACTCTGGAACTCACTCCCTAAGGACATCAGGCAGGCCCCAACCCTGGCAGTCTTTAGGAGGAGCTTGAAGACGTAGTTGTTCCAGTGTGCCTTCCCGGAATAATGATCTCATAGCACTTTGTCCTCCAAAGCACTTTACATTTTTAGGTCTGCTCGTATGTCTTTCCACAAACGCCACTTTCACCTTTTCGTCCATGCCCCAGCATTATTTCCAATTTTAATTTTACATTTGGCCTTCCCATAGTTTTAATTGTATGTTGTCTTATTGATAATGTTGTATATTTGTTCATGTTTATTTTAATTGCTTGTATTGTTGTGATTATTGCTGTATTGTTGTATTTGGGCTCGGCCTCATGTAAGCCGCACCGAGTCCCTTGGGGAGATGGTAGCGGGGTATAAATAAAGTGTTATTATTATTATTATTCACTAGACCTCATAGCTAGCCCTTCCACCCACAATCACGAGGCGCAGGTGGTTCTTCCCTCCAAAACCACATACACTCTGCCTTGATGGCGTTGGCATTGATGGGCGCGTAAGGACGCCGGGCGGCTCGGCGGGGCTGCAGAATATCCCGGCACATTCGACGTGCAATGCGAGTCAGCTTGGTGGTCTGCAGCAGGAAGGTCTGCCGGTTTTTTGCCAGAAGTTTCGCCCTATTGGCACTGGTTGTGTATGGCGAGAGGCTTTGGGCTTCTGGTCGAGACATATGGCCTCTGGAGTGTGGCTCCTGTAAACAGGGGAAGAATGACGTTATCTGTAGTTCATAATTAAATTGCAGGACAGAAGGGCAAAATGTCACCTCAATGTTTGTAAACTTGGGCAGCTCACGGCCACGTATCAATGGAGAAGTAAAAGCTAAACCTTATGCTTTGTTTATAGGTAACCCTGCTTTCATAATTAGATTACACTGACCAACACACATTTGTGTGCCTCAAATATGTTAGGGAAAACTACCCTAAATTATAAAGCAGAACATCTAAAAACAAACAGGACACTTATAGGCATCAACTTATTAGTGAGCAAAGCATGAAATGCCATGTGATGTGGCAGAAGCGTGCTGGACCCATAACCCTTTTCGTTTGGGAAAACTACCCTAAATTATAAAGAAGAGCATCCAAAAACAAACAGGACACTTAAAGTTAAGCATCAACTTATTAGCGAACAAAACATGAAGTGCCATGTGATGTGGCTGTAAAGAATTTAGAGCTTAGGTGTCATATGTCATTATTACCGTGACATTACCCATTGCCATTATTACTGTGATTGTGCTTATTGGAATATTTTATGATTTTTTTTCCTTTTTAATGTAACTTTGATGATGTTGTTGTTTGTTGCATATGTTTTGATTTTATTGCTGTATTATGTTGTCCGGGCTTGGCCCCATGTAAGCCGCTCCGAGTCCCCATCGGGGAGATGGTGGCGGAGTAGGAAAAAAGTTTATTATTATTATTATTATTATTATTATTATTATTATTATTATTATTATTATTTATATGTTCCATAGTTGATGGTGGTTGGTGGTGGTAGACCTGGCAGTTGGTGATGGAAGGGTTAATGTAAGTCATGGTTCTAAAAGGGCTGAGTAGTTTGTAAGTAATAGTTTACAGGTAAAAGCAATTAAGGGTGGAGGTGTGCAGGAGATGGGTTGCAGCTGGGTGTTACTAGATTTAGGCAGCTAACTTTGAGTCTTATCTTTGGGAGAAAAGTATCTGTTGCATTTTGGTGGTGGATGCTGCTAGTTTTTCCCCTAGGTCTGTTGGATTTTTCAGTATCCTGACCTGTCTCGTGTAATCTTGGAATCCTGGAACCTTGAACCTTTGGACTGGCTTTTGACTACGGTATAGACTCTTGATCCCTGGACTTTGTTTATTGAACTCTCGGCATTTGACCACTGGACTGGACCCTTTTGACTACGGAATTGTTTTTGCTATCTTTATGTTTATGTTTTGGTCTATTAAAACAGCCAGCAAGTAAGTGCTGTTTTAATGAAACTGTTTGATAATACTGGGAGTTTGATTCATCTCTACCTAAATAAGGCAGAGCCCTGGCAACGTGACATTAGGCAGGCAAAGATGCAGAGTCCAAGCTTTAAAAATCACAAAAAGGTTTATTTACAATAATAAACAATATCTGTATTTCTTAATAGTTAAGAACTGGGTCTGAGCAACTCTAACACCCCTCTCCTATAACGTTTCAAGAGAGGGGAAAACACCAATCAACACATCTCTCTGACAGACAAGCAGAGAGAGATCTCAAAGCACACAGCACATACTCTCCATACTAAAGTGTAAGAAGGCAGAAGTCAGATTCAAAAAGGCTTGCAGTGGAAAAATATCCATTTTAAACAACCAATCCGAATGAGAGCAGAAAGAGAAAGAAAAAGATACATTCCCAACTGTCATTCAGGAGACACGAGGAAGAGAACCCTTAGTCTATACTAAGCTAACTAACTGTTCCTCATTAAGAACTTGGGACTTGGGCAGTGTGGAGTTGAATCACAACAAAATGTTAGTCCTGTTTCAGGTCTATTGGACCTGCTGATTACAAAAGCAGCACCCGTTTTCCCCTATCAGCTCTCAAAATATATGGATAATAATAATGGTTAAGTTTTAGAGGCTTCAAAGAAGTCATGAAAGACAGACACGGAGGGGACGTATCGAAGTGGGGAATTCTCAGACTATAGAAAATATCCAATGGTGTTACCGTGACGCTACGTGCTGCTCCCTCGAGTTGTGTTGGAGTCTTCAGCCCTCCATATTTTTTCCAGTAGATCCAACACGAAGCACAGAGGCGGCACTGCATGTTGGGTGGGCCCCAGGCATACCACTGTGCTGACTGCGTAGCTGCAGGGCAAGAGGGAGGTAAGGATGGCAATGTCACAAACATAAGTAGGTCCAAAGCTGCATGATGCAACCCCTTTGCCAGACTGACAGGTTATTTATTCCAACGGGTTCTCTAATGATCATGCCACCCAACTGCCATGATCTTTTAAACTCATCACTGAAAACTGCTAAACCCATTTGGAGCAAAATGATACAGGGTCAAATTCCTTCACAACAGAAATATGGGACAAATCCCCACAATCCCCTGCAGGTCCAGAGGAATACTTACTGTGGCAGCTCTCACATGTCAATCCCTTCTGGAAGCCAGCTCCATTCATGCCAGGTTTGGAACCCACAGAGACAATTTGGTTCGGATTGGGTTTAGTACTGGAGAAAACAACACAGTTAAAAAGGCCTACTTGCTTTCTCTGTGTTTTATGAATTTTACTGAATGTTTTTCTAATGATGTGTTTTAACTGTTACACCCAAGCTCAAGCTGTGAGGGGAGGCAGGTAAGAAATAACAACAAAATTTTCCTGCAATGCCACAACAACAATTTCCTGCAGTGCCCAGCCTCAAGCCATGAGGAGAGGCAAGAAAGAAATATTACTATTATTACTAGTATTACTATTACTATTATTATTTTCTGCAGGGAAAGATACTCACTAAGTGGGGATGTATACTTGTTTCAACTTGCTGTCAGCTTCAGCTGCTTTCAATCTTTTCTGTTTCGAAAACAATAATAATACAACTTTATTTATACCCCGCCACCACTCGGGGAAGCTTACAAAATAGCACACAAAGATTCTATGCATAAAAGGTAGTTTCCTCTTGACATTAAGTCTAGCCGAGTCAGACTCTGGGAGGTGGTGCTCATCTCAGTTTCTAAGCTGAAGAGCCAGTGTTGTCCGTAGAAACCTCCATGGTCATGTGGCTGGCATGACTACATGGAGCACCGTTGCCTTCCCGCAGAAGGGGCACCTATTGATTTACTCACATTTGCATGTTTTTGAACTGCTAGGTTGACAGGAGTTGGGCTCATAGCAGGAGCTCACCCTGCTTCCTGAATTCAAACTGCCAACCTTTCGGTCAGCAAGTTCAGCAGCTCAGCGGTTTAACCCGCGGCGCCATTGGGAGGCCCAATACATAAAATAAAATACCACATGAAAACACTAATAACTTTACATAAACTGTGTATATAAATTGGATAAAACAACCTCTACTAAAATAGAATCAGTTAAAAGATCCATGTAATCAATATAGCAGCCCAGCTGAATGCACATAGGATGGAGATCTAGAGTGCTAAGTACTGTATATACTTGAGTATAAGCCTAGTTTTTGAGCCCTTTTTTAGGCTGAAAAAGCTCCCCTCAGCTTATACTCGAGTCAAGGTTATTCATTATTTTACTGTTATTAGTATTATTTTTATGTCATGTATAATTTTACTCTCTTTATTATTATTACATTTACAATATTTTACCCTATTATTATTATAACATTTATTATTTTACACTATTTATCATTATTATTACATTTATTATTTTACACTATTTATGATTACTATTACATTTATTATTTTACTTTATTATTATTGCATTTATTATTTTACTCTATTAATACATTTATTATTTTACTCTATTACATTTATTATTCTACTCTATTATTACTGTTATTATTGCATTTCCATTATTTTACTTTATTATTATTATATTTATTATTTTACTCTATTATTTTTGGAAGGATAAGTACATTTATATTGAAGATATGTAATGATTTAATCAGAGTTGGGCAGTCTTATCTCAAATTACAGTTTTATGTAAATATTCAAAAACATTTCACCTCCTGATGCCTCAATTAATGTAATTTTATTGGTATCTATTTTTATTTTAAAATTTACCTGTAGTGGCTGCACTTCCCACCCTCGGCTTATACTCGAGTCAATATGTTTTTCCAGTTTTTTGTGCCTCGGCTAATATTCGGGTCAGCTTATACTCGAGTATATACAGTAATTGGCAATCAGTTCTGGTTACTGTCTAAACCTTATAAAATGCCTACTGACAAAAAAAGATGAAGAACTGTTGTGTTATGTGACCTGCTCTGAGGTTAAAATAAAAACTACTCCGCTAATATATGCATACTCTTTGGGCAATGAACACTGATCACAGGCAACCCTTAGATGCAGGGATAAAACAGCACACCTACCTGTTGGATGTATCGGTCTGTAGTTTTCCACATATAGTAGAACTGCACAATGCTGGCCAGTGATTTCCATGGGAGCTGCAAGGGACATAGATTTCAGGAACATGCACAGCTCCAACCCATCCTGCTGTACTGAATACATCCAGGGACAATCCTAACTAAGGCCTGGTTCAAATCAGACACTATCTTTGCCCACTTGCCAGAAGATGAACAATGATGCACTCACTTCCAGGGTTGTGGGGAGAATACAGCCCTTTTTGGGGGACACAAGAGTGATAGTAAATGATCCACTGGAAGTCAGAGCCCCAGGTAAAAAGCAGCCAGATCTTGAAGCTGAAAGGCTTTTCAATGCTAATCAATGTGGCCAATTGCAACATTCACACCTGCCTCAAACAGACAAGAGTTCTTTCTCCCACCCTGAACATTCCACAACCTCTGAGGAGGCCTGCCATAGATGCAGGTGAAACGTCAGGAAATAATGCTTCTGGAACATCGCCAGACAACCAGAAAACTCACAGCAACCCAGAGGGGGTTTGTTCAACCCAATCTATGCCCACAACTCACAAAGTCCTGCCGGATGTCGTTGAAGTCTTTGCCATATTTCTCCAAGGCCTCCTCAAAGAGCATGGCTTCGGAAGCCGACCATTCCTCCATCTCATCCCTGCACAGTACTGGCCCTCCCTGGGGCACTAGTGTGGACATGGCCTTGGCCAGGTCATAGCCATTCCGCTGCAGCGTATCCATGGCGTGGAACTGACAACACAGGGAAGGACATGCTGTCAAAACAGCTGGGCCAGAGCGAGAGAACTGAGAAGATGCAATTGTACAGTCTGCACACAAGTGACAGAAGAGACTACTGGATGCAAATCATCTATTTCCTTAGACATTTCAAGCCCAGAGCAGAGCTTTTACTAAAGAACCATATA
Source organism: Anolis sagrei (assembly GCF_037176765.1). Taxonomy (NCBI): domain Eukaryota; kingdom Metazoa; phylum Chordata; class Lepidosauria; order Squamata; family Anolidae; genus Anolis; species Anolis sagrei. The sequence goes on from NC_090032.1 coordinate 12,517,095, forward strand.
CCTTTAATTATATACCTAACATGATACACTGTGTGTTTGTGTCAATTATACTTTAATGACATATCTAAGTTGACACACCATAGTTAGGGTCATTGCTCTGCCCCTACGTCTCAGAATAAGTTTATTTTTGTGTGTTTTCAAAGCTCAATGTATAACTTCTAAGCCCGTGCTGGCCTTCTAAGTGCTGCTGAACTAGAATTACCATTATATCTAGAGGTCATTCCATGCCAAGTGGTCTAAAAATTTAAAACGTTCCCACTATCATGTTCTCCAAATTTATTCAATTTTTAGCTGTAGCATAGCACCAGTCAGGTGTTAAACTAAGTTCCTCAAAATTTGAGGTCTCTAACTGCAATAGTTGCTGCTCTAGACCCCCTTATCTGAAGGGTAGTCAGTCAGCGTGTGAATGACATTTAAGAAAATGCCATTTTGAGCATCTAATAAAACTGAAACTAAATGTAGAAGAATGGCTAGTAAATTGAATTCCTATAGTTTTTTTCTGCTGATTCCGATGAAATTAATTTTGACATTACAGATGCAAAATCCAGTCAAACAAGTGGACTCAAAGTGTGCATCAAATTTTGACCAATATTCAGACTGCAACAATTTCCACGTAAACGAAGATACGGACTTGAAATTTTGACCAAGCATTGTGCTTGTGCTGGACATAATACTACCAGATTTGTGATTACCCAGCATCTATAACCGCCCTGAAGGATAGAGATCCTCAAATTTGGCACTTTTGGCACAAATGGTAAAATCAACCAAAGTTAAAAGCCAATTATTTAAAAAGTGTCTACCTGAATATGCTTGTGAATAGCATCATCTGAAAGAGAAAGTTTTGCTCTACAAGACTGATATTTTTTTGTTTTATAATGCAACCATTCACTCAGGTCAAAATATGTTATATATCACATTGAAACCAGCATCCCTATCACCATCGGGGCCATGCCCAATAGCCATACAGTAACTAGCAGGACCATCAGGATGCATAAAGCATAATGCATAAATGCACAAAATATAACATACTTTGAGTGGGTCTAAGATCAGCAACTATTTAGAGACCTCACATTTTGGGAAACGTATTTAACACTTGACTGGTACTACAGCTAAAATTTGAACCAAATTGGAGAACATGATGGTGGGAAGATTTAGATCACTTGGCATGGAATGACCCATAGTCAGCTACAGTAATCATAGAATTATACAGTTGAAAGAGGCCCTAAAGGCCATCCAGTCAAACCCCTTGTCAGGCAGGAAAAACACAATCAAAGCACCTGACAGATGGTCTTCCAGCCTCTCCTTAAAAGCCTCCACCACACTCCGAGGCAGTGAGTTCCACTATTGAATAGCTCTTAAAATGTATCATTGGACTCCAGCAACATATTGACAGCCATGTTCACCAATACAGTTTTGCATTTTTTTTGAATACTCAAACTTCTAATCTTTTGGTGACAAACACTGCTTTTAAAGCATGCAGGCAATACCAAGGGAGTATTTATTTATTTATCCTATTTATACACCAGCTTTCTCTACCCCAAAGGGGACTCAAGGCTGCTTACATAGAGGCAATTATTCAATACCTTAAAACACATACAATTCCAAAATATCAATTTTAAATTAAATTTAAATACATATTAAACATTTAAAAAATTACATTCCATATTAAAATTACGCCATCCATAAACGTAGTCCAAATCCTTATTTGAACAAGGATTTGAGATTAAAAGCTTTCAGTATCTCCTCTGACTAGCAGAATTAAGCTAGCCATCTCAATCCTATCCATAGGGTTGTCCTTTCTCCTTCGGTCCTATCTCACTCCCCTTCCCTGGAGTCTTTTCTCACCAGAGTGATGTCCCGGGAGGCAGCGGCTGCGCTCATGTGAAGGCTGGGCTGTCGGATGGAGCTGCTGCAGTCAAGGGCCCTTGCAAAGGTGCCAACCGCCCTGGCATAGAAGAGAGGAGGATTCAGGACCCATAGAGTTGATCAGATAACAAAAGTTACAGCAGCTCCCAGCTGGATCTTACCGAGCTACTACAAGGAATTGGTCAATCTGTCGGTCAGTGAGGGGGTTGTCCGGGTCCCACACCTTCATCTCCATCTTCTGCTGGTTTCGATTGTCAGATTCTCCTGGAGAAAGATTGGAATAGGGGGATAACAACACACTTAAATCACTTTACTTTCCACTGACTGGTATAATATATTTTGCACAGCAAGTGGGTCCCTTCCCAGTTACCTTCTGCCAGTCGATCAGGGATCTCTGCCTGGTATTTGCAGCCTACCCTGATCTCGCCCTGGTCAGCCAAGAGTGTCTTCTGAACTGGGTCAAAGACCAACGAGTAGAAAAAACAATCCTGCAAGGGAAGTGAGATATGAAAAAAAGGTATTTGGAAATTTTGAAACTGAAACTGTCAAAGGCTTTTATGGCTGGAATCAATGGATTGCTGTGAGTTTTCTGGGCTGTATGGCCATGTTCCAGAAGCATTCTCTCCTGATGTTTCGCCGGCATCTATGGCAGGGATACTCAGAGGTTGTGAGCTTCTGGAACATGTGGAGACCAAAATCCACTGATTGTGGTAATGCAAATGTATCTAAATTAACTCAATGTATACATTGCAAATACACATATCAACCAAACACAGAGCTGCCACATTCACATTAAGCAAAAACAATTGGTTCTTCTCTTGAATTATGAAACAAAACCTTAATGTGAGTAAGAATAGTCCTCGAATGTCAATAAATGTCCTATTCTTTATTGCATGTGAGTAGACTCCAGCAATCACAATAGGTGTCCTATTCCCTTCGTTACACACGAGTCGACTCCAAACTGAACCTTCGTCAGGCGGTTGGGTCTACAAACAACACATATTAATACATACAGTAGAACAATTTGTTACATAAAGTTTATAAGTATGTATACAGACACTCTACCTACTCGTTTATCGAAAAAGGCTCATGTATCAAAAAAAAAAAAAGCTCAACTTTTGAGGTAAGTGATTCACCAACAATGTTTTAATTTAGATACATTTGCATTACCACAATCAGTGGATTTTGGTCTCCACGGTTTTAGGGGAACCCATTTTTCTTTTCAGCTTCTGGAACATGGCCACATAGCCCTGAAAACTCACAACCCAATTCTGAACCTTTTTAAGCTTTTCCCTCTGCACATATTATTTTGCAGAACTAGGAAAGGAAAAATCTGAAGGATGCCTCACCTAGTATTTTTTTTCTTTTTAGAAGAAAGACATAATTCTATCCCAAGCTCAACACTTGCAAATTCCCACAGGAAGTCATGGAAATACCTCTTCATGCAACTAGCCTTACCTCTTTATCCAGGTACTGGCTGAGGATGTCTGTCTCATTGAGCAGCGTCACACTGCATTTTCCCCTGAAAGAGCCAAGTCGGATCTGTGTCATATTCCTGATCTTTCTGTCTCAACTATCTCCTATTCCACTCCCAAGCTTTCTAACAGAGCAGTCCCTTTCCCCCACAATCTTCTGGAGGAACTATCACAAGATCCAACCCACCACCTTTAACCTCCCCTTACCGTATATGGGTCGCAGGCAGAGATTCAAACTGGCGTGATAAGAAGAGCTCACGGTGCTTCAGCTGGTGACGTTGCTGCTCTGACACTGTGGGCTGTTTAGACTCCTCTTCAAATTCACCTTGGGTTGAGGGGAAGATGGAGAAAGTAAGGAAAAGCTATCAGCTCCTTGCTTCTATGTCTGGCTCTTTTACTCAGCTAGCCTGGCAATCTTGAGAACTTCTAAGTGGCAAGGTTATTGGGTCTTCCAAATCATGACTGATTCATCGAATCTAATGTTAATCAGCCTAAGTTTCTCTTACTAACAGCGCATGCACTAGTGTCTGAGTAGTGTCACACGCAGAAGGCCCTATCTTGCATTCCCCCATGCCTGATGATTTAAACAGATACAGTGTACAACTGGTAAGATTGAAGTCTGAATCTCAACAATGCTCATTAGGTGATCTTGAGCCAGTTGTTGAAGCTTAAATAATTCCAAACATAAGAAGAAACAATACTATGTACTAGCTGGGGACCTGATGATGGCCAGGTTATTTGAAAAGGGCATTTGTCGGCTGGGTTCAGTGCTATCTAGATAAGGGTGAACTACAAATCCCAGATCCAAGGTCAATAACATCCAAACTCTGCCTATATGCATAGTTGGACATGTTGGGTTTGTGTTGCAGGTCTGGTCGATTTTACTGCTTTCTAGATGCAAGTGAACTACAACTACCACGTGGGTGGGTAAGTCCCCCAAACCCCTCCATTATGGTCTGTTGGCCATGGCGGTCTGTGTGCCAAGTTTGGTGCAGATCCATCATTGGTAGGGTTCACAATGCTCTCTGGATGCAGAGTGAACTACAACTCCCACATGGAAGGGTTAGTTCTCCCCTACATTCTGTTGGTCATGGGGGGAGGGTCTGTGTGCTATGTTTGGTCCCGTTTTGCCAGGCGTGGAGGCTAGCAGTGGTCTCAAGAAGTGCGTGAAGGCAGTGCAAATCACGTCATCCATGGTCCATCCTCTTCCCAAAGTTATGGGAGTAGCAGTGGGCAGGGTACTAACTATTAAAGACTCATCAGATGTATCCAAATGCTTTACTGCACAGAACCCAAAAATAATGCTAACCTGCCGGCCACTGACAAAAAGCACAATTCTCCCATGATACTCACGAGCATTACTATCAGCCAGGCTGTTGAGGCTACTGGAGATATCACGCCGTCGAAACAGGCAGACCACTTTGGCCTCCACATTGCCATTGGCTGTCTGTGGTGGGGGAAAGAGAATGGGATCATCCTGTTTATGGGCATTCAGGCAAATCCTACGGCTTTGAGATTTTGTGGCACTGTTTTCCTCACACTCCCCAGCGTCCCACTTGACCCACACCTTGCTCCATTCTTATAATGGAAGGGATCTCTACTAGAGTTGGACCTGAATCACTGATAACGAAAAGATTTGTAGTTTTCAGATGGCCATTTTTGCGTTATTTTCAAAAACAGAAAGGGGAAAAGGGAGGGACGAAAAGACCAGTGAAACAAATTCAGAGAGAATATTTTCGGAAAGAGTTAAGTCCACAAAATACCTGAGGCAGAGGGATCTGTGGAGTCTTTTTCTCTCCCCGGCAGAAGCTTCCTCCAGAGAGGGCCCTTGGAACTCGCTTTCCCAGTGGCACTAGCATAGGGTGGCCATTGAAAGTTCCTCTCAGAGCATGATGTGAGTTGAAGTTTTTCTCTCTGTGTGTCTCTCAGCCAGTAAAAAGCCTGGTGGTGCCCATGTTCTGATTGGCTGAGTATGGACACATCCAGCGACTACAATTCACAGAACCCTCTCTTGCAGTTTGTCTCATTTTGAAAAATGTTATGTTTAAAACTTTAAAATAATTACAAAAAATCAGTAGATTGAATTGTTTTGAAACTGTGCAGAAATTGTGTAAATGGTGTCTACAACTGAAGTAAGTTTCATGCAGATGGGCCTTAAAATGGCTGAGGATTGAGCCTTTAAACCAACAGTCCTCAAACTTTTTAAACAGAGGGCCAGGTCACAGTCCCTCAAACTGTTGGAGGGCCGGATTATAATTTGAAAAAAAAAATAACAAATTCCTATGCACACTGCACATATCTTGTAGTGCAAAACCACTTTAAAACAATACAATAATTAAAATGAATAACAATTTTAACAAATATAAACTTATTAGTATTTCAATGGGAAGCTTTTGGCTGATGCGACAGGATTGTTGTTGTTGTGTGCTTTCAAGTCACTTCAGACTTACATTGACCCTGAGCGAGGGCCGGGTAAATGACCTTGGAGGGCCAGTTTAAGGACCCCTCCTTTAAAGTTTCCCATTGTAGCCAATGGGCCGAATCTATGCCAAATGAAACAGATAACGCCCCTCCCCTTTTGAGTAACTTTCTGGTAAACGAAATGAGGGGTCAAATGGAAATAGACCCGAAACAGTACGCCTTTTGGCCCGAATGCACATGACTACCCTCCACATGATTCTATGCCCCTATATACCCTTACCTTATTTAGCTCTTCAATACGGCGGACAAGGTAGGGGTTACTAGAGGAATTCTCAAAGTAGACATAATCTGTAAGAAGGATGAAATTGATGATGGAAAAAGAGCTAGAAAGCAGGCAGACTTCATATCCTCAATATAGACATTTTCTAATGTAACAACGGTACAAACTACAGACAATGCTTTTCTCCAGAGTCATTCTTAATGCTTGTGTTTGTTACTAGAACCCCAAAGTTCACCAATGTGGACACACAGGCTTAAGGAAGAAGGCTGCTTTCAAGCAGATGTATTTAAAATGCATTCTCTTTATTTCCAATCCTACAATATTATACAAAACACGCAGGTCATAGGAGTAGATGAAAGAAGGAAGAATTCTGCGGGTCTACAAAACTTAAGAACATAATTAAGAATTATTATTATTATTATTATTATTATTATTATTATTATTATTATGTGTATTTATATCTTGCTTTTTCTCTCCACAGCACTCAAAGTGGCTTACATTAAAAGCATTTCAATACAGTCAAAATATACAAATATACAAACATTAAAACGGCATTAAATATAATTGATATTTTTTTTAAAAATCAGTTAAAATCCATAAAAATATTCAAAACTAAAACTAAAAACTACAGCAGCCCCTGTCTTGATCTTTAAAACCTTCTTCTTTAAAAGCCTGCCTTAAAAAAAAAAAATTAGCTGGAAGGTTCTGCGGGAAATAAATATCTTCCAAAGGGTTCTATGTTTGAAAAAGTTTGGGAACTACAGTATTAGAGCACTCATCTTTAAGTCTACGAGAACTGGAAGCAGATGTCCAGGATTTCAGGAAGGGCTTCTTCCTGCAACCAATTTATTGCTCAGATATAGCCAAGAAGCTATTTTGCAGTAGCACAGTATGTCCACATGACATTTTAAACCTCTGAAGGGTTCCATGACTGAAAAGGTATGGGAACTGGGTTGCTGTGAGTTTAGGAACTGCTGCTCTATGGATCCATGGTGCAGAGAATAGGAGGATACATGATTTTATTAAGGCAACTTGTACACAGCCATACAATACAGTTCAAAGCACATAATCAGGATTGTTATAAGGCAGTGTAGCTGGAGTCTAAGACCACAGATATGGTCAAGAACAGGCATGGGCTAACTTCACCCCCCCCCCCCCCCAGGTGTTTTGGTTGTCAACTCCCACAATTCCTAACAACCAAATTGTGAGAGTAAAAGTCCAAAGCAACTAGAGGGCCAAAGTTTGCCCATGCCTGGTCAAGAGAGAGACCTACTGTCTGACATACAAATAAGAATGTGCTTCTGGACATTTAACTCAGCAAACAAAATAAAATGCTGCAGCAAAAAAATGCTGTTCTCCAGTATTACGTTGCTAAACCACCCCACCATGACATCTAGCTATCCTCTCTATACAATATAAGCCTCTTAACTGCAGGCATTCCTTTTTCTCTCTTCTTTTCTGATGGTTTTCAAGTGATTTTTTTAGTGCTGTTTGTGTTTACTTCTGTTTTAATATTTGCATACTTGTATGTTTTAAATTGTATACTAATACTTTTATGTCAAGCCACTTTGAGCCCTCCTTGGGGAGATAAAGCGGGGTATAAATGAATAATAATAATAATTAATTTATATTCATACAAACAATAAGAGCCCCCGATGGCACAATGGGCACCGGCAGGACTGCTGACTGAAAGGTTGGTGGTTCGAATCCAGAGTGGGGTGAGCTCTTGTCTGTCAGCTCCAACTTCTCATGCAGGGACATGAGAGAAGCCTCCCATAGGTGGTAACACATCCGGCCTTCCCCTAGACAACATCCTTGCAGACGGCCAATTCTCTCACACCAGAAGCTATTTGCATTTTCTCAAGTTGCTACTAACACAAAAAATACAAACAATGGGGGAAAATATAAAATACAACACAAACTGAAATGGAAGAGTACAAAAAAGAAAACGGAAACTATAAAAAATGAAAACAATTTGTCGTGAAATACCATAGTAATTAACACACCTTGATCTACAATATACAGCAGGCATAGACAAGCTTCGGCCCTCTAGGTGTTTTGGACTTCAACTCCCACAATTCCTAACAACCTATCAGAATGGTGGAAGTTGAAGTCCAAAACACCCAGAGGGCTGAAGCTTGCCCATGCCTGGGTTAGAGTATATTCGAGCAAGGAGTGTTTTTGTACAAGGCAGACACTCCACAACATTTCTGGTTCTCTTTCCAGGGTGAAACAGTCACTGGCACAGAAGGGATGGGGATGCGATGAGCTCCAGGAAGAGCTTTGGGGGATGAAGAACAGAGTCACCGGCCTACAGTTGGATCATGCCAGGGGCCGCGGTAGTGCAGCAGGTTAAACCACTAGCTGCAGGAAATCTGCTGACTGAAGAGTTAGGAATTCGAAGCTGCGAGTTGGGGTGAGCTCCCAAATGTTAGTCCTAGCTTCTGCCAACATAGCAGTTTGAAAACATGCAATGCGAGTAGATCAATAAGTACTTCGGAGGGAGAAGAGTGAGGTATAAATATTGGAAATAAATAAATAAATACTACTTTGGCTGGAAGGTAAAAAGAGTGTCCCATGCAGACATGCCAGCAAAACACGATCAGAGATGTCTACAGATAACAGCCTCCTCGGCATGGAAAATGGAACAAGAGCAACTCCCTATGGGAGATGAACATCACCTCCCGACACTGGATATGAAAGATGAAGGCCTATGTACTGTATGTCGTTGTTGTTGTTCACTGTGTAAAAGGCATTGAATTTTTGTCTTATATCTTCATTTTAAACTTCATTTTGTTAGTTTTAGCCCATTTCTCTAACTATCTTAACAGATTAGAGAGATGGTTGGCCAAAACTAACAAAATGAAGTTCTTAGTCCTTGTGGGGAAGAAGGTGCACATGAGCCAACAATGTCATGTGGCCGCTAAAGAAGCCAATGGAATTTTGGCTTACATAAATAGGAGTATTGTGACTACATCCAGGAAGGTCATGCTACCCCTTTATCCTGCTTGTTCAGACCACACCTGGAATCCCACTGTGTCCAATTCTGGGCACCACAATTGAAGGGAGATGTTGACTCTAAACTGGAATGTGTCCAGAGGAGGGCAACTCAAAGGATCAAGGGTCTGGAGAACAAGTCCTATGAGGAGTGGCTTAAAGAGCTGGGCATGTTTAGCCTGAAGAAGAGAAGGCTGAGAGGAGACAGGATGGGGGCCATGGATCAAGAGGTGAGAGAAAGTCAAGAAGAGGAGCAAGCTTGTTTTCCGCTGCCCTGGAGACTAGGACACAATTGAACAATGGTTTCAAACTTCAGTAAAGGAGATTCCACTTGAACATGATGAAGAACTTCCTAACTGTAACTAGACCGGTTAAACAGTGGAACTCTCTGGCCCGGAGTGTGGTGGAGGCTCCTTTTTTGGAGGCTTTTAAACAGAGAGTGGATGGCCATCTGTCAGGGGTGCTTTGAATGCGATTTTCCCGATTCTTGGCAGAAGGGGGTTGGACTGGATGGCCCACGAGGTCTCTTCCAACTCTGACTCTATTATTTTATCTGTATACTGTAATCCGCTGAGTCCCTTCGGGAAGATAAAGCAGAATATAAATAGAGTATAATATGAGTATTATTAGCAGCCAAACATGCAACGCTGAAGGAGCAGAACCAGCAGCTGGACATGGCACTGGGGCGCCTGAGCAATCAATGTGAGATACAGACACTCCTTACTTGCTATATGAATCATAGAAGAATGGGAAGAGGCCCTAAAGGCCATCCAGTCCAACCCCTTTCTGCCAGGAAGGGAAGACACTAGCAAAATCCTCCTGGCAGACGGTCATTTATTTTTATTTATTTATTTATTTATTTATTTAATGCACTTATTAACCGCCATTCTCAGCCCATAAGGGCGACTCATGGCGGTGTACAGTACACATAAAAGACAGTTACAAAATCCATTTCAACAACATATAAACAATACACAAATTACAAACTACACTAAAAATCCGCTTCGTCTCTTAGTGGAATCATAGCCAATCTCATATTCCTTGTTCCATTCCAGTTCTCATTACCATATTGTCTTGCTGTTAGCACTTAATTAAATGCCCTCTCGCACAGCCATGTCTTAAGGCTTCTCCGAAAGGACATGAGGGAGGGCGCCTGTCTGATGTGAGCAGGGAGAGTGTTCCACAGCCGGGGGGCCACCACCGAGAAGGCCCTCTCCCTCGTCCCCGCCAGCCGCGCCTGTGACGCAGGCGGGACCGAGAGAAGGGCCTCCCCAGATGATCTCAAGGTCCTCGTGGGCTCGTAGGCCAAGATGCGGTGTGTCCCTGTTGGTGTCATTCTGCCTCTGCTTAAAAACCTCCAGAAAAGGGAGACTCCACCAACCTGCGAGGAGCCCTCCTTCACTTCTCTCTGCCTGAAATTCAGCTTGACATGAATTGCATTTTCTGGAGTAATACGTTAACTGAACCTTTCCCCCCACATGATCTACAATATACAACCTCAACAGACTGGGAAAACATACAAAGAATACAACACAACCCAAAATGTAAGACGACAAAGAGAGACAAAACCAATTTTTTTTTTACTGCTATAGAAAACAAAAACTATTTCTTGTGAGCCAGGGTAAGACAGTTCCACCATGTCTCCTGAATCATCAGTTGGGAGCCCCTCCCCCCAGCAACAATATATTATGCTGTGTTAATAATATAATATATTGCATATACATATAAAATTGAGAATATTATAATGTAATGCAATATAATACTTTTTTGTGTCAGGAGCGACTTGAGAAACTGCAAGTCGCTTCTGGTATGAGAGAATTGGCTATCTGCAAGAGTGTTGCTGGATCTTTTGATGTTTTACCATCCTTGTGGGAGGCTTCTCTCATGTCGTCGCATGGGGAGCCAGAGCTGACAGAGGAAGCTCATCTGCGCTGTCCCCGGATTCGAACCTGCAACCTGTCAGTCTTCAGTCCTGCCGGCACAAGGATTTAACTCATTGCACCACCAGGGGCTCCATAATACTAATAATAATACAAGATAATAATTATAGAGTATATATTACATGTAATAGTACTAATAATATTGCAGTATAGTGATATAGTACAATACAATAATATATAATACTAATATTGTGCTATGCTAATAATTATAATATATTGTATGTACATATATAATGGCGCTCCAAGCAGTCATGCGGGCCACATGACCTTGGAGGTGTCTAGGGACAATGCTGGCTCTTCGGCTTAGAAATGGAGATGAGCACAAACCCCCATTGTTGGACACAACTGCACTTAATGTCAGGGGAAAACATTTACCATTATTATGTACATATAATCATAATATTATAATATTGTAATACAATATTACAATATTGTATTGTAATACCATATAATAATATTGTAAAACAATCTAATATTACTAATAATACAATATTATAATATAATAATTATATTTTTTATATTACATGTAATTTTTACTAATAATATTCCAGGATAGCAGTATAGTATAATCTAGTTATGTATAATACTGATTTTGTGCTATTCTAACCTTCACTGGACCACACTAAATTTGACAACTTTTGGCCAGTTTCCAATCTCCCCTTTTTGGGCAAAGTCCTGGAACGCGTGGTGGCCTCACAACTCCAGGTATTCTTGGGAGACACGGATTATCTGGATCCGGCACAGTCTGGTTTCAGACCGGGACATGGAACTGAGACAGTCTTGGTCGCCTTAGTGGATGATCTGCGCCGGGAGGTCGACAGGGGGAGTGTGTCCCTGTTGGTGCTGCTGGACCTCTCAGCGGCCTTCGATACCGTCGACCACGGTATCCTTCTGGAACGCCTCGCGGGGATGGGTCTTGGAGGTACTGTTTTACAGTGGCTCTGGTCTTTCCTAGAGGGCCGATCCCATAAGGTGTTATTGGGAGACACCTGTTCAACCCCACAACCTTTGTCTTGTGGGGTTCCACAGGGCTCAATATTGTCTCCCATGTTAACATCTACATGAAGCCACTGGGAGAGATCATCCGGAGTTTTGGGGTACGGTGTCATCTGTACGCAGACGATGTCCAACTCTGTCACTCCTTTCCACCTGCTACTAAGGAGGCTGTCAAGGTCCTGAACCGGGGTCTGGCTGCTGTAACAGTCTGGATGAGAGCGAACAAATTGAAACTGAATCCAGACAAGACAGAGGTACTCCTGGTCAGTCGCAAGGCCGAACAGGGCATAGGGTTACAGCCTGTGTTGGATGGGGTCGCACTCCCCCTGAAGACGCAGGTTCGCAGCTTGGGTGTGATCCTGGACTCATCGCTGAGCCTGGAACTCCAGGTTTCGGCGGTAACCAGGGGAGCATTTGCACAGCTAAAGCTTGTGCGCCAGCTGCGCCCGTACCTTGGGAAGTCTGACTTGGCCACGGTAGTCCACGCTATTTATTTATTATTTATTTATTTACTGCACTTGTAGACCGCCGTTCTCAGCCCTAGGGCGATTCACGGCGGCTATGGTTACATCCTGTTTAGACTACTGCAACACTCTCTACGTGGGGTTGCCTTTGAAGATGGTTCGGAAGCTTCAACTAGTCCAACGCTCGGCAGCCATGATTCTAACAGGAGCAGAGTGCAGGGAGCATACAACCCCCCTGTTGCGCCAACTCCACTGGCTACCGATTTGCTACCGGGCTCAATTCAAAGTGCTGGCGTTGGCCTTTAAAGCCCTAAACGGTTCTGGCCCAAGCTACCTATCCGACCGCATCTCTGCCTATGAACCCACCAGGACTTTGAGATCATCCGGGGAGGCCCTGCTCTTGATCCCGCCTGCCTCACAGGCACGGCTGGAGGGGACGAGAGATAGGGCCTTCTCGGTGGTGGCCCCTCGGCTGTGGAACGCCCTTCCCACGGACATTAGACTAGCTCCATCATTAATGGTATTCCGCAAAAAAGTGAAAACCTGGTTGTTTGAGCAGGTGTTCGAATAGTCAGTGCAATGAGTGTAATGAACATAGGAATGGAACAATGGATGATGGATCTGGATCATGTTTTTTAGTGACGAGACGCTAGTGAATGGCTATTGTTGTTAATTGTATATTACTGTATAATGTGTTATGATGTTAACTGTTTTTTATGCTGTGTTATTGTAGCATTGAATTTTTGCTGTTCTTGTTGTGAACCGCTGTGAGTCGCTTAAGGGCTGAGAAACACTATTTCTTGTGATACACTACAGTAATTAACACACCTTGATTTCCATAATACCAGGCATGGGCAAACTTGGGCCCTCCAGGCTGCTAGGAATTATGGGAGTTGAAGTCCCAAACACCTGGAGGGCCCAAGTATGCCCATGCCTGATCTACAACGTACAACGCCAACAGGCAAGGAGTCAACTAAGCCAGGCTTCTCTTTTCTTGTCAATTCTTTTGAACCAGCCATGACATTTGCCCCCCCCCCCTTTTTCCCCCGCCCTCGTATTGAGACGCCAAGGTCTTTGCCCCGCTTCCTGAGCCTCGGCCCTGGCGCCAGGCTTCTCCCCACAGACCAGGCCCATCTCCACCGCCGCCCACAAGCGCCCCGAACTCCTCCAGGCCGAACTCCGGAGGCGCATGCGCACTCCCTCGCCGCTTCCCCTCAGTTCCCGATCTCTCCTCCCCCTCCGGCTCCTTCAGGCGCCCCTCCCCCCTCCAGCGAGCCCCGAGGAGCCCCCTCCCTTCCTCCCGCTCCTGCTCCGGCCTTACCGCCCACCCGGTACATATTAGCGGCCATGGCGCCTCCCGGACTCCGCCCGCCTCGGCCAAGCCGCCTCAGGAACTCCGGGCCCGGCCGCGCTCCATCCCCTCCCGCCTCCGGTGGCGTCGTCGTCGCCTCTCCTTCCCACGCAGCGAGCGCCGACCAAGCCTTGAGCCCTTCGTGCATTTCCGGAATCGCTCGGGTGAGCTTCGGGAATCTCCGGAAAGGATTCGTTCCTTGCCGTAGAATGGCGAAGCCTGAGGCCAGCGCTCGGCGGGCGGCGTTCGGTTTTGGTCGATTTTCGCTGTTAGGGGGCCTCGTGAATCTCCGGAAAGGATCGGCCGTTTCCGGCTATAAGGTTGCACCTTTCGTTTGTGATCGGAGCCAGAATTTTTTTCCCTATTAGAGAAAGGAACTAAGGCTTTGTTGTTCGACTTCAAGGCGTTCCCGACTTCTAGCGACCTTGTAATAGCGCATCAGTTGGAGCTCATTTGAGGCTGAGAGAGTGTGACATGCCCAGGATCACCCAGTTTTTTTCTCCTAAAGAGACTCCAGTGATAAAAAATACAACACTTACATCCTAAAGAAAATAAACATCAACATAGAATTAAAACTATTTACATTTTTATTTTTTATTGTGTCAGAAGCTAGCCAAGGATGCAGTTGTAATGTATTTAAAAACACAAAGTTAAAAACTTGGCATTGTGCTAAATTTGCCACTTGGAATACCTCTGGTGTTGTTGAGAGAAGGCCCTCCATTGTGCATGTGGCAGGGCTCAGGTCACATTGTAGTACGTCATCTGTGGTTTGCTCTTCTCCACACTCGCATGTCGTGGACTCCACTTTGTGGCCCCATTTCTTAAGGTTGGCTCTGCATCTCGTGGTGCCAGAGCGCAGCCTGTTCAGCACCTTCCAAGTCACCTAATCTTCTGTGTGCCCAGGACGGAGTCTCTCATTCAGTATCAGCAATGGATTCAGGTTCTGGGTTTGAGCCTGCCACTTTTGGACTCTCGCTTGCTGAGGTGTTCCTGCAAGTATCTCTGTTGATCTTAGGAAGATGTTTCTTGATTTAAGGCATTGGTAACTGGCTGATATCCAAACAGAGGATGGGCCGGATATGTCACTGCCTTAGAATCATAGAATCCTAGAATCCTAGAGTTGGAAGAGACCTCGTAGGCCATCCAGTCCAACCCTATTCCACCAAGAAGCAGGAAAATTACATTCAAAGCACCCACAACAGATGGCCATTCAGCCTCTGCTTCAAAGCCTCCAAAGAAGGACCTCCACCACACTCTAGGGCAGAGAGCGAGTTCCACTGCTGGACAGCTCTCCTTACAGTTAGGAAATTCGTTCTCATGTTCAGGACTTCAAAACCTTTTTCCCACGTCCTGCTGATATCGAGCTGCTTTTAGGAGGATCTTCCGAGCCGAGGAGATCCTGAGGACCACACCAAAGAGAGTCCTTGAACCTTGGTGAGGCCAGCGAAGCCAATTTCAGCAGCAAAAATATTTAAAATAATAAATCCTCACCAAAGCGGAAGAAGCTGGGACCGAGGTGTCTTTATTAGCGATTCAGCTGAAATCAGATGTATTGTAGGAATAGTTCCACTACAAGCATAGCAATACAGAATTTTACTGGCATTTTTAAAGAGAAAATACAGGTTTGAAAGTTTCAAAACTCCCTCCCTCTTTGGCTCCTTAGCAAATCAGGGAGAGGGAGGCAGGACGGAAGAGGGGCATTGTTTTGTCCAGTAAAAGTTGATTTTATTAAGAAAGGTTTTTCTGCCCTTGATGGGTTTTGGTGAAGGAAAACAAAGAGGATCGGGGCAGGGGACCTGGGGGGGGGGGGGATCAACCCTGCCCTTTGTGATTCAATCAAAGTGTCCAGATAAACTTCCTTGCCTGCCAGACAAAGCAAACAAGAGGAAGTTTCAGCTTGCTACTGTCCATGCAGAGGTGAAATAATCAAATAAGAAAGGGAGGTGGTGGTTCTCCCTCAAGCATTTCAACAGTCCTGGGTCACATTTTCTAGGGCAAAAGGCAAAGGGGAAAGGCAATATTTCATAGCAAGATACATACATTCAAATCATAAGCATTTCATAGCAACAAAACCCCATTTTTGTCCCACATTCCAAGTATATTTAATAAGAGAATTAATTTTCATGAAGAAGCCTGAAGTCCAATGTTTTAAAAGGTCTTTGAGGAAAGTTCATGAGGGAGATAGTATGTACTGAAGTCCAAGATATGCAGGCAGAGAGTCCATGATCATTGGGAAGGCTGGCAGATGAAACCCCAGCTGTGCTGCAACTGATTCACGCTTCTGGAAACTACAACTCTCACAAAGGACAGAAGTCCCAAGATCTAGCCATTTCCCAAAAGCCTCGTGGGGTCCTTGTTGTTGTCAGTGCCTTGGCAATGTGACCAAGACTTAACCCTTGTTGTGTAGTCTGGTGCCCTTGCCCTTTGCAGAACTATAAGTCACTATCCCTTATTTTTGGGGGGGGGGGTGCTCAACATCACTGCTGTCGCGCCAGGCATCGTCCCCCATTTTGTCTCTTTGCATTTCCTTTTTTCTGCCTCGGTGGAGTGTCTTGCATTTGTCCCTGTTGAACTTCATTGTGTTTTGTTGTTGTTCGTTTGTTCAGTCATTTCCTACTCTTCATGACCTCATGGACCAGCCCACGCCAGAGCTCTCTGTCGGGCATCACCACCCCCAGCTCCTTCAGAGTCAATCCAGTCACTTCAAGGATGCCATTTATTTATTTATTTATTTCTGTTATTTATTTATTTATTATTTAAACTTATATGCCGCCACTCCCCTGGGGCTCGGAGCGGCTTACAAGAATAGCTAAAATCTAACAAAGTTTAAAAGCAATTTAAAACAATTTAAAAACAACAGTATCAAACATTAAAAGCCTGTCGAAACAGGTATGTCTTACATGCCCTGCGGAAAGCTGGTAAGTCCCACAGGGCACGAACTTCAGGTGGCAGAGCATTCCAGACTGATGGCGCCACTGCTGTGAAGGCTCTGCATCTGGTTGCCATTAGACGCAAGGCCTTGACACTGGGGACTTCCAATAGATCTTGGTCCTCAGAACGGAGGGATCTCTGGGGTTGGTAGGGGGTGAGACGGTCCCTCAGATACATTGGCCCCAGACCATGCAAGGCCTTAAAGGTGAGTAACAACACTTTGTTACTTCTACCCCGCCCTTCCCACCCCAGAGGGGGACTCAGGGTGGCTTACAAAAGCACAATTTGATGCTGCCAACATCAAATTGTGCTTTTTAACAATCAGTTTCTGCACTGCAACAATAAAACCAATAAAACCGATTTCACCTAATTAACGCTCAGTGTTCGCCATCTCATAGTCCAAATTCCAATTCCACTTTGTCAGTCCTGTCAGTCCTAGTCATCTAATTGTCTTTATCTAGTTGTCAGATTGCCCGAAAGCCTGGTTTCCATCTAGCCCTTGGTCGGCCCCTCCTCTTTTTGCCTTCCATTTTCCCCAGCATCATTGTCTTCTCTAAGCTCCAGGTATTCTTAGTAGACATGGATTATCTAGACCCAGCACAGTCTGGCTTTAGGCCGGGACATGGTACCGAGATAGTCTTGGTCGCCTTAGTGGATGATCTGCGCCGGGAGCTCGACAGGGGGAGAGTGTCCCTGTTGGTGCTGCTGGACCTCTCAGCGGCCTTCGATACCGTCGACCACGGAACCACTGCTGTTTCTACTGTTTTTACTGTTTGTGAACCGCTGTGAGTCGCCTTCAGGCTTGAGATACAGCGGTATATAAGCAAAGTGGTCCACACCTTAGTTACCTCTAGATTGGACTATTGCAATGCCCTCTACGTGGGGCTGCCCTTGAAGACGGCCCGGAAGTTTCAACTTGTCCAACGGGCAGCAGCCATATTATTAACTGAAGCGAATTACAGAGAGTGGTCAACCCTCCTGTTTAAGGAGCTCCACTGGCTGCCATTTATCTTCTGGGCCCAATTCAAGGTGCAGGTTTTACCCTACAAATCCCTGAACAGTTTGGGACCCACCTACCTGCACGACCGCATTTCCGTCTATGAACTCACACAATCTCTTTGATCTTCCGAAGAGGCCCTTAGTTCGCTCCCGCCTGCATCGCAACTGCGACATGTAGGGACGAGAGAAAGGGCTTTATCTGTGGTGGCCCCCCGGCTCTGGAATTCACTCCCCAGAGACATTAGGCAAGTTCCCACGCTGGCAATCTTCAGGAGGAATATGAAAACCTGGTTATTCCAATGTGCCTTCAATGATTGAATTTAAAATACTCCCTCCCAAATTTCGCACAAATGACCTCAGAAGCACTTTATTTTATGGTTCGTGCAATGAATTCCTTCCTCAATCCGGATCTCCCTCCCCAACAGTTTCCATTGCCTAATCTCCCAGTGTTTTAAAATTTTAAATGTTTAATTTTTATCCTTAAATCTGGCCTTGCCTGTGCAATTTCTGTGTGTTTACTGTCCAATTTTATACTGCTGTCTCGTTTATTATTTAGATTTTGCATTTTATGTTTTCTAGTTCTGTTATGCCTTGTGTTATATTGTGTTATGCTTTTGTGTTATATTGTGTTATGCTGTATTGATGGGCATGGCCTCATGTAAGCCACCTCGAGTCCCCCTGGGAGAGATGGAGCGGGGTATAAATAAAGTATTATTATTATTATTATTATCTCAGGTGGGGTATCACCTGAAATAAAAACCATAATTTCGCTATATATATGTAATATACTGTAGAACTGTATTTAATAAACCAAAAACTAGTTACTTAACTTATCTGCTTAGTTGTTTCTTTGTTCATCCATCAGTCAGTTTCTTTTGTTGGTCTTGGTATTATTTAACTGTGAACTAAGATAAGTGAGGGGGAGGGGGAATTCTTTAACTAACCTGCCTATTAGTGGCGGGAAACAGCACCCATAGCACAGGCCCTTGCCTCTCCCAGCCTCCCCCTCACTTATCTCAGTAATGGTGGTCAATTAGAAGCCCATGACACCCCAGAACAGTAGATTGGATGAAGGTTGTTGTGGTTATGTGGTTGCTGGCAATGGCGATCACAGGCCCGCCAGAAATGTGTCCCACGTGGCATTCTGCTGCTTCCGCTGCTCCCTGCTCAAAGAACCCCTAACAGCCTAACTGGAGGTCCCAGAACTAGGTGCTCTGTGCTGGAGTTCTGTTGTTTTGGTCTACAGACCTCTGGCACAGAGTGTCTGTACTACACTACAGCAAATGTTTCATCCTCGGCTGCAGCACCTGGCCATGCAGGAGCCGAGGATGAAACATCTTTCTCAGCATGCAGCCCCATACTTCTCTGTATGCGGCCGCGTGTCATTGAAAATGGCTACGCGTGTCAGTGTTGACACACATGTCATAGGTTCGCCATCATGGCTCTAATCTGTTCAGATCATTTTGAATCCTGCTCCTGTATTCGATCCCATCTCCAAACTTGATGATCATCTCTGGCAGGCATCCTTAGAGGCTGTGAGGTCTGTTGGAAACTAGGCAAGAGTGTCCAGGGTGGGAGACTGGAACTCTTGTCTGTTTGAGGCGAGTGTGAATGTTGCAATTGTCCACCTTGATTAGTATTGAATGGCCGTGCAGCTTCAAAGTGGGGCTGATTGCTGTCTGGAGGAAACCATTGAAATCCACAATGTGGACAATTTCATCAGAAAGAAGGAAATAATGGAAATGAACAAAATCCGGCTGGCAGTTTTAAAAAACTCTAAAATCAGGGCAGTAAATACAGAATACTCAGAAAACAAAGGAATTCCAGACAAGAATCAATCAGGGCCAATTCACACCTCCAAACAAAGGGATTTCCCCAGGCAACTATCAGCCAGGCTTTGAAGCTGCAAGGCCATTAAATGCTAATCAAATTGGACAAAATGATACAAAATGGGGGACGCCAGGCTCGAGAGCAGTACATGCGAAAAAGATCTTGGAGTCCTCGTGGACAAGTTAAACATGAGTCAACAATGTGATGTGGCGGCAAAAAAAGCCAATGGGATTTTGACCTGCATCAATAGGAGCATAGTGCCTAGATACAGGGAAGTAATGCTCCCCATGCTCTATTCTGCTTTGGTTAGACCACACCTGGAATATTGGAATTCAAGAGAGATATTGACAAGCTGGAATGTGTCCAGAGGAGAGTGACTAAAATGATCAAGGGTCTGGAGAACATGCCCTATGAGGAGCGGCTTAAGGAACTGGGCATGTTTAGCCTGAAGAAGAGAAGGCTGAGAGGAGATATGATAGCCATGTATAAATATGTGAGAGGAAGCCACAGGGAGGAGGGAGCAAGCTTGTTTTCTGCTTCCTTGGAGACTAGGACGCGGAACAATGGCTTCAAACTGCAAGAGAGGAGATTCCATCTGAACACGAGGAAGAACTTCCTGACTGTGAGAGCTGTTCAGCAGTGGAACTCTCTGCCCCGGAATGGAGTGTGGTGGAGGCTCCTTCTTTGGAAGCTTTTAAACAGAGGCTGGATGGCCATCTGTCAGGGGTGATTTGAATGCAACATTCCTGCTTCTTGGCAGAATGGGGTTGGACTGGATGGCCCATGAGGTCTCTTCCAACTCTTTGATTCTATGATTCTATGGACAATTGCAAAATTCACACTTGTCTCAAGCAGACAAGTGTTCTTTCTCCCACCCTGACATATAAACCTCATTTGCCTAGTTTCTAACAGACCTCACAAGCTCTGAGGATGCTTGCCATAGATTCAGACGAAACATCAGGAGAGAATACTTCTGGAATATGGTCAGACAGCCTGGAAAACTCACAGCAACCCATCCAACATCTGCTTACAAACCTCCAGAGAAGGAAACCTTATCATAGTCACCAAACAGCTCTTACCATCAGGAAGTTCTTCCTAATGTAAAGGGGGGACCCCTTTCTTCATTGCGGTTTCTGTGAAATGTGCACCTGTGCTAGTTTCTGTGGCCATACAGCCCAGAAAACTCACAGCAACCCAGTGATTCTGGCCATGAAAGCCTTCGACGACACATTTTCCCAGCACTGTTAGTTATTATCAGCTAAGACATAGGATCCCTTTCTTCTGACCTACTCTTCCCTATGTACTATTATTGTTATGATTGTTTGTTTATGTCTCGCTTTCTCCTCTCTCTCTCTAAAAAAAGATTTTGGAAAAGCAACGCAAGCAGCATTCTGAAGGCAAAGGTTTATTTTACCAGGTTTCTCACAGTGTTAAAGCCTCTCTTTGCTCTCGCTATATATAAAACATCAGATGCAGCATCTTCAGGGATCACTTGGAATGTAAATGAAGTGCGGAGGGAGGGATCAAAGGGAGCCAAAGCCATTTCCCCATCATTCCTGGACTGAGAGCAGAACCACATTGCAGTGGCTTCCCCCACATTTTTCCATATCCTACTCACCACTCAACCCTTCTTTCCATCCAAAATCTCCCATGGATTTCCACTTTCTCTTACACAGAACATTTGAGATGTTGGCTTATCCTTTACGCAACGAGCCTCTGGCAGCTCATTGTCCTGGCTGTTTCCCTCACCCTTGAGTTAATAAAGCGAATCACAGTTAGCCAAAGAAAAATAATCTCGCCTGCCGGAGAGAAGAGTCTCCTTATCTTCCCAAGGCATCCGAAAGCCCTGAGCGCACAGTTTCCAGGCATCACGCATGGAGCAGTGGATTACACCACCCTCTCTCATTAAAGGTTAGCCAAAATACTGAGGGTTTTGCATGGTTTTTGTGCCTTTCTTCCAGCTTCAGGTGTTAAGCCCTGCATCCTGGGAGGAGACGGAGGAGAAATGGCCGTTGCTGCCCAGAACTCGCCACTGGAAAATGCTGGTGTCCTTGCCCCCCATAGAGATAAGGTAACTGTCGTCATGTGTAAAGCGCACGTTGGTGACGTGGCTCCCATGGCCCCGGTAGACGTGACTTGGCGCCTGCGAAAGAAAAAGAACGCACGTAGGAAGATAATTAATATTCAAAGTTACCTTTAAACTTTCCCAGAGGCTGGGAACAGCCTTTTCTGGAGAAAGGATGGCCATCTGCCGGGAGGGCTTGGATTGGATGTTCCTGCATGGCAGAAGAGAGTGGGACTGGGTGGCCCTTGGGTTTCCATTTGAACTCTTCTGTAATATAGACTGCATGGGAGTTTGGTGGAGTCTACTTCTCGGGAGACTTTTAAGCAGAGATTGAATGGCCATCTGTTGGGAGGGCTTTGATTGTGTCTTCCTGTCTGGCAGAAGAAGGTTAGGCTGGATAGCCCTTGTGGTCTCTTCCAATTCTAAGATTCTATACTGTATATACTCAAGTATAAGCCAAGTTTTTCAGCCTCTTTTTTAGAATTAAAAAGCCTCCCTTGGCTTATACTCAAATCAAAATTATTTATTATTTTAGTTGTTATTATTATTATTGTTATTATTATTATTATTATTATTATTACATTTATTATTTTATTCTATTTATTATTATTACATTTGCACTATTTTACTCTATTATTATTATTATTATTATTATTATTATTATTATTTGAAAACAACAGGATGAGTCCACAGCAGACAAGATCACTCTGCTGGCTGTTGTATTGGATCACACGTCTGAGACTTCCCAAGTGTCTAGGACTGTGTGATGTATTGGCGAATAAAGCATGCAGAACCCAGTAAGGTGGCCTTCTGCAGCTAACAGATGGTAATTTTGTCAGCGCAGATTGCGTTTAAGTGCAGGCCAAGGTCTTTAGGCACTGTACCCAGTGTGCCAATCATCACTGGGACCACCTTTACTGGCTTGTGCCAGAGTCTTTGCAGTTCGATCTTTAAATCCTCATATCGTGTCAACTTTTCCAGTTATTTCTCTTTGATCCTGCTGTTGCCTGGGATTGCAACATCGATGAGCCATACTTTGTTTTTTAACTCAATTGTGAGGTCAGGAGTATTGTGCTCCAAAATTCTGTCCCAGAATTTTTTAGTAGTTTGACATGTTTATTATTATTATTATTATTATTATTATTATTATTATTACATTTATAAATATACTTTATTATTACCTAAGCAGTTCAAAAAAGCTGAGATGTGAGTAGAGCAATTAGGCACTGCTTAAAACGGGGAGGTATTTTATGACACCATAACAATGCTGGCGATAAAAGAAAAAGGAGGAAATACTATGATCAAAAGGGCTCGGCGTCGTAGTAGATGAAGCGACAGCACCCCCTTTGGCCGGAATCAAGCATAATCTCCAGGTGCTGAAGTTGGAAAATGGCAAAATACCTCTATCTGCCTATCTTATATACCTAAAAAGGGAGTTGAATGTTTGCCATGTATGTGTGCATTGTGTTCCGATCTGAGTCCCCTTCGGGGCGAGAAGGGCGGAATATAAATACTGTAAATAAATAAATAAATAAATACTATTATTATTATTATTTTTCCATTATTTTACTCTATTATTATTTTATTGCAATTATTATTTTGCTCTATTTATTGTTATTATTTCATTTATTTTATTATATCATTATTTATTTATTTACTTCCAATATTTCTATCCCATCCTTCTCAACCTCCAAAGGGGGACTCAGGGTGGCTTACAACAGCAGCAATTAGATGCCGACAACATACAACATATTATGCACAACATTATATAAAAAACAAAACATTAGATTAAAATTGCCCCATTGTGTCCTAGATTTTAGAAAGGCAGACAGTGTTTGAGTATCGGGACATCCATAGGGAGACCAAGGTGCTTGTTTATGAAGCTATTGTCCTCCCAACCCTGTTATGTGCCTGCGAAACGTGGACTGTCTACAAACGTCATGCTCAACTCCTGGAACGATTCCATGAGTGTTGCCTCCGAAAAATCCTGAAAATCTCTTGGGAAGACAGGACAGGAAATGTCTGCGTGCTAGAAGAAGCAAGACCTCCAGCACTGAACTGATGCTCGTACGCCATCAACTTTGCTGGACTTAATGCCACGTTGTCTGAATGCCCAAAGGTCACCATCTCCCAAAGTAGTTATTCTATTCCCAACTCAAGAACAGGAAACATAATGTTGATGGACAGGAAAAGAGATTTAAAGAAAGGCCGTAAAAACTGTGGCATAGATACCAAGAACTGGGAAGCCCTGGCCCTTGAGCGCTCTAACTGGAGGTCAGCTGTGACCAGCAGTGCTGCAGAATTCGAACAGGCACGAATTGAGATGAAAGGGAGAAATGTGCCAAGAGGAGGAAGGTGCGCCAAGCCAACCCTGACCAGGAAACCGATGTCCTCACTGCGGGAAAACATGTGGGTCAAGAATAGGGCTCCACAGCCACCTACAGACCCACTACCAAGATACTACACCTGGAGGGCCATCATCCTTGGGCTACGAGTAAAGAATGGCAGAAAACATGTTTGACCCTTCCTCTATGTGAAACCTTTTAAATATTTAAGCATGGCTATAATATCTCCTATTCTCTATATGCCACTGAACATGGTCCAACCAGGCCTGCAATAGTGGTCAGAAAGCAGGTACAAATGACCTCTTGCCTAGAGGACTGTCCTTTTTTCCCCATCCTATTCCCCCCCCCCCCACTCCTGGCTACCTTGGGCTTGGCACAAGGATACTGGAAAAGGTGCACTTTGCAGAAATCATCTGCCACGGCCACAACCCGCTCATTGTGGGAACGGCAGAGAGAGTTGATGTCAGTGCCATCGGAGCCATCGGGCCACACTCCTGCAGATAATAATTGGAAGAAAAGGGGAATGAGAAAGAGAAAAGAGGCAGAAGGGAATGGGTAATGAAGAAGCCACACATTTATTTATTTATTACTGAATATACCTGTGTATTGATTGACCTTATGTATAAGTCAAGGGCAGTTTTTGGAGCCAAAATGGACAAGTCAAGGGTCATTCCTCTTATTTTACTTCCAAACTTACCAAAGACGTGGAAACCCAGCACACAGGTGTATGAGTTCCATTCCCGGTCTCTGTTCTCAAACCGATTCCTTAACAGCTTGCAGCCTTTGGCTACATCCCCTGCAGACAAAGAACAAACATGAGAAAATGTGTTGCACAGAAGAGGCCCCAGTACTCCTAAGAAAGTTTGCATTGTAAGTCCTCCACTGAATTAGTCAGAGTGTCCTATGACTTTTGCCAGATCTTTTCCAGGCTGACTATTTATTTAGTTAAGCAGTCCTTACTAATAAATGAAGAGGCAGGTATTTGAGTGCAGGGCTTTGCATCTTGGGATAAGCATGATACTTACAATAAAGGATTTCATAGTCTCCTGAATTGGACATGATGAATTTCCCATCCTTGGACCAGTCCAGATGTGTAATGAAACTGGAGTGTCCCTATAGTAATGGGGAAGAAGAGAAAAGGAGTGCTGATTTGGAGGTAGCTAACTCCAATTTAGTTGGGTTTTTCTTTTTAAAAAAAACATTACATAAGATGCTAAAAATTATCTCCCTATATCACTACTCAACACGGACTATAAGATTTTTACAGCAATCCTAGTCACAAGACTAACGGAATTCGCAGCAGCAAGAATAGGAGAAGATTGGGTGGGCTTTCTGCCAGGGAGACAGCTAAGTGACAACATAAGATCTGTAATAAATGTGATAGACTTTTATGAAAAGAACAACCAGAAAGAAGCTGCCCTGATGTTCTTAGATGCGAAGAAAGCATTTGATAATGTGAACTGGAATTTCATCCTGGATCTATTAAAAGAATTGGACATAGGTCACCAATTTACGAATGCAATCAGTTCCATCTATTTGCAGCAGTACGCCAAAATAACAATAAATGATCAACAATCAGAAAACATACCCATCCATGTCTGATTCTGTTTGTCCATTCATTTCTCCCCTTCCTTCTCCCCCACCTTTTTCTGAAGTTAGCTGACTTTAAAATGCTTTTCCCAACTTTCTTGCAAACATTGTTCCCACTCTTTCCATGTAAACACTGTATTTTGATTTCTCTGATTCATTTATTCTTTTCTCTTTCTATCCGCTCTTTCTAAGGAGCAACATATTCCAAATAAAAACATTTTTAAAAAAAGATGCTTCTAGTTGCTCCTCAGCAGAAGATTTCATAATATCATAGAGGCCAAAAGAAGGAAACAAAGAAAATAACAGCAATAAAACAATAAAACCCTAAGAGCTTTGAAAATTTTAAGAAAGTTATAAGAGTGACACATCTGTCCAGACTTTAGAGGAGAAAGCATAAGATTGAAATACTCTATAGCAGGGGTCCACAAACTAAGGCCCGGGGGCCGGATGCGGCCCTCCAAGGTCTTTTACCTGGCCCTCACTCAGGGTCAACTTTAGTCTGAAATGACTTGAAAGCACACAACAACAACAACAACAACAACAACAACAACGATACTACTCATCAGCCAAAAGAAGGCCCACACTTCCTATTGAAATACTAATAAGTTTATATTTGTTAAAAGTGTTCTTCATTTTAATTATTGTATTGTTTTTAAGTGGTTTTGCACCACAAATAAGATATGTGCAGTGTGCATAGGAATTAATTCTTCTTTTTTTTCAAATTATAATCCGGCCCTCTAACAGTTTGAGGGACTATGACCTGGCCCTCTGTTTAAAAAGTTTGAGGACTCCTGATCTATAGGACCAGGCTTTAGCACAGCAGGTTATCCACCAGCTGTAGTAAATCTTGCCAACTGAAAGGTTGACAGTTCAAAGCCCAGGTCAGGGTGATCTGCCTACCTAGCTATTTCCAAAACAGCAATGTGTGTAGGTAAGTGTTGTGGTTCAGACAGATGAAGATGAGAGGACTGGGTTTTCAGAGCCTGAGAGCATGGTGGATGGTTCTTTCGATGAGGGAAATGAGGGGATTTCAGAGCAAGATTCCGTCTGTGAGACGGGGCTTGAAAATGGAACTGTTTTGGAGTCCAGCAGACAGGGACATAACCTTTTGCCCACAAGGACTTCGCAATCCCTGATAAAGACCTGGCAGACGGGGGGCGGAGTTTGGACATGGCTGGCTAAGGAGGTCACCCTCTGAGCTCCTCGTGGGGGAAGAGAACTATTTGCAGTAAAATGAATTGCTAAGAACTGTTTGCTCCATACTCCACAACTGGAAAGCAGAAATAAGAACCCTATTTCCTGGAAGAGAAGAAAATTTGTATTTCCTATGCTACTTGGCGATGAGACAGACTGGCTGAAGACTGAAGGCTATCAGTAGAGCTTGGCTCCCTCCTCACAGCAGACAAAGCGAGAGGCAGCAAAGCCCAAGGGCACCAGCTGGGACCCAAAAGGGTCTTTCCCTCAAGGAGAGATTTCTAGACGGACCTGGCAGTAGTGTCCAAGGGGCAAGGTGGGCTGCAGGAGGTGATTTGGATGCCCAGGAAATTATCAGCCATGTGTATCTCAGAATAGAGAATAAAGAAGAAAAGTGAAACTACAACAAGAGCTACAGGAAATAAATAAGTAAGAAAGATCTCTTGGATTGTGTAACTTTGCAACTCTCTTTAATTCTCTCTGCAACTCTTTTAAACTCCCCTGAACTGCTGGGATAAATCTGAAAACCTCCCCTCTTCCCTGATTTACTGGTGTGCTGACATTGCGGAGTTTAATGGCGAGAGGAGGCTGATTAGCAAGACTGACCTTGAAGAGGAAATGTTGTGTCTGCGAAGTTGGTTTCTTTAAACAAAGAGAAGCAAACTGGAACTAAAGCCTGTTTGGAATATAATTGATAGATCTGAAGTGAGTCAAGCCCCTCCAGAAGACCAGGAACAGGAAGTGAGGTATTGAATATTGAACATAGACTTCCATATAGACTCAATACAGATTTACTATAGACTTAACAAGGAAGAACCAGGAAAGTTAATAGGAGATTGAGAGATAAGCACCATAATATATAGGCACAATAACAGTAACAAAGAAAGCAGAAGAAAGGGAAGCAACTCCAGCAAAACTGTCAAAGGTGAAAGGGAAGAGAAGGAGAGAGTGAATGCAGAGTCAAAAAGCGTGGGCCCAAAATCGTGAAAGACCATCTGATAAAACACTTGGGAGATTGCAAAGAGCTGAGAACGTTGAAAAAACCTAGCATAACACTGAAATGCAGAGAACTCCACCTCAAAAAAAGTCAGAAAAAAAGAGTAAACAAACCTTCCCTCTTGCCTCCACTTCAAAATCGTTGCCTACTCTCTCACAAACAGAGAGCATGACAGAAAAGGAAGATAGTAACTTTGACAAAATGTCAAAACAAATGTCAATGATTCTGAGAGAAGAAAACAACAAAAGATTCATGGAACTGGATGGCAGATTTGAGAAAGAGAGAAAAGAAAGAGAAAAGGAAAGGAAGGCAGAGAAAGAGGAGGAGTCCAGAAGGAGGAAAGGAGAAATGGAAGAAATAAAAAGTGCTTTCAAATCAGATTTACAAAATATCATAAAGGAAATGAAAGATGTACAAGCACAATTAGTTCAGGTGTCCCTGGATCAGAAAAAAAACAGATGAAAAATTCCAAAGTATACAAAAAATATACAAGATGTACATGGGGATATACAAGCAATAAAAACAGAGGTCGAGGAAAATAAAACAGGCCAGGAACGAAACAAAAAAAACAAAAACACAATGAAGATGGTGTACATGCAGGATGCTCAAAGAAGAAATAATATAATCTTGAGAAAGTGGCCAGAGGGACAAAAAGGAGAGAAGAAGGAAGATTTGAAATCAGAAATATTAAAGTGGCTACAGGATATTTCCCCATCGCTGAATTGGGAAGATATAGATATAGAACGTGCACACCGGTTGCCAACAGGAAAGAATAAAATGATGCCAAGAGATGTAATAATTCAAATATTACATTTTTCAAAGAAAGAAGCATTAATGAAAATAATGAGGAAAAACCCAGAAATATTAAAAATTGGAGGAACAAAACTAGAAATATATAATGACTATTGCCCAGAGAATGAAGTTAGTTACGTCAAATTGATGGAAGCGTGTATACCCTACATATGGGGATACCCACTACTCCTGAAGTCCCAATGGGCAGGGAAAAGATACAGTGTGAACTCCGTGGAAGGAGGACTAAAACTATTGAAGGAACTGAATATCAACAAGAAGCAGAATGAAGGAGGTACCAGCGGATCGATTGGGAACGGCGAGAAAGTAAAACAATAGAGGAGCAGGAGAACCGGTTGGAGTAGAGAAGGAAGAAAGTAAACAGGAGAAATTGAGTGGAGCAGTTGGAGAAATGGAGCTACAGGAAAACTATTAGTGAATTAAGCTTTGCAAGGAAAAGAAAAGAAAAAAATTATGAGCACTCGGAGGGAGGGTGACCTTGGGCCATAATCGGATTTTGTCTCCACCCATTTGGAAGGCCAGGGGGCCATGGTTGGGTTGAGACCCAACAAATGGGAATGTGGAAAAGGGAGAAGAAGGGGAAAGGGGGGAACAAAGGGAGGGGAGGGAGGGATAGAGGACAAAGGGAAAGGGTTCACACTAATCCGAGCCAAAAAAAATGTGAAGGTAAATAATATTTGGGATGTCCACTAAATTAAGAATCGCAACATTAAACACCAGGGGTTTAGGGACGGTAATGAAATGGAGGAGAATTGAAGCCTTATTGAAGAAAGACGCAGCAGACCTGATCTTCCTGCAGGAGACCCACCAAGCCAGAGAAAACACAAATGAGTTGAAATCAAATTGGATTAGACATTATGAAAAATCATTTGGGACATCTAAATCTAAAGGAGTAGCAATAATAATTGCCAATAAATGTAATATGATTGTAAATAAAGTTGTGAAAGACGAGGAAGGAAGATATATATGTATGGCGAAATAGGGGAAGAAAAGTTAGTATTAATAAATGTATATGCTCCAAATGTTAAACAGCAGGAATTTTATGAAAAAGTTTTAAATCAAGTAGAAAACTATCACCAGCAAAATATTATCTTTGGAGGAGATTGTAATTGTTGTATGGATGAAGAAAAAGATAAAACAATGCAAAGAATAAATACAGGATTAACAGATTTAAGTAAAGTTCATGAAGTTCAACAGTGACAAATGCAAGATACTCCACTTTGGCAGAAAAAATGAAATGCAAAGATACAGAATGGGTGACGCCTGGCTCGAGAGCAGTACGTGTGAAAAAGATCTTGGAGTCCTCGTGGACAACAAGTTAAACATGAACCAGGAATGTGATGTGGCGGCAAAAAAAGCCAATGGGATTTTGGCCTGCATCAAGAGGAGCATAGTGTCTAGATCTAAGGAAGTAATGCTACCCCTTTATTCTGCTTTGGTTAGACCACATCTGGAATATTGCGTCCAATTCTGGGCACCACAATTCAAGAGAGATATTGACAAGCTGGAATGTGTCCAGAGGAGGGCGACTAAAATGATCAAGGGTCTGGAGAACAAGCCCTATGAGGAGCGGCTTAGGGAACTGGGCATGTTTAGCCTGAAGAAGAGAAGGCTGAGAGGAGATATGATAGCCATGTATAAATATGTGAGAGGAAGCCACAGCGAGGAGGGAGCAAGCTTGTTTTCTGCTTCCTTTGGACACGGAACAATGGCTTCAAACTACAAGAGAGGAGATTCCATCTGAACATGAGGAAGAACTTCCTGACTGTGAAAGCCGTTCAGCAGTGGAACTCTCTGCCCCGGAGTGTGGTGGAGGCTCCTTCTTTGGAAGCTTTTAAGCAGAGGCTGGATGGCCATTTGTCAGAGGTGATTTGAATGCAATATTCCTGCTTCTTGGCAGGGGGTTGGACTGGATGGCCCATGAAGTCTCTTCCAACTCTTTGATTCTATGATTCTATGGTTCTATGATTCTAAAGTCATGAATAAATGGCAATTGAAGGATGTATGGAGGGTGGTAAAGGGTGACGAAAAGAAATACACATTTTATTCTGCTGTACATAGAGTATACACAAGAATAGATTACCTTTTTGTTTCAGCAAATATGTTGAGTAAATTGTTAAATGCGAATATTAGTAATATAAGGGTCTCTGATCACGCCTTGGTGTCAATGGAAATTGTGTTAAAATGTGAATATGAAAAAATGAAAAGATGGAGGTTAAACACTAGGATACTGAATTATAAGGAGATTGTGGAAAAAATAAGAGTCGAATGGCAAGAAATATGGAAAATAAATGAAAGGGACGTGTCAAAAGGAATACTGTGGGATACAATGAAAGCGGTGGTAAGAGGCTTATGTATAAAAGAGGCAAGCATATTAAAAAATTAAGGATGCTTGCCTCTTTTATACATAAGCCTCTCATCAATAATAGCCAATAGAATTAATAATTGTATGTATAAATATATAAAAAATGACCAGTGTGGTTTCGTGAAAGGGAGACAAATGCCAAATTTAATAGGGAGAGTAATAAATAAAGTTTGGGCAACTCAACAGGGGAAAACAAAAGTAGGGATACTGGCCCTGGATATATTTAAGGCGTTTGATTGTGTAGAATGGAGGACACTAAAAATAATTATGAGTAAGTTTGGAATGGGGGAAAAAATGAAAGGATTGATAGAACAATATTATTCAAACAATACAGTGATAGTAACAATAAACGATGGAGTGACAGGAGATATAAAGATAACGAGGGGAACAAGACAAGATTGCCCTTTGTTGCCAATATTGTTCGCCACAGTGATAGAATTACTTGCTAATGTAATAAGAAAAGATGCGAAACTAGAAGGGGTAGGAACAACAAAACAAAAAATTAGTTTATTTGCTGATGACACATTATTGACAATTTAAAATATAGGTGGCAATATGGATAGAATAAAGTCACATTTAGAGATATTTGGCAAAATAACAGGTTTACAAATTAATTGGAAAAAATCAGAAATGATGTTACTTAATTACACAAAAAAGGAAGAAGAAGAATTTATGAAACAGGTTAACATGGGAATAAAGATCAAGAATGAAATAAAATATTTAGGAATAATTATAACTAAGGAATTATATGAAATGGAAGAGGCAAATGTAACAAGATTAAGGAAAGTAACTCAAAAACAATTACGAGAGTATGAAAATATAAAACTATCATGGTTTGGAAGGGTAGCGCTAGTTAAAATGAAAATTCTTCCAAAGATAAATTTTATATTTAGAATGGTACCACTACAGATATCAGAGGAGGAATTAAACAAATGGCAACAATTAATAAATAAATATTGCAATGGCAATAAGAAAAAAAAGAATAAAAAACCCAATGTTGAGAAATGTGATAGGAATTTGGAATAGATACAAGGAAATATTATTATCAGAAAGTTCAACACTAACACCAATAATAATGGATAAAAATTCCCAAAAAATTTAAAAAATATATTAGATAAAAAATTAAGAAAGAAGAATATAGATAGAATTGGAGATTGGATAAAAGCAAACATGAGGAAGGAAACTATATTGAGAGAATTTAGAGAGATTAAACTCTCATGGTTCCATTGTCTACAGTTAGAGCAATGGTTCAAGAATTGGATAAAAAATAATGGGGAAGGAGGCAAACTTACACAAGTTGAACAAATGATACAAAAAGAAAGAGTGAAGGGAGGATACTACAAGCTGAAAGGAATAACTAGCAAATTGTATAAGATAATTATTGATATTAAGGGGAAAAAAAATAAAGGACGTAATATTAAGAGAGATATGGGAGGAAGATCTAGGGATTAGAATAAAAGAAGCGGATTGGGTACAATTATGGGATCAAAGATATTTAAAGAACTTATCGATACGTGTTAAAGCAAATTATTACAAATTGGTTTGGAAATGGTACTTAACACCAGTAAAGATTGCAAATATTAATAGGAATGCCACAAAAATTGTTAGTGAGGTTGCCAGGAGGTGGGTATATATATGTAGTGGTAATGTAAATATGTAAATGAATTTTGGGGGAAGGTATTTGGAGAGATAGAAGCTATAATGGATATGAAGATAGGGAAAAGTGCAAGTATTACATTGTTGTCACTATATAATGTTAAGAAATGGAAAAAAAACAGAAAGATGCAATAGATAACATGTTAACTGCAGCAAGATTACTGATAGCAAAGAATTGGAAAGGTAAAATAAACATATCAGTTGAAGAATGGTATAAAGAATTATGGAAAATAGCAATAAATGATAAATTGACATGTAGGTTAAGAGTCAGGAAAGGGGTATGGAAGGAAAATGATTTTGATAAAGTTTGGGGAAAAGTTATTGAGAATGGCTTAAAAGAAGTAGACGGGAAATTACCTCCACAAGAAGAAATGGTATTTTGGAAAGAGAATGCAAATTGAAGTGGCTCGGAAGGGGGGGGGGGGCACAGAGATATATATAAAATATACAAAAAATATACAATATATATATATACACTTGATGTAATGAATTGAGGATGTAATGAATTGAGGATGGAATATAAGATTATTGAAGATATTGATGTATTGATGTATTCTAAGAAAACCAATAAAAAATATTTGGAAAAAAAAGACCTGGCAGACTAAGATAGCTCGCCTGAGGGAACAGGGATATCAGGGTTGATCTTAGGGAGAAAAACATCAAGCTCAGGAAATCCAAAAGACTCAGTGAGAAAGAAGCGCAGAGAAACTTTCCAAAAGCCAGAAAGTCAGGGTCAAAGAAATGCCTTCGGGTTTTGCAGCCCTTAAATTAGAGAGCATCTTGTTGAGAATTCAGATCAGGCAACACTGTGTAATAGTAAGGCTATCAAGTCCTGTTTCCAGTTCATGTTTTTAGTCTAAGTTCTTGGGAGTTTTGTTTTAAGAAACTGTTATAGCCTTGGTTCTGGATTCATGCTTGTAACAGAATATCTACTTATAATGTAAGTTTTGAATGTGTTTATTAATGTTAGTATATGGCAAGCACAGGCCAGCTTTAGTTACAGCTGATTGGTTGATGCGTTGCCATAGTAGCAAAGCCTGCAGTAGAAATGTATTCCTTTCAGCAGAGCTAGGAGGAAAAAAGGGCGGAGCTAACTGTCAACAGAAGAGTGGACATTTTAAAAATATGAGCCAGTCTTTAGTTGGTTGAGCTAAAAGGAAGATGTCCCTGGCTATGTGAGAGCTGGAGGAGGTTCCTATGCTAAGTTTAAGTCTTCAGCCTTGATCTTTAAGGTGTTAAAGGAACTATTTTGAATTGGAATCTAGCTTGTGAGCTAGGGGAAAGGAGTTTCCAGTAATATATTGTGCCTTCAGTGGCAGAACAGAAGCAAATAAAAGGATAATCTGTGCATAAGTATTAGTCAGTGGGACTGAGGAGAAAAGATGTGAGGTATAAATAAAGTTTATTATTATTATTATTATTATTATTATTATTATTTTAAAGTGAAGGAAGTTACTAATCCAAGTTGGCAAAAGATAAGCCATTCTGAATGTTAAATAGTAACAGTTTCATGTGTTCATAATAATAAAAGTCAACTGTAACAATATCCAGGAAGTACTGTGAAGAAAATACTGTGTAAACAATATGCTTTATGTGTCTGAGAATCCACGAATAAACATTTCTTTGTTCAATTCTTTGTAAGACTTGTGTCAAGTTACTGAGGTTAAGATATTCTACAGGAAGACGGTTGAAGATCTTATTGGAGCTGAATACAGTTTATGGTGTTGAGTTACACATATTAAAAGTGACACATACAACATCATTTAAAAGTCAAGCCTCTTTTACAAATAAACACACACACACACATATAAGTGCTCAGCCACTCTATCTCCTTTCTCCCTACATATTGTATTGGTGACGGCGTCGTTCCAATGATAATGTTTTGATTCTTGTTTTTCTGGATTTACATTCATGTTTTGATTCTTGTTTCCCTGGATTATGCTCATGTTATGATTCACATTTTCCTGTACCATTTGGATTATTGCCTTTGAAGTGTTTTACTCCTCACCAGTGTAGTTGGGTTTTACTTACTTTTCTGAGTACCTGTTGGATTTTGCCTTTCCTATTCCTTTTGGTGATTTTTCCTTTTTATAAGTATTCCCTACTGCTTTTGGAGTCCTGATTGTTGCTAAGGGCAAGGTGAACTCTGGCTGGAGTGCAACAATAAATAGGTATTGCTTTAAAGCAGGGAGGTATTTAAGGCACCCATAAGGAAATGCCAGAAAAATGCTGGCGATTCAATCAAAAGAAGGAAGTTATGGACAAAGCTTTTCGGCAGGGAAGATGGAGCAACAGCACACTCCCCCCCCCCCCCATAGCTGGAACCGAGCACAGCCTCCAAGATGCTGAAGATGGGAAAGCTTATATATACCTCTATTTAAGTACAGTTATCTGTCTTGTCAGTGTATAACAGCATTGAATGTTTGTCATATATGTGTTCTGTGATCTACTCTGAGTCCCCTTCAGGGTGAGAAGGGCAGAATGTAAATACTGTAAATAAATAAGTAAATAAATATAATGCCCTGTCATTCCTGCTGCAACAAAGATATAATTCTGCTCACAGTGCAGCGGCCAAAGCGGATGTATTTATGCCCACTCTCCTCCACGTTGTATATATAGATGAAGTTGTCATGAGAGCCAATAGCCAAGAAATCCCCATCTGGAAGAAAAAAAAAGTCATAAGAAGAGAAGGATGGAAGACAAGCACACGAGCTAGATTGGGAAGCAAATAATATTCAAAAAGGAAACAACAGTCTAACCTGGTGAATAGCGCACCACCGAGAGTTGCTCATTCCCATCAGTGTAGCCTGACAGCACTTGCTGGGTCTCAGTGTCTATTACAACCCAGCTGTAAGAGAAAAATTAGTATTTTTAGGGGCCAGTAGCTAATTATGGGCTCCATATGCGCAATCCTTTGGTATAGGACTATCCCCAAATCTAAAAACGCAGTGGAAGCCCTGCCAATTGCATAAAAGCCACAGGCTGACTGGGGAAAGGATAGTTGGGGTTAAAGAAGTCATTACCGTCCAGTGCTGAGCCCCACCGTCACCACTTTCCCACTTGGGTGGAAGTCGGCACAAAGGCCTGTTTCCTAAGGAATAGAGAAAGAGGAGCCACATTAGATTTATTCAATACATTCGTAGGATATACGTAGGATAGATGTAGGTTAGATCAAACCAGATACAGCATTAATTCAACATGTTTAAAGCCTACACAGAAAAAAGACATAGAAGGCACCTGGTGATGAGACCAAAAACTGGTGACATTTTTTTAATCAGCAGGTCAAATATACCCAGAAACAGGTAGAACGTTGGCCACTAGATTGGCTTTTAATTGTTTAATTGTTATTGTTTTAATTGATTGTTTTAACTACTGCGGTTATTGCTGTTAAGTAAGTTATTTGTTGAATTGTTGGCATCAAATTGTGTAAGCCGCCCTGAGTCCCCCCTCGGGGGTTGAGAAGGGCGGGGTAGAAGTGCCCAAAATAAATAAAATAAATAAAATAAATAAATAACATTTGAGGCACCAAAAGTTCGGTTGGCCAGTGAATAATAATAACAGCAACAACAACAGCAGCATAATCATTTTAGCAGTTACTTTGAACTCAACAGCAACAACAACTATATTTTGGCAGTCATTTCCAACATGCCTACAAGAGCATGACAGTTATGCCCCCTTCTACACTGACATATAATCCAGTTCCTGATCCCACATTATCTGCTTTGAACTAGATTATATAGGAGTGTTTTTTTTAATCATTCAACAGGTTTATTTGATCAAATACCCTGCCGGGTGAACAAAAGGAAAGTACAGTACTGAGACACAACTCAGTTTTATAGCCAAAGCCTTGAGCATGCATGCAGGCTATTTTTAGGCTATTTTCTTCTATTTGTGCCCATTTCTATCTATTTATTTTTGGCACCAGCTCTTACCAGTATTCCTGTGCCTGCTTTTCTTGGCTGTCTTCCCCCTCCTGTGCCTGCTTCTTACTAGGCATTTCCCTTTCAAACTTTACCCCTGTCTGAACTCTCTGTTTTGGTTGGTACTTTTACAATATTATCTTAATTTTAGTGTAGGCATGGGTCAACTTGGGCCCTCCCTCCAGGTTTCCCAGATCCCAACTTCCACAATAACTCCCAAGAATTGGTAGGCTGTTAGGAATTGAAGTGAGAGTTGAAGTGAGGAATTGAAGTGAGAGTTGAAGTCAAAAACACCTGGAGGGCTGAAGTTTGGCCGTGCAGTTTATATGGCAGGGCAAACTCATAAAGCCCAGTTCAAACCAGAAAGGTTGGTTTCAGATACTAGACTACATGGCAGTGTTGATTCGGTCTGGGATACATAGAAAGTGGAATCCTGTAGGTTTAATATCACTAATTGGAAATGTGCCACATGGAAACAGATTGGGCTACTGACTGGGCTCCAAAGGCTATGTTTTCTGGCCTATCCGGGTACCATACCTCCAGCATGACGCTCCATGCCAGCGCGTGCTCCCCGCCATCCCACATGCAGAGCTGCCTGTCATAGCCACAGGTGACAATAAGGTCCCGCGAAGGGTGCGTGCCCAACCCCCAGAGTTCATCTGTGTGCCCCTGCAAAGGAAGGAAGCAGAGCAGGAGGCGGTGGAGGAGGAGAGAACTACGAATGAGGGGAAGCAGACTTCCCAAAAGCTGGCTCCACTTACTTGAATGATGGGCTGGAAGCCATCTGTCAAGCTCCCCAGGAGCAGGGCGTTGCGTGTGGTCCCCACTAGCAGCTCCCCGTTGTCTCCTTCGGCAATGGTGCGCACTGCACCAAATTGCTCTGGGATCTAGATTGGCAAAACAAATGACAACTGTATATGTCAGCATCACTGTATCAGCCTGGGCCTGGCTGCTTTGCTTCTCTGCCATAAAAAAAGGAGGAGGGGAGGGAGGCTGGGTACATTTGGAGAAGGTAGTATAGATAAGACATCTGTTTCAAGAGAGGGAAATTGAAGCTGCAGTTAACAGACTGTGGGCACAATATTTGGCCACTAAGCATCAGATAGGAGTTGGGGATGATATATAGAGGAGGTTTGAGCGGGGATCTGTGAGCCAAGGTGACTGCCACCAAGAAAGCAACTTTCCATGAAAGATGAGAAAGATTGGCTGTAGCCATGGTTTCTAAAGGTGGCTTCATCAATGCTGACAAAACAAGGTCAAGCTGCCAAGAGAGAGATGGAGGGGATACTGGAGGTGGAGATTCCTGTATCCTCTTAGGAAGAGTTGGACAAGAGGGTCCTCCTTTGTTTGAGAGGAGGGGCTTCCTGAGTTTAAAAACTGACTCCTTTGTTTGAGAGGAGGGGCTTCCTGAGTTTAAAAACTGACTCCTTTGTTTGAGAGGACGGGCTTCCTGAGTTTAAAAACTGACTCCTTTGTCTGAGAGGAGGGGCTTCCTGAGTTTAAAAACTGACTCCTTTGTCTGAGAGGAGGGGCTTCCTGAGTTTAAAAACTGACTCCTTTGTTTGAGAGGAGGGGCTTCCTGAGTTTAAAAACTGACTCCTTTGTTTGAGAGGAGGGGCTTCCTGAGTTTAAAAATTGACTCCTTTGTTTGAGGAGGGGCTTCCTGGTTATCCTATATAAACCAGTGTCGCGCGCGCCGGCAGTGTACGAAATCGTACACTCAGTGACCTACACTTTCACCCCTGCATACAGACAACAACATCAAACACACACCAAGAGGGGGTCATTAGCAACCTCTAGATGGAACAAACACGAAAACTTCCCGTCTCATGCACGAGCTGTGGCATGTTCAGCTTTTTCACACTACAATTACTCAATTACATCTGCCCCAAGTGTAAACAGATCACTCGCATGGAACATAGGATTCGACAACTCGAGGACCGTATTAACACCCTTAAGGACATTCAGGAACTTGAGCTGTTCTTAGACACCACACACCACACTGTCCTAGACACGCAGCCCATATCGCACCAACATTACGGGGAGGCTCAACAGAACAGCACCTCAGTTGTGGACAACCCTCAGGCTTGGAGAAATGTCACCCTTAGAAGGACACATAGGACCCGGAAGCCTCCTCAGAATACTTCCGCTCAGCTGCAGTTACACAATAGATTCCAAATTCTCACACAACTATCACCTGACCAAGAAACACAAAATATTGGGGAAGACCAGAATGGCTTAGATACTGATCAGTGGCTCATCCTTGATCAGTGTGCAGGGGATAGCCCTGACTGGGACAACACTTCACAACATTCACACTTGCGCAATCGTGCAGGTGTACCATCCCCAACCGTAGACCAGGTGCAACAGGAACACATACAGGAGAACCATAGGCTCTTGGACGAATCTCAATGGATTGTCCTTGACGAATGCACCGGGGATGTCGAGGAGGAGGACAACACTTTTCACCTACACAATTCACACCAACAGGATCACTTTTCTGGAGACCTACACACTACAATGCACAAAAGGGGCCCTGTCATTCCCGAAAGTAAACAGGTCTTGGTAGTAGGCGACTCCCTCCTTAGAGGAACGGAAGCTGTCATTTCCAGACCAGATGGGATGGCTCGAGAAATATGCTGCCTACCGGGGGCAAAAATACACCATATCACTCAGAGGCTCACCAGGCTCGTCAAGCCCTATCACCGTCCTCCCCTCATGTTGATTCATGTAGGAACCAATGACACTGCAAGGCATACGTTTCAAAAGATCACAAATGATTTTCGAGCTCTAGGAGCAAAGCTAAAAGAATGTAATGTACAGGTGGTCTTTTCATCCCTCCTCCCTGTTGTAAGACACGGACCCACAAGAGCCAGAAAAATAGTACAGGTCAATGACTGGCTTAGAAAATGGTGTCAGGAGGAACGCTTTGGCTTCCTCGACCATGGCCTGCTTTTCCAGGAGGATGGCCTACTGGCAAGGGATGGGGTGCATCTCACACAAGTAGGAAAACACCTTTTTGCTCACAGACTCGCAAACCTCATTAGACGCACTTTAAACTAGGTCCACCGGGGGAGGGGGACAACAGCCTTGCGAACACTACTTTACCCACAATATCTGGGAATCGCCAGAAGGCTAAACGGAGGGCTGCACAAACACAACAAGGACCAAGTACCCAAAGCACAATAATCCCAATTAAACAGCTCAGGGGAAGATCTCAGGGGCTCACATGTCTTTACACTAATGCACAGAGCATGGGAAATAAACAAGACGAACTCCAACTTTTAGCACAACACCACAAATATGATATCATAGGGATCACTGAAACCTGGTGGGATGACTCCTATCGCTGGAATGTAGATATCGAGGGGTATAACCTCTTTCACAGAGACCGAACAAAGGGGAGAGGAGGCGGAGTAGCCTTATATGTCAAAAACTCTTATGCTACAGAAGAGATTCAAGACAGCAATCTGGGAAACCAGCTTGAAATCATCTGGATAAGAATCAAGGGAACTGGGACTCAAAAAGATGTCGTTGTAGGCGTCTACTACAGACCCCCAAGCCAGGAGGAAGAACTTGATGAAGTCTTCTGCCAACAGTTGACCAAACATGCACAGAGAAGAGATGTAGTAGTCATGGGCGACTTCAACTATCCCGATATTTGCTGGAAAACAAACTCGGCCAAGAGTACAAGGTCCAACAAATTCCTCGCTTGCCTTGCAGACAATTTCATGGTCCAGAAGGTAGAAGAAGCAACAAGGGGATTGACTACTCTTGATCTCATCTTAACAAATGCGGAGGACCTGATCGATGCGGTCGAAGTGGTAGGATCCTTAGGGGCAAGTGACCATGTGCTCCTGCAATTTGAGGTACAAAGGAAGGCCGAAACTAAGACAAGTCAAACCCGCATTTTGGACTTTAGGAGAGCTGATTTCCAAAAAATGAAGGAAACGCTGAGCAGCATTCCGTGGACACAGATACTAAAAGACAAGGGAGTTACGGATGGATGGGAATTTCTCAAGAGTGAAATACTCAAGGCGCAATTGCAAACTGTGCCAACAAAGAGAAAAAATAGGACAAGTGCAAAGAAGCCAGAATGGATGTCCAAAGAACTTCTAACTGTGCTAAGACACAAAAGAGACATGCACAAGAAGTGGAAAAAGGGAGAAATCACCAAAGAAGAATTCAAACAAATAGCCAACACCTGTAGGGAAAAGGTCCGCAAGGCTAAAGCAAAAAACGAGCTCAGACTTGCCAGGGACATTAAAAACAATAAAAAGGGCTTCTATTCTTATGTCAGTAGAAAAAGGAAAAACAAGGAGGCGATAGGACCTCTTCGAGGAGAAGATGGGGCAATGCTGACAGGGGATAGGGAAAAGGCAGAACTACTTAATGCCTTCTTTGCCTCGGTCTTCTCACAAAAAGAGAGTCTTCAACCTCAGCAAGATGGAGTGGATGAGGGTTTGGAGGACATTCAACCCCAAATTGGGAAAGAAGTCGTCCAGGAATACCTGGCCGCTCTTAATGAGTTCAAGTCCCCAGGGCCAGATCAACTACACCCCAGAGTATTGAAGGAACTAGCGGAAGTCATTTCGGAACCATTGGCAACCATCTTTGAGAGTTCTTGGAGAACGGGAGAAGTTCCAGCAGATTGGAGGAGGGCCAATGTGGTCCCAATCTTCAAGAAGGGAAAAAAGGATGACCCAAACAACTACCGTCCGGTCAGCCTCACGTCGATACCGGGCAAGATTCTGGAAAAGATTGTTAAGGAAGCGGTCTGCAAACACTTAGAAACAAATGCAGTCATCGCTAATAGTCAACATGGATTTATCAAAAACAAGTCATGTCAGACTAATCTGATCTCTTTCTTCGATAGAGCTACAAGCTGGGTAGATGCGGGGAATGCCGTGGATGTAGCGTACCTGGATTTCAGTAAGGCCTTCGACAAGGTCCCCCATGACCTTCTGGCAAGGAAACTTGTCCAATGTGGGCTAGGCAAAACTACGGTGAGGTGGATCTGTAATTGGTTAAGTGGACGAACACAGAGAGTGCTCACTAATGCTTCCTCTTCATCTTGGAAAGAAGTGACAAGTGGAGTGCCGCAGGGTTCCGTCCTGGGCCCGGTCCTGTTCAACATCTTTATTAATGACTTAGATGAAGGGCTAGAAGGCATGATCATCAAGTTTGCAGACGACACCAAATTGGGAGGGATAGCCAATAGTCCAGAGGACAGGAGCAGAATTCAAAACGATCTTGACAGATTAGAGAGATGGGCCAAAACTAACAAAATGAAGTTCAACAGCGACAAATGCAAGATACTCCACTTTGGCAGAAAAAACGAAATGCAAAGATACAGAATGGGTGACGCCTGGCTCGAGAGCAGTACGTGTGAAAAAGATCTTGGAGTCCTCGTGGACAACAAGTTAAACATGAGCCAACAATGTGACGTGGCGGCAAAAAAAGCCAATGGGATTTTGGCCTGCATCAATAGGAGCATAGTGTCTAGATCTAAGGAAGTAATGCTACCCCTCTATTCTGCTTTGGTTAGACCACACCTGGAATATTGTGTCCAATTCTGGGCGCCACAATTCAAGAGAGATATTGACAAGCTGGAATGTGTCCAGAGGAGGGCGACTAAAATGATCAAGGGTCTGGAGAACAAGCCCTATGAGGAGCGGCTTAGGGAACTGGGCATGTTTAGCCTGAAGAAGAGAAGGCTGAGAGGAGATATGATAGCCATGTATAAATATGTGAGAGGAAGCCACAGGGAGGAGGGAGCAAGCTTGTTTTCTGCTTCCTTGGAGACTAGGACGCGGAACAATGGCTTCAAACTACAAGAGAGGAGATTCCATCTGAACATTAGGAAGAACTTCCTGACTGTGAGAGCCGTTCAGCAGTGGAACTCTCTACCCCGGAGTGTGGTGGAGGCTCCTTCTTTGGAAGCTTTTAAACAGAGGCTGGATGGCCATCTGTCAGGGGTGATTTGAATGCAATATTCCTGCTTCTTGGCAGGGGGTTGGACTGGATGGCCCATGAGGTCTCTTCCAACTCTTTGATTCTATGATTCTATGATTCTATGATCCTGAAACCAGGACGAGCCACCTTCCCTGCGGCAATATGCTGACAGTGCTCACAGCACTTGATCGAAGAAAGTACTAGACCCTCATCTGCCAACGTCGCAAGGAACTGAAGGAGTGAAGTAGGGGCCTG
Organism: Anolis sagrei; assembly: GCF_037176765.1. NCBI lineage: Eukaryota > Metazoa > Chordata > Lepidosauria > Squamata > Anolidae > Anolis > Anolis sagrei. The sequence goes on from NC_090032.1 coordinate 12,559,797, forward strand.
CAGAGGCTGCACACCATGTTGGTGTGTAAATGCCACAAAGCGCTTCCACTGAGCCTTGTACAAGTGCTGTGTTGATGGCTGGTGTACAGCATTGAGGATGGCCATTACTGCTTCAGGTAGTGGTGCAGCCTGACCCGCCATGCCGTCGAGGTCTGGGTGATGGACCTGACCGTCCTGGATCGTGAGCAAGTCCGGCCGACTGGTCAGTGGCAGATGATCGCCCACAGCCATGGTCTTGAGGAGGGCGAACCAGGGTTGTCTTGGCCACCAAGGCTCTGTACGCATCCAGTTTGGCAACCACTCTGCTGAGAAGTATTGGTGGAAAAATGTACAACAGGGGCCCGTGCCAACTGTAGAGGAATGCATCCCCCAGACATCCCTGCTGCATGTCCTGTGGCATCCTGGCACAGTAACTTTTGCATTTGGCATTGACTGGCACTGCAAACAAGTCAATGTACAGCCATCCCTACTGTCGAAAGAGGAGGTGGGTCGTGAGGGTGGAGGGACCACTCGTGGTCGGTGGGCCCAGTCCTGCTGAGGTGGTCTGCCACCGTGTTGTCTTGGCTGGGCAGATGCAACGCCACAAGATGGATTTTCCTGGGAATGCACCATTGCCAGATGTCGAGAGCCAACTGCAGCAAAGAGCAGGACCGTGTCCCTCCTTGTTTGTTAATGTACCAGATGGCTGTTGTGTTGTCCGTGCGAATCTGGACCACATGGCCCCTGAAGGAAGCACTCAAATGCTCAGAGCACCTTCTGGACAGTAGTCAGCTACAACACATTGATATGGAGTTTGGTCTCGGCCGATGTCCACAGGCCTTGTACTGAGAGGGTGCAGGAGTGGGCTCCTCAGCCTTGAAGAGAGGCGTCGGTGGTGACGACTGCTGAAGGCCCTGGAGGGCGAAATGGCACGCCCATGCAGACACTGTCGCAAAGAGTCCACCAATGGAGGGAGCACCGGACGGATGTTGGTGGATGTAACATGAGGTGCTGGCTGTGATGGAGAGGGTCGAACACCCTGATGAACCACATCTGCAGCGGTTGAAAGTGCAGCCGGGCAAATGGTGTTACAGCAGTTGTTGAAGCCATATGCCCCAGCGTCGACTGAATGTGCTTGGTCTGCACAGAGGACGAATGACAGATTACTGCACAGCTGCTGGGAGGTTGCAAAACCGCTCTTCCGGAAGATACGCCTTGCACTCAATGGAGTTGATATGCACACCAATGAAGCAAATGTCTTGCATCAGCTCTAGGTGGGACTTCTGCACATTGACCACGAGGCCGAGACCCGAAGGGAGCGTGAAGTCCAGATGTTGCAGGAGCTGTGAGCGATAGGCCCCAACGACCAACCAATCATCGATGTAAGGAAACACAGTGATCCCTTTCACCCGTAAGTAAGCTGCCACCACTGCCATGACCTTGGTAAAGACCTGAGGTGCAGTACAGATCCCGAAGGGGAAGGCTGTAAAAGAATATGCCTTGTCACCTATTTTGAAGGACACTTGTGGTGGCATGGCGTGATGGCTATGTGGAAGTAGGCATCCTTCAAATCTATTGTGGCGAACCACGCCTCACGAGGAAGAAGTGGCAAGATGGTCTGGAGAGTCACCATGTAAACTTGCATGGTCGGATGTATTGATTAAGACTACACAGATCCAAAATAGGCCTTTGGCCGTAATCCTTCTTAGGGACTAAGAAATAGGTGGAGAAAAAAGCAGAAGAATACTGAGAAGGGTGAAGCAGCACAATTGCCCCTTTCTGGAGGAGGGTGCGAACCTCATCCAAAAGGACATAGTTCTAACAAAGCCGAGATGTGGAGGACTTTCAAACTCAATAGAGTAACCATGATGAAGCACATCAAGCACCCACCTATCGGTGGTGATAGATTTCCATGCCTTGTAGAAGCCGGCCAAACACATGCCGAAGCACACAAGTGATGTTGGTTGAGAAGAAAGTTGAAGTGAAGGCACCCTGTGAGGAAGTGAAAGGGAGACAGGTGGAGAAAGGGGAGGGGAGATGTCACTAAAAACAATGTTTGCCCTTGGTTTGAAACTTACCCTTACCCTGCTGACGCGTTGAAGACTGCATCTGCTGCTTTGGTGAACGTAGAGCTCTCTGCTGGGTAGAATTACATGAGGAAGACGGATAAGTTCTCCGAGTGGATGAAGAGGACTGCTGGCCTCTAGGCCGAGAATGATAAGAGGGCTGCGTGAAGCCAAACTTGTTGGCAGCCTGCCTGACTTCTTGAGACTCCTTCAAGTTGGTGTCTGTCCCAGGACTGAACAACCCAACAGGCTTGTCCTCCACCAGCATCTTGCCTTCCTTTGACAGTGTTGAAATGCGCAGCCACACATGCCTTCTGATTGACATGGCAAGAGAAAACCGCTTTCCTGCCGTGTTGGCAATGTGCTGAGCCATGTCCTTGTGGGCACGAGTGAGCACAAGAGCTTCACGATGGTACATCTTGGCCATGCTGTGCTAAGGCGATGGGAGCAGATCCAGGTATGGCCCGATCTTGTTCCACAGAAAGGCGTTGTAGGAGGACATGTATGCCCCATAATGCGCCATACGAGCCGTCAGGCTGGCATTGGCATGGGACTTCTTCCCCATGATTTCCATCATTTTTCCCTCTTTATCTGGAGGAGTGGGCTGAGTCTTATGGCAATGCTTGCACTTGGCCACGTTCACCACCACAGTGTTAGGCTTAGGCAGCCGTGCTACCCAATCTGCAGATGCAAGATCAATGAGGTAGTGTGCGTCCCATGCCCTAGAAACTGCTGGCACCGCTGACAGGGCTTGGTCAGGATTCTTAGTAAGCTGGAGTAAGTATGGAAGAGCAGGTAAGGTTGTAGAAGCCAATAGCTGCTGGACCTGCTCATCAGGAGGAAACATTGGATCCTTTACTGCGGTGTTTCTCAACCTGTGGGTCCCCATATGTTTTGGTCTTCAACTCCCAGAAATCCTAACAACTGGTAAACTAACTGGGATTTCTGGGAGTTGTAGGCCAAAACACCTGGTGACCCACAGGTTGAGAACCACTGCTCTACTGGGTCCCGCCCCTTCTTTGTGGAAAGATTCTTAGCCTTTGACATACGAATCATCAAAGCTGAAAACACAGAAGTGTCCTCTGAAGGTGGTGCTGGGGAGGTGTCTGCAGGCTCTGGGGCCTTAGGCACATCCATGGAGGACGCTGACTCCGAGGCAGAACAAGGCTCGTCTGGAAGGTCTTGCAGTGGAGTCACAGCGCGCTGTGGCACTTCCTGCTGCAGAGGCACCAGTTGGGCAGGAGGTTGTGGGCGTACTGCAGCCTTAAGCTGAGGCTCCTGAAGTGGAGCAAGGCAGTATGGTCTCCCCCGGAGGATAACGAAAGCCATAGTGTTCATCCAGCTGACAGCCCTCTGACCTGGCAGTTGCACTGGCAGTGTAGGGCTGGTGCCGGCCATATGGGTCTGGGCTTCGACCCCGCCAAAAACCTGGAGATGGGAAGCAATTCTGAGAACTGGACCGCCACATGGTCCTCAAAACCGAAGATTGATAGGAGGGAGATCTGCACGACCTGCGCTGTTCCCTTGGTGACAGGGCAGCTGGTAGCAAAAGAGCTTGCCCAGGGCTTAAGCGCCGATGCGCACTGCCTGCCAGCAAGCCTACCGAGTTATTCCACCGGTTTGAGCCAACTTGCGGCTCTTCCAAGGGCTGCGGCATCAAGCAGGAAGGGGAGGGTGAAGCCCCGTCTCCACTTCCGGTCAAAGCCAGAAGTATACGTTGCACCTGCCCCAGCTGCTCTTGCGGAGGAGTCTGGAGCGGCAAAGAAGGCAGCGTGGGCTGCAGCGCCTGCTCCAGAGAAGGAGGCTGAGAAGGCGGTGACAGGAGCGAGGCAGCAAGGAATGACGGCTATGGAGAACGCTGAGCATGCCGCTCGTCTTCTGCGTTCCCTCCCTTCTTCCCAGGTGAGGGAGTCCTCTCTTCAAGGCCTTTTCGCTTTGCAGAAGCCGAGGCCAGGGAAGCACTATTCTGGCCCTTCAGGGGTCCAGAAGGCTCTGATACTGCTCGGTGTCCATCAGAAATAGAAGGCAATAGAGTCCTTTCACAAAGGAGGGCCTTCAGTTGCTGCTCCCGGCTTTTCCTTGCCTGCGGCGTGAAAGCCTTGCAGGCAGAGCAGGACTTCACAGAATTACTTTCTCATAAACACAGGAGACACAAAGCATGGCTATCTGTATCAGAAAGCTTCTCCCCACAAGAAGCACATTTCCTAGCAACTACAGTAGAAGCCATCATCAATTTAGGGATGAGACAAAAGAGCATGACAGCAATACGGGAAACCAGCTTGAAAGCATCTGGATAAGAATCAAGGGAACTGGGACTCAAAAAGATCTTATTGTAGGCATCTACTACAGACCTCCAAGCCAGGAGGAAGAACTTGATGAAGTCTTCTGCCAACAGTTGACCAAACAGGCACAGAGAAGAGATGTAGTAGTCATGGGCGATTTCAACTATCCTGATATTTGCTGGAAAACAAACTCGGCCAAGAGTACAAAGTCCAACAAATTCCTTGCTTGCCTTGCAGACAATTTCGTGGTCCAGAAGGTAGAAGAGGCAACAAGGGGATTGGCTACTCTTGATCTCATCCTAACAAATGCGGAGGACCTGATCGATGCGGTTGAAGTGGTAGGATCCTTAGGGGCACGTGACCATATGCTCCTGCAATTTGAGGTACAAAAGAAGGATGAAACTAAGACAATCAAACCCGCGTTTTGGACTTTAGGAGAGCTGATTTCCAAAAAGTGAAGGAAACACTGAGCAGCATTCTGTGGACACAGATACTAAAAGACAAGGGAGTTACAGATGGATGGGAGTTTCTCAAGAGTGAAATACTCAAGGCGCAGTTGCAAACCGTGCCAACAAAAAGAAAAAATAGGATAAGTGCAAAGAAGCCAGAATGGATGTCCAAAGAACTTCTAACTGTGCTGAGACACAAAAGAGACATGCACAAGAAGTGGAAAAAGCACAAAACGAGCTCAGGCTTGCCAGGGACATTAAAAACAATAAAAAGGGATTCTTTTCTTATGTCAGTAGAAAAAGGAAAAACAAGGAGGCGATAGGGCCTCTTCGAGGAGATGCTGACAGGGGATAGGGAAAAGGCAGAACTACTTAATGCCTTCTTTGCCTCGGTCTTCTCACAAAAAGAAAGTCATCTTCAACCTCAGCAAGACGGAGTGGATGAGGGATTTGAGGACATCCAACTCCAAATTGGGAAACAAGTCACACAGGAATACCTGGCCACTCTAAATGAGTTCAAGTCCCCAGGGCCAGATCAACTATACCCCAGAGTATTGAAGGAACTAGCGGAAGTCATTTCGGAACCATTGGCAACCATCTTTGAGAGTTCTTGGAGAACGGGAGAAGTTCCAGCAGATTGGAGGAGGGCCAATGTGGTCCCAATCTTCAAGAAGGGAAAAAAGGATGACCCAAACAACTACTGTCCGGTCAGCCTCACGTCAATACCAGGCAAGATTCTGGAAAAGATTGTTAACTGTGGTCTGCAAACACTTAGAAACAAATGCTGTCATTGCTAATAGTCAACATGAATTTATCAAAAACAAGTCATGCCAGACTAATCTGATCTCTTTTTTCGATAGAGTTACAAGCTGGGTAGATGCGGGGAATGCCGTGGATGTAGCATACCTGGATTTCAGTAAGGCCTTCGACAAGGTCCCCCATGACCTTCTGGCAAGGAAACTAGTCCAATGTGGGCTAGGCAAAACTACGGTGAGGTGGATCTGTAATTGGTTAAATGGACGAACCCAGAGGGTGCTCACCAATGCTTCCTCTTCATCCTGGAAAGAAGTGATGAGCGGAGTGCCGCAGGGTTCCGTCCTGGGCCCGGTCCTGTTCAACATCTTTATTAATGACTTAGATGAAGGGTTAGAAGGCAGGATCATCAAGTTTGCAGACGACACCAAATTGGGAAGGATAGCCAATACTCCAGAGGACAGGAGCAGGATTCAAAACGATCTTGACAGATTAGAGAGATGAGCCAAAACTAACAAAATGAAGTTCAACATGGACAAATGCAAGATACTCCACTTTGGCCGGAAAAACGAAATGCAAAGATACAGAATGGGGGACAATGCCTGGCTCAAGAGCAGTACGTGTGAAAAAGATCTTGGAGTCCTCGTGGACAACAAGTTAAACATGAGCCAACAATCTGATGTGGCGGCAAAAAAAGCCAATGGGATTTTGGCCTGCATCAAGAGGAGCATAGTGTCTAGATCTAGGGAAGTAATGCTACCCCTCCACTCTGCTTTGGTTAGACCACACCTGGAATATTGTGTCCAATTCTGGGCACCACAATTCAAGAGAGACATTGACAAGGTGGAATGTGTCCAGAGGAGAGCAACTAAAATGATCAAGGGTCTGGAGAACATGCCCTATGAGGAGCGGCTTAAGGAGCTGGGCATGTTTAGCCTGAAGAAGAGGAGGCTGAGAGGGGATATGATAGCCATGTATAAATATGTGAGAGGAAGCCACAGGGAGGAGGGAGCAAGCTTGTTTTCTGCTTCCTTGGGACACGGAACAATGGCTTCAAACTACAAGAGAGGAGATTCCATCTGAACATGAGGAAGAACTTCCTGACTGTGAGAGCCGTTCAGCAGTGGAACTCTCTGCCCTGGAGTGTGGTGGAGGCTCCTTCTTTGGAAGCTTTTAAACAGAGGCTGGATGGCCATTTGTCAGGGGTGATTTGAATGCAATATTCCTGCTTCTTGGCAGGGGGTTGGACTGGATGGCCCATGAGGTCTCTTCCAACTCTTTGATTCTATGATTTTAGTCAACAATACCAGTCCGAAGTCAGGGTTGGAGAGATTAGAGAAGTCCGTTGAACAGTCCAAGTCAGGGTTGGAAAGAGAAGAGTAATCCAAAAGACAGTCCAAGTCGTAGGTAAATTTGTAAATTTTCAGAGAGGTTCCTAAGAGCTGCTGCTAAGGTGGCTAGAACAAAGGAACTAGAGCTACAGCCTTTCCTACAGCACATATGCCTCATGGGGAAGAGGGGCGGGGCTGCAGCCACAAGCCTTGTCAGCTTTTCAGAGGTTTCCAGTGATTGCTGCACAGGTGCACCAACTATCATATGTGCTTATTTCACCAGACACCACAAAGGAGAACTATCTTTTTAGGATTGTGAAAGATGGAATAAACCACTTGTCTGCAGCGTTTTATTGTTATGAGCTTGATTTTAACTCCAAGATCTTCCAGATTCTTTTTGTCCATAATATTTTATTGAGAATAGGGGGTAGGAGGTTACAGAGTTGTGCATCTAAGGTGGTTTTTCCAGTATATAATAAAATGAAATAAAACAAAATATATCTTCTATAGTGAAAGAATGGGTAGGACAGGGGACTAATAAAAAGAAAAAAGAAAAAAAGGGTATTGAGACTTCCTCATTCCAACTTTGCAATTTGGTGTCCTTTTCCTTATATCAGTCTTATTTATTTATTTATTTATTTATTTACTGTCCTTGTATACCGCCGTTTCTCAGCCTAATTGGCGACTCAACGCGGTTTACAACAAAATATACAGTGCACAGTATACAATTAAAACCATAAAAAACATAATACACAATATTACACGAAATCACAATCCAATACATCTCCTAACTAAAATCGTGGTCCAATTGCATCATCCATATTACCAATCCGAATCAACACATTCATTGCACCGAATTAGCCAAATGCCTGCTTGAACATCCAAGTTTTTAGTCTTCTTCGGAATACCATCAGCGAGGAGGCTGATCTTACCTCCATGGGAAGGGCGTTCATCTGGCTCTCATCTGGCTGTCTGCCCTGTTCTGATTCTCCCTGTAGCTTTTCTTTTATAAAATTTTCAACTGTGAACCAGTCAATCTTTTCTTGGATTTTCTGTCGTTTAAATCTTATTTGTTGAGTATGGCTGTCCATAGCCTTTATGTCCATAATTTTCATTAACCAGTCCTCTATTCTGGGTTGGTCCTGCCTTTTCCAATTTTTTGCGAATACCATTCTGGCCGCCGTAATCAGACAATTAAATAGTATTTCCATTTTTTCCATGTTTAAATTGACTAGTCCCACTTTCTTCTAGGAAGATCTTCCAGATTCTGACATTAAGACAGTTGAACCAGACACAATGTTATTCCAGATGAGATCTGGCCAAAGCAGAATAGTGTGGGAGTATGATTTCCCTCAATATTGATGCAATCTAGAATTGCATTGGCCTTTTAAACTGCCACATTACATTGTTGACTCAAGTTTGGAGTTCTGCAGTCCTCCAAACAGGCCTGCTATGCCATTAAGAGACATGGCAAGTAAACCATATTTCCTCCCCACTCTCACCATACTTCTGCCTTACCTCTGCTTCCTGCAGGAGGCTGAGCCCAGGGCTCCATCGGACCAGACGCCGGTCTTTGCCGCCTCCGCTGAGCACTGAGCCATCATGGCACAGGCAGAGTGAGAAGATGCTGCCTTCGTGGGCCCGTGTTTGCTTGCCGATTTGGTAGGTCCCTGGTAAAGAAAACAAGGTGAAAGACTGAGATCTCCATGACAAATACCCATCCGGTGTATCCATTCTTTTATTTTGGTTTTAGTTAACAGGGTTCAACTATGATTCATGCCGGATCTTCTCTGGAGTGCCCTTTCCCTATCGGAAGGCTGTTTGAATCACAATGGCTTCTGAATAAAAAGCTCAAAGGACATTTAGGGAATTGTAGTAAAAAAAAAAGAAAAGATCAGCTTTTCCATCCATTCACCACTGGCTCCAAGTAAGGTTGCATCTGTACTGCCATGTAATTCAGTATCTGGTTACAGATCTGCATTGATATGGCAGTGTAGATCCATAATAATCTCCAATCAGATACTGATTATATGGCAGTGTAGACTGCTAATAATCTCTAATCAGATACTGGATTATATAGCAGTGTATACCCATAGTAATCTCCAATCAGATACTGGATTATATGGCAGTGTAGACTCCTAATAATCTCAAATCAGATATTAGATTATATGGCAGTGTAGACTCATAATAATCTGGAATCAGATACTGGATTAAATGGCAGTGCAGACTCATAATAATCTGAAATCGGATAATGTATTATATGGCAGTGTAGATCTCCAATCAGATATTAGATTATATAGGAGTGTAGACCCATAATAATCTGGAATCAGATATTAATTATATGGTAGTGTAGATCCGGCCTAAGTGAAAGAGTGTACATTTTGTATGCAGAAGGAGGCAGATTCAATCCCTGGTACCTCTGATGCCTATTCTATTTTGGTAATAACCAAACAGAACCTGTAATAGCCTCAATGCTCAGCTATGCCACCCAGGCTTTCTCTTGGAATGAGCTTTACCTTTTGCTCCTTTGCCTGGCGTACTGATATCTGCCTTCATCCAGGTCCAAGTGAGGATGTTGCCTTCCGAGTCTCCAGTGAGGACATCATTATTGGTGTCAAACACAAAGCACTGGATGAACTTGGGTTTCTTGTATTTCTGGAAAGATCGAGATAGGAGGAAAGTGAATAGAATTATTTTCAGGTCCAGATATCAAACTGGGTCTTTTGTCCCATTTCCATTAATCTGTGCATTCTGTGAATTTTAATCTGCATTTTATCTGTATTTGTTCTATATATATTAATAGTGTTTTTGTTTTATCTCACTGTTTTAACCACAAAGAGGGTTAGCCATTTGGCAAGTCACTTCACTACCGAGAATGTATGCCAATGGAAGCAGAAACATTGACTGAGTCAAGAAGTTAAAGATAATAATAACAACAACACGTTTTATTTGTTACCTGCCTCTCCTATCAACTTGAGGTGAAGTACAACCAAGAAAAAAAACCTATCAATATTAAATGCTTTGTAGATAAGTCACCAGAAGCTGATGGTTTAGTTGATGATTTAGATAGCACTGTGAGCTTTCCTGTGTATAGTTCAGAGAAGATTGTGAGCTTTCCTGTGGCACAAAGTGATGAGCCCTCAAGTCTGGGAAATAATAGTTCTCTCTGTGAGAAAACCAGCTTGAAATGTGCAGGGCCTCAAGGGCACTCAGGGGAGTCAGAAGTAGCAACAGCAGATAAGGAATCGAGTGAAGAGCTGAGTGATAAGGAGGGTTCCCATTGGAACCCACCTGCAAGCTATGAACAAACGTCTTTGTTTACAAATCAGAGCTGAAAATAGATTGCATCGTTCAGAGAGATTATGTGGGAAAGTTGGGAAGGAAATTCATGGGAAATGGAAAGATTTAATGGGTGTCTATTAAACAGCAAGTTCTTTACCTTAAGGTCAGTTCAGGCAACACAGTTTGAATAGTTTATTAACAAGGTAATTGTCTTTTATAACATGTGCATGCACACTCACACACTGAATGATCTGTCTTGAAAAATCTGATGCCAATGTAGATGTCAATGTGAATTCTGAGGCCAATTTAGATGGTGATGGTTTGAGTAGTGAAAATCCTACAGCCTTGGAAAGTGAAAGTCAAAATTCCCATGAGAACATGCATTCCGAGCCGAGCGGAGAAGTTTCACTCCCTTTTCCTCCCAGCCTTAGTTCTCCAGAGAATCTGACACCTTGTCTGCCTAATGAGGATAGGCGGGGGCAGATTTGGCAGAGCCGGGGAGAAGCACAAAGTTTACGTAGGTCAGCCAGATTGAGAGAAATGCAAACAAAAACTTCAGGCATGTCTCGCAATAGATTTCTCAGCTTTAAGTATGCCTGGCCTGAATGCAGCTTCAGACCAGGCATCGTTCCAGATTAATGTGCAAGCTTTTGCAGGTCTCCTGATTCAAGTGGCCTTGTTCCTCGGAGGTTTTCTAGTTGTTCCAAGTACAGTTATTGGATTGCTAACAGGTTCCAGGATTCAGCAGTTTTACTGTGGGGTTTATGATCTTGTTTATGGACATTTCGTGTTGCTGATTTTTACTGTGACTTTTTACCTTTGCATTTTTCCTCTATTTTGTATTCATCTTTCATCAATAAAAAAGGATTGTTTTCCTGAAGTCAAGTGTGGTGGATGGTTGTCTGAGGGTCCAGTTTCCTGCTCTGGGTCGCAACAGAGTGCAACAAATACATACAATAAAACACACATAGCAAAGCACTCATCTATATCTATATCTATATCTATATCTATATCTATCAAACACAGGATTCAAAGATAATGACTGCTGGAATTGTGAACTGGACACAAGCAGAGCTGGATGATCTGGACAGAAAAACAAGAAAACTGATGACAATCCAGTACTCATTACACCTGCGTAGTTATGTCGACAGATTTTACTTGTCCAGAAAATCAGGAAGTAGAAAGAGGGCTTCTGCAAGTGAAACAAACCGTAGAAAAAGAGAAACACACCTTGGCAGATTATGTGAAAGGCAGTCAAGAACCAACATTGAAGGAAGTCAATAGTAGTAAACTGCTTAAAGTGCAAAAGACAAAGAGGGAATACGGTAAAAACACAATCCAGAGCAGAAGAGAAAACTGGCAAAAGAAGGCTCTTCATGGACAATTCCTGGGAAAACTTGAGAGCCAAATTGACAAAGAAAAAAACATGGCTGTGGCTCACAAATGGGACTTGAAAAAAGGAGACAAAAGAGGGCCTGATTCTGGCAGCCCAAGAACAAGCCATTAGAACAAATAACATCAAAACCAGAATTGAAAAGTCGACAACAGATCCCAAATGTAGACTCTGCAAGAAAGCAGATGAAACAATAGATCACATCCTCAGCTGCTGCAAGAAGATCGCACAGACAGACTCCAAGCAGAGGCATAACACCATTGTTCAGATGATTAATTGGAACCTGTGCCACAAATACCATCTGCCTGCGACAAAGACAGGCCGGAAAAAGTTACAGAAAATGAACATGTCAAATTCCTCTGGGATTTCTGAATTCAGACAGTTATGGAGCAAAATACTCCTGACCTCACAATCGTCTTTAAAAACAAAATATGGATTGTTGATGTTGCAATCCCAAGTGATAGCAGGATAGAAGAGAAACAACTGGAAAAGCTAACACAATATGGGATTTAAAGATTTAACTGCAAAGACTCTGACACAAGCCAGTCAAGGTGGTCCCAGTGGTTATCGGCACACTGGGTGCAGTGCCTAAAGACCTTGGCCTGCATTTAAAAACAATTGGCGCTGACAAAATTACCATCTGCCAGCTGCAGAAGGCCACCTTATTGGGATCTGCACGCATTATTCACCAATACATCACACAGTCCTAGATACTTGGGAAGTGTCCGACATGTGATCCAATACAACAGCCAGCAGAGTGATCTTGTGGACTCACCTTGTTGTGTTTCAAATAATAATAATAATAAACACGCAAAATACTGTGGGGCTTTCAAATCCAAATTGACAATGTTTTGCAACACAATACGCCAGACATCACGATTGTGAAAAAGAAAAAAGTTTAGATTATTAATGTACCATACCGGGTAACAGTCGCATTGAGGAAAAACAACAGGAAAAACTCAGTCATTATCAGAAGGCTCTGGTATAAACCAGTACAGGTTGTCCCAGTGGGTGCCATGTCAAAAGATCTCAGCTGGCATTTGGAAACAATAAACATTGACAAAATCACGATCTGTCAACTGCAAAAGGCAACCTTACTTGGATCTGCGCGCATCATTCGAAAATACATCACACAGTCCTAGATGCTTGGGAAGTGTTCAACTTGTGATTTTGTAATACGAAATCCAGCATATAGATCTCATTTGTTGTGACATACTGTGGTTTTGTATCAGTAAAATAATAATAATAATAATAATAATAATAATCAAATAAAAAAACCAGCATAGTAATCTTGTTGATCTCTTACAAGATACTGATCCTGACATTTAGAGCTCAAAATGGCCAAGGATCTTTATATCTTAGGGACTGCCACGTTGCTTTTTTTTTCCATCAGTGGTTACCTCGATCCACCCAGGAAAATCTCCTATATCTCCTAGGGAAGCTACAAGGTGTAGAGTTTTTTCGACTTGTGCTCCAATTCTGTGGAACTCATTGCCTCCATATGTTAGAGCAATGTCGGAGTTGCGACCTTTTGTAAAAGCGCTCAAGACATGGCTGTTTGGTTGTGCATTTAAGTAATCAAATCAAATTTGCCAAAGTCACTGCTAAAGGTTTTTATGTTGAATGTTTTATATTGTGAAATGCTATTTTAAATTGTAAGTCGCTCGGAGCACCTTGGTGGAGAGCGACAAATTAAGAAATAAAGTGAAGTAAAGTGTATCAAATAACAATAACAATCATAATCATAATCATAAGATACGAGGGGTATTTTTTAAGTACGGTCCGTTTTGTTGTAGACACTAGTAGTTCGCGCGCATACCGCAACGAGCGCGTGCGTCGTGCACCGGCATGCCTCGGGAACAACTGTGCTCAGTTTCCGCTCTGTAGCTCACCTGTACGGTTCTGTTCTGTGCTTTAAAAATGTTTAAGACTATCAACTCACCTGCCGCATGTGAGGTTCGCTTAGTGATACGGTTTTTGTCAGCAAGGAACCTGCCTGCTGCAGAAATTCATCGGCGGGTGAGTTGATAGTCTTAAACATTTTTAAAGCACAGAACAGAACCATACAGGTTAGCTACAGAGCGGAAACTGAGCACAGTTGTTCCCGAGCACGCGCTCATTGCGGTATGCGCGCGAGCTACTAGTGTCTACAACAAAACGGACCTTACTTAAAAAATACCCCTCGTATGTAGGGTATAAACGTCATATCCCAAATCAAATAATGTACAACCAGAAGGGACTAAAAGAACCAAGTGACAGTGGAGAAAGCAATAAGGCAATGCTCACTGCAATAGGGGAAAAGATATGCCTAAAGCGGGGGAGGGAGGGAAGATAACTTATTTCTATGGGACATATAGTGTATGTTGCATCTAACACCTGTGTCTTCAAGGTGAGATTGAAGCCATGAGCCCCTTCTTGGTTTGGCCTCCTTTTCATTTAGAGTTGCAACCTCACCAGCAACCCATTCCTCACATTGACACCAACAAAGCCTCACCCCAAAGATGCCCTGTTTCTTGGTCAGACTGCTCCCAATCCAGGTCCAGAAATAGACATGGGATTTTCCAGTGGTGATAATATTGCTGCTGTCTTGGGGATTGAACTCCACTGTCAGGACGGATTCGTTGGTACTCTGTCAAATGCAATGGGAGGAGAAATGGGGAAAAAACAAAGGGAGGAAGGTTTAAGGGAGCAGATACTCAAGTGATGGGATCAATGGTCAAAGGGAGAACACTGGGACTTTCAGCCAGTCTGTGATATTTCCCTGTGATGTATGGTTTTCAACCCAGCCAGATGGAGTTCAACCTGTTCTGAACTGCTCACCTTGATTTCGGCCTGTTTAAGACCCCGGGCGCAATCCCAAACGGACAGCATGTGCTCATTGGATTCATCCACCACACAAAGGTATGCGCCGTTGTCCTAAAAAGGAGATTAAAATTATCATGAGAGGTCCGTTGTATTATTATCATTATTATTATTATTACTAATATTAAAAGGCCAGGCGTTAACCCAAGAGTTCACTAGAAGGTCATGGGAAAGGGCTAGGTGTTACTCCAAGAGGTCATTAAAGGGCCGTGGGAAAGGGTCAGGTATTACCCCAACATTCACCAAAAGGCCACAGAAAAGGGCCAGGTGTTGCCCCAAGAGTTGACTAGAAGGTTGCAGAAAAGGGCTAGGTGTTACTCCAAGAGGTCATTAAAGGGCCGTGGGAAAGGATCATGGGAAAGGGCCAGCTGTTACCTCAAGGGTTCACCACAAGGTCACGGGAAGGGGCCAGATGTTGTCTCAAGGGTTCACTAGAAGGCCATAGGATCCAAGAATTATTCCCAAAAGGTCAATGAAGGACCATGGGAAAGGGCCAGGCCTTAGCCCAAGAGTTCACTAGAAGGTCATAGGAAAGGCCCAGGGGTTGCCCTAAGAGGCCATGGGAAGGGACCAGCTGTTACCTCAAGAGTTCACCAAAAAGGTCATGGGGAAAGGGCTAAGTATTATCCCAAGTGGTCATTAAAGTAGGCATCCTCAAACTGAGGCCCTCCAGCTGTTTGGGCCTCCAACTCGCAGAAGCCCTAATGAGCTTGTTTAATTGTCAAGCATTCTAGAAGTTGCCTGCATTAAAGGGTTGTGGGAAAGGGCCAGGCGTTACCTCAAAAGGTTGCTAGAAAGCATTAGTCCAAGAGGTCATTAAATGGCCGTGGGAAAGGGCCAGGAGTTAGCTCAAGAGTCCACTAGAAGGTTGAAGGAAAGGGTCAGGGCCTGATTGTTACTAGTAAATACCAATACAAAATACATAACCCAAGGCAGCACTGGGTACTATATAGGTAAAGGTAAAAGTTTTCCCCTGACATTAAGTCCAGTCGTGTCCAACTCTGGAGGTTAGTGCTCATCTCCATTTCTAAGCCCAAGAGCCGATGTTGTCCATAGATATCTCCTAGGTCATGTGGCCGGCCTGATTGCATAGAGCATCGTTATCTTCCCACCGGAGCAGTACCTATTGATCTGCTCACATTTGCATGTTTTCAAACTGCTAGGTTGGCAGAAGCTGTGGCTAACAACAGGAGCTCATTCCGCTCCCCGGATTAGAACCCGTGAACTTTCGAACAGCAAGTTCAGCAGCTCAGCAGTTTAACCCACTGTGCCACCAGGGGCTCCGTACTATATACATTGGTGAATAATTATCTTGAACAATGGTGCTGGTAAATAGCAGTATGGAAGGAAGGTTAGTGCTCACCGCGGTGGAGAACGCAAGGGAACCCACGCCTCTCTCGAAGTTTCCCAGGCCAATTGTTTGCAGAGTGTTGAGGTTGGAGGAGTCCCAGATGTGGACAAAGGGTTGCAGGGGCTGCGAGAAAGGAAAGGCGTCAACAAGGAAAGAGTCAGCATCCACAGTCATCAAAACTACAAAGGGGTAGAGGCTGGAAACACGTTGGAAGTAGCTCACGATAAATGACATCAAATTGTCTCAGCCAGAGTTGGAAATATGTAGTCTAAGGGTTTACCTTCCCATCCTTGTCCACACCAGCCATTTGCCCGGTGGCAACACGGATGCGATCTGGGTGTACAGCAAGGCTGGAAAAGAAAACATCATATATTTAAGAAAACTATCTCCATTCATTATTTGTTTCCTTTCCAAAGTCATCAAACCTGTTCCACTAGCATAACTCGTATAATCCCCAGGACAAGGTATAGGACTTTAGCCTTGGCCCAACATTAGCAGTCAGCAGAAGTCAAGCCTCCTTTGGAAAAGTCCAATACAACAGCACAGAATCCAACAGTGACCCAAGTTGAAACCCTTCATCTGTAAGGCAACCAACTCTTTCGACTCTTCTGCTTTTAATATTACTTGTCTAAATAAAAAAATACAATAATTATAATGGTGGTGGAGTCTCTTTCTCTAGAGCAGTGGTTCTCAACCTGTGAGTCCCCAGGTGTTTTGGCCTACAACTCCCAGAAATCCCAGCCAATTAACCAGCTGTTAGGATTTCTGGGAGTTGAAGGCCAAAACATCTGGGGACCCACAGGTTGAGAACCACTACTCTAGAGATTCTAAAGCAGAAACTGGATGGCCATATATCGAGAGGGTTTTGATGGTATCCTATGATCAAATGCAGTTGGATTGGATAGTTTTTGTGGTCCCAACTCTAGGATTCAACAATAATAATCTTTAATAGTAATCGTAATAAAGACAATAATTGACTTTCCTTCTCTGTACCCTTTTAAGTTGAGGCTGGATAGCCATCTGTTGAGAGGGCTTTGGTGGTGCCTTCCTGTCTCGCAGGAGGAAGTTGGACTGCATAGCCCTTGGGGTCCCTTATAACTCTAGGATTCGATAATAATAATAACAATCACAATAGTAATGATGATGATGATAAAGCCTCCTCCTCTGGGAGTTTTTTTTTTTTGCACCAAGACTGGATGACCATCTGTTGGAAGGGCTTTGATGGTGCCTTCCTGTCAGGCAGAAGGGGGTTGGACTGGATGGCCTTTGGGTCTCTTAAAACTCTATTATTCTATGACACAAATATCCCATCCACTTACGAGGCTATTATTATTGTTGTTGTTGTTGTTGTTATTTGATACACAACAAGATTAGTACACAGCAAACACAATCACTATGCTGGCTTTTGTATTGGATCACATGTCAGACACCTCCCGAGTGTCTAGGACTGTGTGATGTATCGGCAAATAATGCATGCAGATCCAAGCAGGGTGCCCTTTTGCAGCTGACAGATGGTAATTTTGTCAGCGCCAATTGTTTTTAAATGCAGGCCGATATCTTTAGGCACTGCACCCAGTGTGCCAAACACCACTGGGACTACCTAAAACCAATATCCCATCCTTATGGACATATTCTTGCCAAATGTCTGTTATCGTATTCTCCTATCATTTGGAGGGGAAGAGGGGGAGATTTTATGCTCTGGTGTCTCACCAGCGAACACAGTCAGTATGCTCCAGATAGTGGCGTTGTGTGCGACATCGCAGGTGATACAGCACAACCACACAGGCAATGAAGTAAACCAGCTCCCCAGAAGTCAAGACAAAGAGATTGGAGCGGCAGTCACGACCGCGGTAGCCATAGCTGAGACTGTCAAGGAGCAAGGCAATGATCAATGGGTGACAATACAAATGATTGCTTTGTAGCAGCCTTCCCAACCCTGTCAGGAATATTATTATTATTATTATTATTATTATTATTATTATTATTACTAAACTTTATTTGTACCCCACTAGCATATCCCGAAGGGCTCGATGCGGCTTACAAAGGCCAAGGTCTCAACACACAACATAACAATACAAAACCCAAGGCAAATTAAAAACAATTAAAGCAATATAACAACAAGCAATAAACAATACACTAAGACACAATAAAACTGGGCCGGGCCAGAGTAATGGGTACAGAATTAAAAGTGCTGATGTGACAGGTGGTATATAAGGCTTATAGGGCAAGTGCAGTGTGCAGCGTGCGGCAATCTTGGTTTTAATAAAGTGCTTATGGGGCTTGGTATTGGAGATTTCCTATTCTGAGAAGGCACATTGGAACAGCCATGACTTCAAGTTCTTTCTAAAGACTGCCAATGTAGGGGCCTGTCTAAGATCTTTGGGGAGGGTGTTCCAGAGTCGGGGGGCCATCACAGAAAAGGCCCTGTCTCGTGTCCCCACCAAACGCGCTTGCGACGCAGGCGGGATCACGAGCAGGGCCTCTCCAGATGACCGAAGTGAACGCGTGGGTTCGTAGACCTAGATGCGGTCACGCAGGTAGGCAGGTCCCAAACTGTTCAGGGCTTTGTAGGTAAGCACCTGCACCTTAAATTGGGCTCGGAAAATAAACGGCAGCCAGTGGAGCTCCTTGAACAGGAGGTTTGACCTCTCTCTGTAAGGAGCTCCAGTTAACATCCTGGCCGCTGCTCGTTGGACCAGTTGGAACTTCCGAGCCATTTTCAAGGGCAGCCCCACGTAGAGCGCATTGCAGTAGTCCAATCTGGAGGTGACCAAGGCATGGACCACCCCGGCCAGATCAGCCTTCGCGAGGTATGGTCGCAGTTGGCGCACGACTCTCAATTGTGCGAAAGCCCTCCCAGACACCGCCGACGGCTGAGCCTCAAGTGTAAGCGATGAATCCAAGAGGACTCCCAAACTGCGGACCTGTGGCTTCAGGGGGAGTGTAACCCCGTGCAGCACAGGTTGCCACCCTAGACCCCGGTCAGGTTTACGATCGACCAGGAGGACCTCTGTCTTGTCGGGATTGATCTTCAGCTTGTTCCTCCTCATCGAGATAGACACAGAATATGAATATACCATCAGAGCCACCCCCCCCCCCCCAGCGGAACAGGTTGCCATCCAACCTCTACATAAAATGGCTGGGTGGCTATCTGTCAGGATGGCTTTGATGGTGTCTCCTTTTCTGGCAGAAAGGTTGTTGGAGTGGATGGCTCTTGGGGGTCTCTTCCAACTCTAGGATTCCACAATTATACTGGTATTATTCCTTTGTTATGAGGCTGCAAACTATAACATTCATGGGTTGTTGTGAGTTTTCCGGGCTGTCTGGTCATGTTCCAGAAGCATTCTCTCCTAACGCTTCACCCACATCTATGGCAGACATCCTCAGAGGTTGTGAAGTCTGCTGGAAACTAGGTAAGTAAGATTTATATATCTGTGGAATGATGTCCAGGGTGGGAGAAATGACATTCATTTTGGAGCACGAACAATTGCGGGAACCGTTTTGAACCCTAAGAGTTACTATATACTATTAGGAAGGGCTGTAAAGGCAAGAGGAGAAAAAGGTCCATTTCTTCCAAGGATACACCCAGTCCAACTGCAACTTCTCCACTGGCAGCTCCATGCGCAGCTCCTCGTAGTTGGGAAAATTCGAAGGGATGTACATGGTGATGGGACGGCCCCGCAGGAACATCTTGGTCGAAAACCTTTCTAAAGAGATCAGAGGTAGAGAAGAGAGAGTGTGAACATGTCCAGGAGAAATCATAAGTTACTTGGAAAGTTGCTTTCTTAGACTACAATCTATTTACAAATTAGACTGATGCTCATCATCATTATCATTATCATCATCGTCATAACTGCCTCTCTTTTCATAAGCTTGAAGCAGGGCTTGGTTAGAACATATGTTACTTGAAAAGTTACTTTTTTAGACTACAATCTTGTGTATGGCAGGAGGTTGAACTGAATGTCACTTGTGGTCTCTTGCAATAAAATAATACTAATAATACTACTGCTACTACTAGTAGTCTTATAATAATAACACCTGCCTCTACTGCTACAACAACAACTACTACTAATAATAATACCTGCCTCACTTTTTATCAGCTTGAAGCAGGGCCTGGTTAGACCATAAGTTACTTGAAAAGTTACTTTTTAGCCTACAGTTTTGTGAATGGCAAGACATTGGACTGAATGGCCCCTGTGGTTTCTTCCATTACTGTTGCTGTTGTTGTTATTGTTGTTTAATAGCCATTCAAAGGGCCATTCAGTCTAATGTCCTGTCATTCACAAAACTGTAGTCCAAAAAGTAACTTTTCAAATAACTTATGATCTCTCCAGGCCCTGCCTCGAGCTGAAAGGAGTGGAATGTAATAAATGTAACAACAACAACGACAACAACAATAACAACAATAATTGGAAAAGCTGACATGATATGAGGATTTAAAGACTCTGGCACAAGCCAGTAAAGGTGGTCCCAGTGGTGATTGGTACACTGGGTGCAATGCCTAAAGACCTTGGTCTGCACTGAAACACATTCGGCGCCGACAAAATTACCGTCTGCCAGCTGCAGAAGGCCACCTTACTGGGATCTGCACACATTATTCGCTGAAACATCACTTCCTAGAGACTTGGGAAGTGTCCGACGTGTGATCCAATTCAACAGCCAGCAGAGTGTCTGCTGTGGACTCATCTTGTTGTGTTTCAAATAATAATAATAATAATAATAATAATAATAATAATAATAATAATGTTGTTCATTCGTTCAGTCGTCTCCGACTCTTCGTGACCTCATGGACCAGCCCACGCCAGAGCTCCCTGTCGGCCGTCACCACCCCCAGCTCCTTCAAGGTCAGTCCAGTCACTTCAAGGATGCCATCCATCCATCTTGCCCTTGGTCGGCCCCTCTTCCTTTTTCCTTCCACTTTCCCCAGCATCATTGTCTAAGCTTTGCTGTCTCCTCATGATGTGGCCAAAGGACTTCAACTTTGTCTCTAGTCTCCTTCCCTCCAATGAGCAGTCGGGCTTTATTTCCTGGAGGATGGACTGGTTGGATCTTCTCACAGTCCAAGGCACTCTCAGAACTTTCCTCTAACACCACAGTTCAAAAGCATCGATCTTCCTTCACTCAGCCTTCCCTAAGGTCCAGCTCTCACATCCGTAGGTTACTACAGAGAATACCATGGCTTTGACTATGCGGATCTTTGTTGCCAGTGTGATGTCTCTACTCTTTACTATTTTATCGAGATTGGACATTGCTCTCCTCCCAAGAAGGAAGCGTCATCTGATTTCCTGGCCACAGTCTGCATCTGCAGTAATCTTTGCACCTAGAAATACAAGGTCTGTCACGGCCTCCACATTTTCTCCCTCTATTTTCCAGTTGTCAATCATTCTTGTTGCCATAATCTTGGTTTTTTTATGTTTAGCTGCAGCCCAGCTTTTGCACTTTCTTCTTTCACCTTGATTAGAAGGCTCCTCAGCTCCTCCTCGCTTTCGACCTGTAAATCCTTGTATTGTGTCAGCTTTTCCAGGTGTTGCTCTTCAATCCTTCTGTCGCCTGGCATTGTAACTTTTTCAGGTTTATGATCCAACCAGTTCTTTGTCGCAGGCAGATGGTATTTATGGCACAAGTTCCAATGAATCATCTGAGCATTATTATTATTTGAAACACAAGATGAGTCCACAGTAGACAAAATAACTCTGCTGGCTGTTGTATTGGATCACACATTGGACACTTCCCAAGTGTCTAGGACTGTGTGATGTATCGGCGAATAATGCGTGCAGATCCCAGTAAGGTGGCCTTCTGCAGCTGGCAGGTGGTAATTTTGTCAGCGCCAATTGTGTTTAAGTGCAGGCCAAGGTCTTTAG
This sequence comes from Anolis sagrei, assembly GCF_037176765.1. NCBI lineage: Eukaryota > Metazoa > Chordata > Lepidosauria > Squamata > Anolidae > Anolis > Anolis sagrei. The sequence continues at coordinate 12,581,406 of NC_090032.1, forward strand.
GCACTGCACCCAGTGTGCCAATCACCACTGGGACCACCTTGACTGGCTTGTGCCAGAGTCTTTGCAGTTTGATCTTTAAATCCTCATATCGTGTCAGCTTTTCCAGTTGTTTCTCGGCAATCCTGCTGTCACCTGGGATTGCAACATTGACAATCTATACTTTGTTTTTTAACACGATCGTAAGGTCAGGGGTGTTGTGCTCCAAAACTCTTGTCTGTCTGAATCCGGAAGTCCCAGAGGAGTTTGACGTGTTCCTTTTTTGTAACTTTTTCTGGCTTGTGATCCCACCAGTTCTTTGTCGCAGGCAGATGATGTTTGTGGCACAAGTTCCAGTGAATCATCTGAGCAACGGTGTTGTGCCTCTGCTTGTAATCTGTCTGTGCGATCTTCTTGCAGCAGCTGAGGATGTGATCTATTGTTTCATCTGCTTCCTTGCAGAGTCTACATTTGGGATCTGTTGTCGACTTTTCAATTCTGGCTTTGATGTTATTTGTTCTAATGGCTTGTTCTTGGGCTGCCAGAATCAGGCCCTCTTTTGTCTCCTTTTTTCAAGTCCCATTTGTGAGCCACAGCCATGTTTTTTTCTTTGTCAATTTGGCTCTCAAGTTTTCCCAGGAACTGGCCCTGGAGACTTGAACTCATTTAGAGCAGCCAGGTATTCCTGGATGACTTGTTTCCCAATTTGGGGTTGGATGTCCTCTAATCTCTACCCACTCCATCTTGCTGAGGTTGAAGATGACTTTCTTTTTGTGAGAAGACCGAGGCAAAGAAGGTAGTTCTGCCTTTTCCCTATCCCCTGTCAGCATTGCCCCATCTTCTCCTCGAAGAGGCCCACCTTGTTTTTCCTTTTTCTACTGACATAAGAAAAGAAGCCCTTTTTATTGTTTTTAATGTCCCTGGCAAGCCTGAGCTCGTTTTGTGCTTTAGCCTTGCGGACCTTTTCCCTACAGGTGTTGGCTATTTGTTTGAATTTTTCTTTGGTGATTTCTCCCTTTTTCCACTTCTTGTGCATGTCTCTTTTGTGTCTCAGCACAGTTAGAAGTTCTTTGGACATCCATTCTGGTTTTTTTGCACTTGTCCTTTTTTTTCTCTTTGTTGGCACGGTTTGCAATTGCGCCTTGAATATTTCACTCTTGAGAAATTCCCATCCATCCGTAACTCCCTTGTCTTTTAGTATCTGTGTCCACGAAATGCTGCTCAGTGTTTCCTTCATTTTTTGGAAATCAGCTCTCCTAAAGTCCAAAATGCGGGTTTGACTTGTCAGCATCCCTTTGGAGGCATGTTCAGTAGTCATATTTTTATGTCGCAATACAAAAAGTAACTTTACTTAGTTTTCGTTAAGGAGAGCCAACTTGCTATCAGACTTGAGACAATTCTCTGTTCATCCCTCTGTTTTCCTAAAACTCTTTAGTAAACAGTTTATATACCTAGATTATAATTCCCACGCCGCGTGCTCCACGGTCCTGTAGAAAGAAAGTAAAGAAGGGATAGGCTAAGCATTTCATGGTGAAAAGGAACCCTTTACATAGTTGTCATATTCATATTATTATTATTATTAACATTATTAATACTTATATTTTATTTATTGATTGATTTACTATAGTTATACCCCGCCCTTCTCACCCTGAAGGGGACTCAGAGCAGCTTACACGTAGGCAACAATTCAATGCAGCAAGAACAGACATATAGATAAAAACATATATTAAAACGTCTAAACATTAAAACCAATGATTAAAACCACACAATCCAAAATCATCACCCAGGACCTATTTCGGTTGTAATTGCACTTATTCCATATCACTTATATCACTGAATTTACTGTCCAAAGGCTTGGTTCCACAGCCATGTTTTTAATAGCGTTATTTTGCTGAGGAGTTTCACAGGCGAGGGGCCACCACTGAGAAGGCCTTGTCAGTCATGATCCCCACCAATCGCACTTGCGAAGGAGGTGGGACCAAGAGTAGGGCCTCCCCAGATGATCTTAACCTACGAGGGAGATACGTTTGGACAGGTAAGCTGGGTCCGAATAATTTAGGGCTGTATAGGCCAAAGCCAGGACTTTGAATTGTGCTTTGTAGCAGACTGGCAATCAGAGGAGCCTACGTAACAGAAGAATTGAATGGTCCCTGTACACCACCCCGGTGAGGAATCTATCTGCTGCTCATTGGACTACTTGAAGTTTCCGAACAGTCTTCAAAGGCAACCCCACATCGAGCGGGTTGCAGTAGTCTATGCAAGATGTAACAATAGCATGGACTACCATGGCCAAATCTAGCGTCTCAAGGTACAGGCGCAACTAGTGCACAAGTTTTAATTGTACTAAAGCTTCCATGGCCACTGCCAAGACCTGAGGCTCCAGGCTCAGTGAGGAATCCAGAATTCCTAAACTGCAAACCTGTGTCTTCAAGGGGAGTGTAAGTCGTCCAGCTCAGGCTGTAACCCTATACCCTGTTTGGCCTTCTGACTGACCAGGAGTACTTTTGTCTTGTCTTGATTCAGTTTCAATTTGTTCGACCTCATCCAGACTATCACAGCTGCCAAGCACTGGTTCCACCAGCAGGTGGAAAGGAGTGATAGAGTTGGACTTAATCTGCGTACAGATGACATCAAACTCAAAACTCCGGATGATCTCACACAGCAGCTTCATGTAGATGTTAAACAACATGGGGGACAGTAGTGAGCCCTGTGGGACTCCACAGGACAAAGTCTGTGGGGCCAAGCAGGTGTCCCCCAGCAACACCTTCTGGAAGTGATTCTCCAGGAACCATAAAAGCATATATGAAAACATACACCATATTAAAATGCATGAGACAAAATATATTGGTAGACTTAGGGCTACTGTGTTTTAAAACTTATTAGGTTGTGCCATCTTGAGTCCCTATAGGGAGAAAGGCAGGACAGATGAATAATAATAATAACAATAACAATAATAATAATAATAATAACAATAACAACCACCTGCTCTATTAATATTAAGGTAAAGGTAAAGGTTTTCCACTGACATTACGTCCAGTCATGTCTGACTCTGGGCCGGGGGGGGGGGGGGGGAATGCTCATCTCCATTTCTAAGCCCAAGAGTCGACACTGTCCAAAGACATCTCCAAGGTCATGTGGCCAGCATGACTGCATGGAGCGCCGTTACCTTCCCACTGGAGCAGTGATCTATTGATCTATTGATCTATTCACATTTGCATGTTTTCGAACTGCTAGGTTGGCAGAAACTGGGGCTAACAGCAGGAGCTCACACCGCTCCCCGGATTCGAACCAGCGACCTTTCGGACAACAGGTTGAGCAGCTCAGCAGTTTAACTCACTGCACCACTAATGGCTCCCAGTTATTGTAATATTAATATTACAATAACAATAATAATACGGTTGCCAAAAGTTGGAAAGGACTTGAAGGCACACAACAAGAAATCGCCAAAAATGGTTTCTCATAATTAAATGGCCTTATTAAGTACATTAACAGCTTTCTACTAATTTCCCTATGTCTCCTTGGAAGATGAGATAGAAACAGCTTCCTCCTAACATCTTTGTACAGGTTCCTACTAAAGGTTTTGTCATTCAATTAGCCATCACCATTCCTTAAAGCTCACCTGGACTCAGGGAGGGATCCTTATTTCGGCTAGAAAAGAAAAAGACAATAGTAAAATATGTGTATATTCCTTATAGAGAGAAGTCAAGGCTGAATTCCAAGCTAAGACTACATCTCTGATTTTCAAGATGTTGAAGAATATGTTTGTACCCTTAAATGCTATTTTTGATTTATATGAAATGATTTGTGTTCTGATTAAAACATTATTAAGAAAGATAGTGATGTAGTACAGCCTGAGGCTGGGTTCACTGATGGTTTAGAGAGAATTGTGAGATTTCCTGTGAGATTTCCTGGGGCACAAAGTGAGGAAGATTCAAATCAGAGAAAATATGTTCCTCTATGGGAAAAACCTGACTCAAAAAGTGCAAGGCCTCAAGATTAGTTACAGGAGCCAGAAACTGCAACATTAGATAAGGAGTTGGGTAAAGAGCTAAGTGATACAGAAGGCTCCCAGGGAAAAACACCTAGAGCTACGAAGATCAACAAAAGTCTTTGTTTACAGATTAGAACAGAAAATAGGCAGTTCCGGTCAGAGCGCTTACAACATGGGAAAGCTGAGGAGAGAATTCATGGGAAAAGAGTGTTTATTAATTAGCAAGTTGTTTACCTAAAAGTTAGTTAAGGCAATGTAGATTCAAGTGAGAAGCTAGTCCCAAGTTCTGTGGTTTTTGTTTCAAGTCAAGCCACGGTTTTGGATTTAAGTATCCTGGAAATTTTCTATGTTCTTGTTTTTGTATTTCCTTTGCTTATGGACTTATGCTGTGCTTGTGACTTTCTGGCTATTCCTGGACTATATTACCTTGAGATTTGCACGAGACATTTGGATTACTGTCCGGTTATCACCTATTGCTAATGCTTTTTTGGATTTTACATCTTCTTTCCTTATTCCTATTTTTAAAAATATTTTATGTGTTTTTACAATAAACTGTTTGCTTATACTCTGGACTCTTGTGTGGTGCTCATAGGGGTTTCCAGGCCTGGGGTGCAACAGACAGATGAGTGGGTCTTACTTTTCAAGGCTCCCCATGCGGTTCAAGAGATTCGCTGAGGAAGCTGCCTTCTTGGGCACGTAATGCTTCATTCGGCTGGGCTTGTCAGAAGAGCTGTTTCTCCGAAATCTGGAAATAGATATTAATTTAATTAATGGGTGTAATGATGTTCCACTAACATAAGTCATGATGACACTTTCTTCATAGATTCCTACAGCTGTCTGTTTTTAAAAAAAATTTTTATTACTTTATCATGATTATTACATTTATTATACATTTGTTTATAGCAGTTACATATTATTCAACACCCTCTTTAACATATAATCTTATTCTTCTGCTTAAGCGTTTTATTCCCCCCCCCCCTTTTTCCCCACCACTGTGCTCCCTCCCCCCCATTTCAAGCCACAACTTTTACATATCATCTGTCCAAAATCTCATTTCTTCTTGTGGCGGTAACCTTCCTTCTTTATTTTTTAAACCATTTACAACAAATTTACCCCATAGAACATCAAAATCACTTTGTTTCCATATACCTTTTTTTAACTTTTAATATACATGTCAGCTTATCATTTATTGCCAATTTCCATGCTTCCTTGTACCATTCCTCTATTTGTATATTTATTTCTTTTTTCCAATTCCTTGCTATGAGCAGTCTTGCTATTGTTAATAAGTTTGTTATCGCTTCTTTATCCTCCTTTTTCAATTGTTTGTTGATATATAGTGATAATAAGGCTATACTAGGACTTTTTTCAATTTTCATATTCATTATATCTACTATTTCTCTAAATACTTTCTCCCAAAAATTATTTACATATTTACATTGCCACCACATATGTATATATGTTCCTGGTTCTTGACACCCTCTCCAACAATTTTTAAAATTGGTGTCAGATACCACTTCCATATTAGCTTATAATAATTTTCTTTAACCCGTATTGATAAGTTTTTTAAATGCCTTTGTCCCCATAATTGTTGCCACTCTGTTTCGTTTATTTTTATCCCTAAATCCTCTTCCCAAACCTCTTTAAGGATGTTATTTTTTGTATTACCTTCCTTTATTTCAATTATCATCTTATATATTTTACTAGTTATTCCTCTCAAATTTTCATGCTCTTCTACAACCCTTCCCTTCTGTATTATTTGTTCAAATTGGTTAAGTTTGCTTCCATTTCTATTATTTTTTCCCCAATTTTTGAGCCATTGTTCTAATTGTATACAATGGAACCATGTCAATTTTATTTCTTTAAACTCTTCCATAATCATTTCCTTCTTCATTCCCACCTTTATCCAATCCCCTATCTTATCTAAAAAAAATTCCCTTAACTTTTTATCCATTACTTTTTTTAGATTTTTTTGGAAACTTCTTTTCCATTACAATTGGGGTTATAATTGACCCCTCCATTATTAACTTTCTCCTATATTTGCTCCATACTTCTAATGTATTGCTCAGCATTGGGTTTCTGATTTCCCTAATTTCTTTTCTCGTGAACTGTTTAAAAATATATTCTGTCTGTTTTAACCATGCTGTACCCTAATGAGAACTTCCGAGCCGTTTTCAAGGGCAGCCCCACGTAGAGCGCATTACAGTAATCCAACCTAGAGGTGACCAAGGCATGGACCACCCTGGCCAGATCAGCCTTCGCAAGGTACGGTAGCAGTTGGCGCATGGTAAGGGGCTGGACCCCTTCCTCCATTGGGGCCCCCTATCAGATATTGAAACATGGCTACTCACAGCTCTTTCTTGTTGGCTGCCAACTGCTGAACGGCTGCTGGCACTGGGGAGGCCGGGGTGCTGCCGCCACTGCTGCCTCCTTCGGAGAATGGCTCCGGAGATGGAGCTGATGGTGGAGCCTCTGCTGCGTTCGGGGCTTTGTCTTTGGGTGGAGGCTCCCCAACATCCTGGCCTTCATGGGGTCCGGAACTGGAAAGACAGCACACAAGGCCTCCATGCGCAGTGCTTCCCTGGATATCTTGCATCTCCAAGCCCTGTTCGCCATCATCTGCTTGGGGCCCGAAGGAGTTCTTCGTCACCAGTTCCTTTACAAGGCCTTCAAGAGAGTCTGGGTCCCTCGTGCAGAAGAGATCTTGGACTGCTTTTTCTCCAGCGAACGAACTCTCGACAATTGATTTAAGGTGTCCATTGTTGAGGCAGTGGCCATATTTCATGGCCAGCACAGTGGACTCCTCTGTCTGTGTCCCGATGCTGACTTGTTTTGACTCTTGCATCCTATTACTTTGGGGTACCAACTCCTTATTGCTATCTGGTTGTTGCACAGTGGATGAACTACAAATGAAACACAACAGTCAATTTCACTCATGCTTGCAAATAATGCATGGAAACAAACTTTTCTAGATTTGTTCGTGTCAGGAGCCACTTGAGAAACTGCAAGTCACTTCTGGTGTGAGAGAATTGGCCATCTGCAAAGACATTGCCCATAACTTCCAGGAAGAAAGAACTCAAATAGAAGCATAATAGGATAGAATAATAGGATTTTAGAGTTGAAAAGAATCCCGCTTCTGCTGTAAAGGAAAGACACCATCAAAACCTTCCCAACAGATGGCCACCCAGCTTCAGAGACATTAGAAGGTTCATGGAGAAGCAGGGTAATGGAATAATAGGATCCTAGAGTTGGAAGGGAACCCCTAAAGGCCATGCAAGTCCAACCCGCTTCTGCCGTAAAGAAAGACACCAACAAAACCCTCCAGACAGATGACCACTCAATTTCATAGAAATTAGAAGGTTCATGGAGTAGCAGGGCAATAGAATAATATGATCCTAGAGTTGGAAGAGAAGCCCCAAAGGCCACCCGAGTCCAACCCGCTTCTGCCATAAAGGAAGACACCATGAAAACCATCCTCACAGATGGCCATCCAGCTTCACAGACATTAAAAGGTTCATGGAGAAACAGGTCAATAGAATAATAGAATCCTAGAGTTGGAAGGGAAACCCCAAAGGCCGTCCAATGTATTTATTTGTTTATTTACTATATTTGTATACCACCCTTCTCAGCCCTTAGGCGACTCCAAGTCCAAACTGCTTCTGCTGTAAAGGAAGACACCATCAAAACCCTCCCAACAGATGGCCACCTAACTGCATAGACATTAGAAGGTTCATGAAGAAGCAGGACAATAGAATAATAGGATCCTGGAGTTGGAAGGAAAACCCCTAAGGCCATCCAAGTCCAACCTGCTTCTGCCATAAAGGAAGACACCATCAAAACCCTCCCAACAGATGTTCATCCAGTCTCACATTAGAAAGTTCATGGAGGAACAGGGCAATAGAATAATAGGATCCTAGAGTACGAAGGGAATCCCAAAAAGTACCTGGAGATGCTCGGGGGCAGGATCCAAAGAGCGTGTTTGCCTTGTGGAAGGAGCGAAGGGTCTTCAGTGTCAAGCGCACCAGAATTTGCTGCAGAGGAACAAAGCATTTGTCTTTGCTGTGACAAAATATGGCCCCCGTCTGCAGTGCCATATAAAATCCAGATTATCTGCTTTGAACTGGATTATATGAGAGTGTAGATCCAGCTTATATAAATGATTAAACAATTCTGAAAAAACTAAGACTTCTCAAAACAATTCTAGCCAGGTACAGCTTGAAGCTTTGGGAGATTTTGGACAAAATACTCCTCTGCTCTAAGTGACTCAATTGATTTCTGAGTCAGGCCAACTCTTTGCCAAAGAGTTCCCCAATAATCACTAGCCTCACCTTCAAGCAATTGCTGCCTGAGCAAAGGGATCTGCTGGTCATAGAGGCTGAGCCTTCTCAATGCATCCGCCAAGGCTGATTTAACCAGCATCAGTTCTTCTTCCTGGCTTCGGAGTCGGGAGTCGAGGTCCGTGAGCCAGCCTTGGTGATGGAGGATGTTGTTGCCGCCCAAGGGGTTTTCCCCTAAGAGGAAGAAAGTACCAATGTTATGATTAGAGAGAGAGAAAGGAATGGCGAGTGAAGGAAAGAGAGTGAGAATGTCTAGTTACATATAACATTGTCTAGTTATGCCAAGACAATGATGATGATGATGATGATGATGATGATGATTATATTGTTTCTACTAGCTGTACCCTGCCATGTGTTGCTGTGGCCCTCAGGAAAAAAGAGGAATTCCAGTTGAAGCAATAGACAGAAGGGACAGATATAAAATGAGGTAGCTAAGCTTGTTTCAAAAATAAAAATAAAATAGAGGTAATTAGGTAGCAATAGGTTAAATGTTTTTGAATATTTTCATAGAACTGTAATTTAAGATAAGACTGTCCAACTCTGATTAAATCATTATTGTGGAGGCAGAGGCGGTCCTAGGTAATTTTCACTTTCTGAGACCACTGAGACCCTCGCCAATGACTAATCAAGACCAAACTTGGAACATGGAGCCCCAATGACCCACTCTACATCCTGGCGCAGTTTGGAGGAGGACAGACCATAGATGATGGGACTTCAAGTACCTTCACTTCCTTCCCAAGATTGCTGCAACCCTCATCTAATGACCAATCAAGACCAAACTTGGCACACAGAGCCCCCATGACCCACTCTGCATCCTGTTGCAGTTTGAAGGAGGATGGACTTTGGATGTTGGGAGTTGCAGTACCTTCACTCACTAACTGAAACCACTGCCACCCTCATCCAACTAACTGATAAAGACCAAACTTGGCACACAGAGCCCCCATGACCCACTCTATATCCTGTTATATGACCCACTCTATATCCTGTCATTGGATGAGGGTGGCAGTGGTTTCAGTTAGTGAGTGAAGACCAAACTTGGCACACAGTTAAAGACCAAACTTGGCACACAGAGCCCCCATGACCCACTCTATATCCTGCTGCTGTTTGGAGGAGGGTGGAGGAGGGTGGACCATGGATGATGAGACTTCAAGTACCTTCACTCACTTCCTGAAAACAATGCGGCCATTATCCAAAGACCAATAGACCAAACTTGGCATACAGAACCGCCATTACCCACTTTCTCTAATAACCCAGGCAGTGCCGGGTCCACAAGCTAGTATATAATAAAAGTCAAAGTTTGTATGCGGAGGACAAAAGTGTGGCGGTGTGGCGATGTGGCGGTGTATGTGCCAGCATTTTGATTGGCCAGCCTGAAAGTTCCAAGATTCTGATTGGCTGCCGTTGTGGTGCTATTTGCATATGGTCTCTGATTGGCCAGCTTCAAGAGGAGCCCCTGGTGGAGAAAAGAGTTCATGACAGAAACGGGGACATGAGAAGGAAATTTGCATATGGTCCATCACTCACTTTCTGAGACCACTGAAACCCTCGCCAATGACTAATCAAGACCAAACTTGGCACACGGAGCCCCAATGACCCACTCTACACCCTGGTGCAGTTTGGAGGACAGACCATGGATGATGGGACTTCAAGTACCTCCACTCCCTTCCCAAGATTGCTGCAACCCTCATCTAATGACCGATCAAGACCAAACTTGGCACACACAACCCTACATCCCGGTGCTGTTTGAAAGATGGACGATGGATGATGGGACTTGCAGTACGTTCACTCACTTCCTGAAACCATAGCGACACTCATTCAAAAACCAATAAAGACCAAACTTGGAACATAGAGCCCCCATGGCCAACTCAACATTCTGGTGAGGTTTGGGGGGAGTATAGACTATGGATGATGGGACTTCAAGTACCTCCACTCACTTCCCAAGACTGTTCCAACCCTCATCTAATGACCGATCAAGACCAAAGTTGGCACATAGAGCCCCCATGACAAACTCTACATCCTGGTGCTGCTTGGAGGAGGATGGACCATGGATGATGGGACTTCCAGTACCTTCACTCACATTCTGAGACCTCTGCGACCCTCATCCAATAACTGATCAAGACCAAACTTGGCATATAGACCTCTCATCACCCACTTTACGTCCTGGTGTGGTTTGGAAAAATTTGGAGATGGATGATGGGACTGGCACTAACTTCACTCTTCCTGAGACCACTGAGACCCTCGCCAATGACTGATCAAGACCAAACTTGGCACATGGAACCCCAATGACCCACTCTACATCCTGGTGCACTTTCAAGGAGGACAAATCATGGATGATGGGACTTCAAGTACCTCCACTCCTTTCCCAAGACTTCTACAACCCTCATATAATGACCAATCAAGACCACACTTGGCACACAGAGCCCCCATGACCCGTTCTACATCCCGGTGCTGTTTGAAGGAGGACGGACGACTTCAAGTACCTCCACTCACTTCCCAAGACTTCTGCAACACTCATTAATGACCGATCAAGACCAAACTCGGCACACAGAGCCCCCATGACCCACTTCCTGAGAGCACTGCGAGCCATATAAATAACTGATAAAGACCAACCTTGAAACACAATGCCTTTCTCAAATAGCCCGGGCAGCGCCGGGTCCCAAAGCTAGTATATAATAAAAGTCAAAGTTTGTATGCGGCAGACGGAATTATGGCAGTGTGACAGGGTATGTGCCTGCTTTCTGATTGGCTGCCACTGTGGTGCTATTTGCAAATGGTCTCTGATTGGCCAGCCTGAAAGTTCCAAGATTCCAATTAGCTGCCACTGTGGTGATATTTGCATATGGTCTCTGATTGACCAGCTCCAACAGGAGCCCCTGGTGGAGAAAAGGGTTCATGACAGAAACAGAGACATGAGAGAAGGAAATTTGGATATGGTCTCTGATTGGCCAGCCTCAATTCCAAGATTTCGAGATGACAAAGAGAGGAAAGGAAAAGGCCAGGGGCTGCGTCAAAAAATTGCCAATACAGACCAAACTTGGAACACAGAGCCCGCAAACCCACTCTACATCCTACTGCAGTTTGGAGGAGGATGAACCATGGATTATGGGACTTGCAGTACCATCACTCACATTCTGAGACCGCTGTTAACCTCATGCAATGACTGATCAGGACCAAACTTGGCACATAGACCTCTCATGACCCACTTTACGTCCTGGTGTGGTTTGGTCGGGGATGGACCATGGATTATGGGACTTGCAGTACCTTTGCTCAATTCTTGAGACCATTGCAACCCCCATCAATTACCGATAAAGACCAAACTTGGCACACTGAATCTCCATGACGCACTCTAGATCCTGGTGCGGTTTGGAGGAGGATGCACCATGGACGATGGGACTTGCAATACCTGCACTCCCTTCCTAATACCAATACAACTGCCAACAATGATGGATCAGGATCACAAATCACACTGAGAGCCCACATGACTCGACATCCTGGTGCAATTTCCAGCAGGATGGACCATGGATTATAGGACTTGAAATACCTCCACTCAATTCCCAAGACTGCTCCAACCCTCATCTAATGACCGATCAAGTCCAAAGTTGGCACGAAGAGCCCGCATGGCCCACTCTACATCCTGGTGCTGCTTGGAGGAGGATGGACAATGGATGATGGGACTTGAAGTATCTCCACTCACATACTGAGACCTCTGCGAACCTCATCCAATGACTGATCAAGACCAAAGTCGACACACAGAGCCCCCATAACCCATTCTACATCCTGATGCTGTTTCAAGCATGATGAACCATGGATGATGGGACTTAAAGTACCTCCATTCACTTCCCAAGACTGCTGCAACCCTCATCTAATGACCGATCAAGACCAAACTTGACACACAGAGACCCCATTAGCCACTCTAAATCCTGGTGCTGTTGGGAGAAGGGCAGACAATGTATGATGGGACTTGCAGTACCTTCTCTCACTTCCCAAGACTTCTGCAATACTTATCTAATGACCAATCAAGACCAAACTTGGCACTCAGAGCCCCCATGACCCACTCTCCATCCTGGAGCAGTTTGGAGGAGGATGGAACACAGATGATGGGACTCGCAGTACCTTCACTAACTTCCTGAGACCACTGCGAGCCATATAAATAACTGATAAAGACCAACCTTGATACACAATTCCTTTCTCAAATAACCTGGGCAGCGCCGGGTCCCCAAGCTAGTACTACATATAATATATAATGACAATACTGGTTTATTATTGTATATTTTATATTTTAAGTTGTATTGTAATGTTTTTAATTGTGAGCCACTTTGTGTCTCCGCATGGAGAGAAAAAATAGGATGTAAAATAAATAAATAAATAAATAACTCCTACATTTGAAGTCCAAAACACCAGGAGGGCCAAAACTATGGTTAGGTGGATCTGTAATTGGTTACATGAACGAACCCAGAGGGTGCTCATCAATGCTTCCTCTTCATCCTGGAAGGAAGTGACGAGTGGAGTGCCATCAGCAGGGTTCCCTCCTGGGCCCGGTCCTGTTCAGGATCTTTATTAATGACTTAGATGAAGGGTTAGAAGGCACAATCATCAAGTTTGCAGACGGGACTGAATGGAGTGGGATAGCCAATACTCCAGAAGACAGAAGTCTCCGTCTTTGGAGGCTTTTAAACAGAGGCTGGATGGCCATCTATTAGGGGGTGTCTTGAATGCGATTTTCCTGCTTCTTGGCAGAGGGTTGGAATGGATGGCCCACAAGGTCTCTTCTAACTCTATGATTCTATGATTTAGGCAAAAGAGTTTTGCGTGACCCAGAACTCGGCAGTCGTTCCTTATTTATCACAAAAGAAATGTCCAAGAATACACAATGTTGGCAGCCTATAATTAAAGCAGTGGGCTGAGACTTTGATGTTTCCCAATCCAGGCTTGGAGCGTCCCAGTTTGTGGGGGAGAAAAGGAGACATTTGTTTGGTTCTCGAAGCAGCAGGGACTCTGGCCTCTTCCTTGCAGGCACTCAGCCCAGGTCTTGCTTCATGCCCAGCTAGCCTCGTTTGTCCTGGCAGCCAAAGATCGTGGCACCAGGAGGAAATGGCTCGGCCTCAGACGCCCCTGACGCCTATCTCAGTACACAAGGCCCCACATGAGCTGAACAAGACCATGTCATCAGACCAGGTTGCCCTTAATGCCCTCTTCATCATCACCATGTCTCCTTTTAAGCAGAAGCTGGATGGCCATCTGCCAGGAAGGCTTCGATTGTGTCTTCCTGCCTAGCAGAAAAGTGTTGGACTGGCTGGCCCTTGGGGACTCTTCCCACTCTAGGATTCTATAATAATAATAAGGAGAATAACCTTTGATAATCATCTATGATGATGATGGATTCTCCTTCTCTGGGAGGCTTTCAAGCAGAGGCTGGATGGACCTCTGTTGGGAGGGCTTTGATGGTGTCTTCTTATGGCAGAAGGGGGGGTGGACTGAATGCCTATTGGGGTATCTTCCAACTCTAGGTTTCCTTCTCTGGAAATTTATAAAGGAAATGCTGGGCTGTAATCTGTTGGGAGTACTTCAATTGTGTCCTCCTTTGTAGCCGAATGGGGGCAGGCTGGAGGGCCCTTAGGATCTCTCCCATCTCTAGGATTTTATAACACTGTGTAATATGTTTTCCTGGGTTATAAATATTATTTCATAATTGGTTGTATCATAAAAACATGTGAAAACTTTATTAAACCGCAAAAAACTTTGTTTTCGTGGGACATCTTGCAACACATTTTGCTCTAATTTTTCAACAAATCTCTCACAGTCTCAACCAATTCAACCTAATTTGCGGCACCCACCAAAACAGTTTCTGGAGTAGAACAAATACTTTCAAAATACACAACTAAACAGGAAGTAACACTTTCAAACCAGGAACAGAAAATATTTCAAATTTTGTTACATAGTGTAATTCAACAGAGACTATATGGCGATCCATAAGGAGGGCTTTGATTGTGCGAATCCGGGGAGAGGCAGATGAGCCTGCAGGGACATGAAAGAAGCCTCCCACAAGGATGATAAAAACATCAAGTCATCCAGGCGTCCCCTGGGCAATGTCCTTGCAGACAGCCAATTCTCTCACACCAGAAGCGACTTGCTCCTGACACAACTACAGGAGAATGAGGTTGGCCTGGGTGGCCTTTAGGGGTCTCTTCTAACTCTAGGATTCTAGGATTCCTTCTTTAGAGGTTTATAAAGCAGAGGTAAGAAATAAAATTATTATTATTATTATTATTATTATTATTATTTTACTGACACAAAAACACAGTATGACACAGCAAACGAGCTATATATGCTGGATAATAATAATGATGATGATAATAATAATTTATAATTTATATTCTAATATTATCATTATATTTATTATTCTGACACAAAAACACTGTGTCACAGCAAATGAGATATATGTGCTGGATTTCACATCACAAAATCACAAGTCGAACACTTCCCAAGCATCTAGGACTGAATGATGTATTTTTGAATGATGCACGCAGATCCAAGTCAGGTGGCCTTTTGCAATTGGCAGATCGTGATTTTGTCAATGTTTATTGTTTCCAAATTCCAGCTGAGATCTTTTGGCATGGCACCCAGTGTGCTGATTACCACTGGAACCACCTGTACTGGTTTATGTCAGAGCCTTTGTAGTTCCATTATTATTATTATTATTATTATTATTATTATAAACACAACAAGATTAGTATACAGCAAACAAGATTACTAAACTGGCTGTTGTATTGGATGTGTCTAGAATTGTGTGATGTATTGGCAAATAAAAGGGTGGCCCTTTGCAGCTGACAGGTGGTAATTTTGTCAGCACCAATTGTGTTTAAGTGCAGGCCAAGGTCTTTAGACACTGCACCCAGTGTGCCAATCACAACTGGGAGCACTTTAATTGGCTTTATTGTTATTGTGATTGTTATGGGGCTGGACTGGATGACCCCTGGGGTTTTTTCCAACTTTAATATAATATAGACTGCCTGGCCATCTGTCGGGAGTGCTTTGATAGTAGAGTACTGAAAAATAAAACTTTGGAAGCTGAAAAAAGAAAACACAAGTCACTGCTTACTGAAATAAAGCCTCGTCTGTGTTTTGAAGGACATTTCGAAACATCACAGCTTGTGCCCCCATCTCACAGACTTGCTACAGAGACTCCTATTTGAGAAAAGCAGGATATTTCTGGCATTTTGTGCCAAGAGGCACAAAACCTCAGAAGTGTTTCAAAGAGTAATAATATCCCAAACAGGCTCTGCTTTGTCCCGCTCTTCTCCTCCTCATTCTAGAAAGCTTGGCAAACAAAAAGAACTCACTTCCCATGACCTTTTCCTATTCATATTGCCCCAGATTTGGGAGAAGATAAGAGGAGCTTTGACTGCATGTGAGACATAACTATTAGTAGGAAAGGCCATGGGATTGGGAAACAGAGGGCTATAAAGCATTGCAAAACCATCTCGGTGAGCCTGAACATGTCACATTGCACAAACCTTTTGCTAAAAGTAATTTCAAAAAGCACATCACCTTGGCCGCAACTCGTCCCAACTTGTGCATTGCCCCTCTTTCTCCATATTCCCCCCTTTTTATTTACTGGAAGAATTGCGCAACTTTGAAATTTTGAGTCATTTGTGGCTTTGTGTCACTGAGCGAGTTTGCAGTTGTGCAGTTAAGCACTTCTTCATTTCCCAACTGTCTCAACAAACACATACAATATCTATCTATCTATCTATCTAATAAATATTGTTGTTTGTTGTTGTTTATTCATTCAGTCATTTACGACTTTTTGTGACCCCATTGTGGCGGAATTAAAATCACACATAGTTCACATCTTTACCAATCTACACGCTGTCTTGCTAGAGAAAAGATATGCCACACGGATGATCAGTAAAGAATAAGATGTTTGCTCTTTGTTATGCAGTACAAAATATATACAGTCGTGTGAACAGTTGCATTGACTCACACAATGTCCTTTGAGAGAAGTTCAAATGGTCCTTGAGTTTCCATGTGAGAGATCTTCTTCCAGCAGCTCAGAAGCAGAAAATATACTAACTTGTCTTGCAAGCTCTTGCACAAAAAACCTAAATATGTAACTGTTGCCAAAATTCCCAGGCTCAGCTAGCATCCTGGGCATAGCCCAACCTATCAGCTTCGTGCTTTGTATTGTTCAGTTAACACACTCACTAACTGATTTTTGCATGCTCCAACACTCATGGACAGGCGGCTCAACCATTATGCAAAGTAAGCATTTGCAGTATAATTGATTTTGCTCAGGGGCGCTCTTGAGGCACCCTTGGGGGAAAACAGACATTTATGCGAGTTGTAGTTACTGGGATGTATAGTTCACCTAAAATCAAAGAGCATTCTGAACTCCACCAACGATGGAATTGAACCAAATATGGCACACAGAACTCCCACGATAAACAGAAAATATATATCAGTGATTGGTTGTGGGGGGGGGGGGGTGTGCCAAAATACTGTTTGCTTACCGTTGAAAATTACCTAGGGCCGCCTCTGCTCATGAATCAGCCCATGCCAGAGCTCCCTGTCAGCTGTGACCATACCCAGCTTCTTCAAGGCCAAGACAAGTCACTTCAAGGATGCTATCCATCCATCTTGCCCTTGGTCACTCTCACTTCCTTTTTCCTTCCATTTTCCCCAGAATCATCTTCTCCTAGCTTTCCTGTATTCTCATTAAGTGGCCAAAGGACTTTGTATTTACTTCTAATATCCTTTCCTGAAATGGGCAGTCGGGCTTTTTTTCCTGAAGTATGGACTGGTTGGATCTTCTCGGAATTTTCCTCACTCTCAGAATTTTCCTCAAAAGCGTCTATCTTCCTTCGCTCAGCCTTCCCTATGGTACAGCTCTCACATCCGTAGCTTACTACGGGGAATACATTGCTTTAGCTATGCAGATCTTCGTTGCCAGTGTGATGTCTCTACTCTTCGCTATTTTATCGAGACTGGTCATTGCTCTCCTCCCAAGAAGGAAGCGTCTTCTGATTTCCTGGCTGTAGTCTGCATCTGCAGTCATATTAATGCCTAGAACTGCCTCTGTGTTTTCTCCCTCTATTTGCCAGTTATCAATCAGTCTGGTTGCCACCATTTTGTTTTTTTGGATGTTTAACTGCAACCCAGCTTTTGCACTTTCTTCTTTCACCTTGGTTGGAAGGCTTCTCCTTGCTTTCAGCCATCGAAGTGGTATCATCTGCATATCTAAGGTAACAACCTTAGATGTTTCTTCCAGCCATTTTAACTCACTGAGTGTCTGATCTGGCTGAAATACAGGCCGTAGATCAGAGAGACACAGAAGAGACAGAGAATGTTTGAGATTTTGTGTCTCTTAAGAATCAGCCTTCTCAGCCTTCTCCGTCGTCAGAAGATGGGGATTCACCCCCTGATATGGCATTAGGTCTCTGCTCAGAAAGAGCAAAGGAAAGGTTAATTAGAAGGTCAGAAAAACTCTGTGAGAAACAGTCCTTGAAATCCAGTTGGTATAGGCTCTCATGTTTGCTCAGATTTGAGCTTAAATTAAGTGATGCTTTCCTGGGCTTTCCATAGCAGACAACGTTGCCACAAAATCAAGTTCATGTTCAGCACTCAAGTTTGCCTTTGTTCCTGTTTTGAGTTTTGTCTTTGAAAAGTTCTTGCTGATGGATTTATGCTTATGCTCTTGAATTCATGCATTTCATGTACCTTAATATCTTGACTTCATGGATTTCCTGAACCTTGCTATATTTGGACTATTGCTATTTCATAGCACCTTTTCTACTGCCCTTTGGAAAATGCCCATTTTCCCTTCTGTCGATTCTTTTGCAAATAAACTGCTAGTTAGCTACTACTGGACTCTGTGTGTTGCTGTGTGGAAAGGTGTTCGTGGCCTAGAGTGCAACAGATAGTCATAAGAATAATAAGGAATAATCCATAAGGAGGGATCCTCTCACCTCTGCAGGAGTCTACCGTATACCGTGCAGCTGTGGACAAGTTTACATAGGGACCACCAAATGCAGCAGCATTGCCCAAGGAACATGAAAGGCACTGCAGACTCTTTCAACCAGAGAAGTCATCCACAGCAGAGCACCTGATGAACCAACCTGGACACACCATATTATTTGAGAACACAGAAATGCTGGACCACTCTCACAACCACCATATCAGATGACACAGAGAAGCCACAGACAAGCATGGAGACAATTTCAACAGAAAGGAGGAAACGATGAAAATGAACAAAATCTGGCTACCAGTATTAAAAAAACTCTAAAATTACAACAGCAGAACAACAGAGGGGAAACAATCTGGGACATTAATCACCTCTCAACAAAAGATTGCCCCAGGCACTGCCAGGCCATCAAATGCTAATCAAGGTGGTCAGTTGAAACATTCACACCTAGCTCCAACAGACAAGAGTCCTTTGTCCCACCCTGGTCATTCCACAGATATATAAACCCATTTTTCTAGTTCCAACAGACCTCACAACCTCTGAGGATACTTGCCATAGATGCAGGTGAAACGTCAGGAGAAAATGCCTCTAGAACATGGCCATATAGCCCAAAAAAACCCTACAACAACCCAATCCATAAGGAATATCCATAAGAATAATCCAGGTGAGGTCTGACCAAAGCAGAAGAGAGAGAAGAAGAAAAGAAGTTTATTTTCTACCCCGCCTCCATCTCTCCGAAGGGACTCAGGGCAACACTAAGGGCCCTTCCAGACAGGACCTATATCCTAGGACCGTGATGGTGAACCTATGACACGTGTGTCAGCACTGACACGCATGGCTATTTTTGATGACACGCGACCACATACAGAGAAGTACACCTTATAAGAACCAATCTAATTCTATCCTTAAATTTGTAAAAGGTTCTACAAATTTAACATCTGCATGTTTGAGCATTGTTCACTCCATAACTCAGCATGGAATATACATTTTTCTTATTTAAACTATAAATATTGCAAAATTATGGGTTTTTTCTCTCGAAGTTGACACCCCACCCAAGTTATGCTCAGGTTTTTGGCAAATTTTGACACACCAAGCTCAAAAGGTTGCCCATCACTGTCCTAGGATCTGACCTTAGGTTTTCTGTTTATTCCAGATTATCTGGCAGTGGGGACTCATATAATCCCAGTTAAAGCAGAAAACTGGGATCAGATCCTGGAATATAGGGCCTGTCAGGAAGGGCCCTCATACTCATAGAAAGGAACCTGTTGTTTCTGGATTCTTATCACTTCCCCCAGATCCTGATGTGTTGTTTCCTGTGCAGAAGACGAACCTTAATAGGAGCTTCCTGTTTCTGGTTCTCCAATTCCTATAGGAATATCAGCACAACTCCCCCCTCAACACACCCATAATGCATACACATACACACACCTCACCCTTCCTGCTAAACATGTTGGATGGCATTTTTGAGCAAAGGTGCTCATCCTTGGCACCTCCCCACTTTCTCTTTGTAGAGCATTTGTACAAGTCCGAGCCAATGTCCGTGTTGGATGTGGGTTCAAATCCTGCTCAGTTGGGAATCCATTGCCTAATCTTTTCTCAACCTAAAAGGGCAGCATTCGCCAACCTCCACGAAACAAATATGGCAAATAAAAGGCTTCAAAGAGTTGATTTGAAAGCACATAACAACATCTCTGAATAGTTCACAATAGTTAAGATAGCTGGAAGAGACCCCAATTATTATTATTATTATTATTATTATTAAACTTTATTTGTACCCCGCTATCATCTCCCGAAGGACTCGATGCGGCTTACAAAGGCCAAGGCCTCAACACACAACATAACAATACAAAACCTAAAGCAAATTAAAAACAATTAAAGCAATATAAACAAAAGCAATAAACAATACACTAAGACACAGTAAAACTGGGCCGGGCCAGAGTAATGGGTACAGAATTAAAAGTGCTGATGTGACAGGTGGTATATAAGGCTTATAGGGCAAGTGCAGTGTGCAGCGTGCGGCAATCTTGGTTTTAATAAAGTGCTTATGGGGCTTGGTATTGGAGATTTCCTATTCTGGGAAGGCACATCGGAACAGTCAGGTCTTCAAGTTCTTTCTAAAGACTGCCAATGTAGGGGCCTGTCTAAGATCTTTGGGGAGGGTGTTCCAGAGTCAGGGGGCCACCACAGAAAAGGCCCTGTCTCGTGTCCCCACCAAACGCGCTTGCGACGCAGGCGGGATCACGAGCAGGGCCTCTCCAGATGACTGAAGTGAACGCGTGGGTTCGTAGATGGAGATGCGGTCACGCAGGTAGGATGGTCCCAAACCGTTCAGGGCTTTGTAGGTAAGCACCTGCACCTTAAATTGGGCTCGGAAAATAAACGGCAAGCAGTGGAGCTCCTTGAACAGAAGGGTTGACCTCTCTCTGTAAGGAGCACCAGTTAACATCCTGGCCGCTGCCTGTTGGACCAGTTGGAACTTCTGAGCCGTTTTCAAGGGCAGCCCCACGTAGAGCGCATTACAGTAGTCCAATCTAGAGGTGACCAAGGCATGGACCACCCCGGCCAGATCAGCCTTCGCGAGGTACGGTCACAGTTGGCGCATGAGTCTTAATTGTGCGAAAGCCCTCCCAGACGCCGCCGAGGCCTGAGCCTCAAGCGTAAGTGATGAATCCAAGAGGACTCCCAAACTGTCGACCTGTGGCTTCAGGGGGAGTGTAACCCCGTCCAACGCATGTTGCCACCCTATACCCAAGGGGCCATCGAGTCCAAACCTATTCTGCCTTTTAGTCAGATAACACGATGTAGCACATTTTTTGTTCCTGGGTTATAAATGTCATTTCCTAATTGGTTCTTGCATAAAAACATGGGAAAAGTTAATTAAACTTGCTAAACTTGGTTTTTGTGCAACTTCCAGCAGCACATTTTGCTATAGTTTTTCAATGAATATCGAAATAACACTTTCAAACCAAGAACAGAAAAAATTCCAAACGTTGTTGCATAGTTATGAGCAGTTGACATCAGACTTCTTGAGTCTGATGCAAAACATATAAATACACAATGGTTGAACACACACACACACACACAGAATATATATATACTGAATGATGCTTTCCTTCCATTACTTGGTTACCCATATACATAAGCAGAGGCTGTATGGCCATCTGTTGGGAGGTCTTTGGTTATGTTTTCCTGAATGGCAAGATAGGTTTGGACTGGAGTCTCTTCCAGCTCTAGGATTCTATAATAATCCAGTAGAGTTTCACTTATCCAACCTTCACTTATCCAACGTTCTGTATTATCCAACACAGTCCAGGGTGGGAGAAAGAAAGAACCCTTGTCTCTTTTGGTGCTCAATTAGTAAATGCATTAACTACTACATACCGTTACCATGTGTTAAACTGCTTTTTCTGCCCATTTGTTGTAAAACATGATGTTTTGGTGCTTAGTTTGTAAAATCATAACGTAATCATAGCGTAATTTGATGTTTAATAGGCTTTTCTCTAATCCCTTCTTATTATTCAACATTTTCACTTATCCAACGTTATGCTGGCCCATTTATGTTGGATAAGCGAGAATCTACTATAATAATAATCAGCAGCAGCAGCACACTGGGTGCGGTGTCTAAAGACCTTGGCCTACACTTACATACAATCAGCACTGACAAGATTACCATCTGCCAGCTGCAAAAGGCCACCTTACTGGGATCTGCATGCATTATTTGCCGATACATCACACAGTCCGACGTGGGAAGTGGGAAGTGTCCGACGTGTGATCCAACACAACAGCCAGCAGAGTGTCTGCTGTGGACTCATCTTGTGGTGGTAATAATAATAATAATAATAATAATAATAATAATTCTGAGAATGCTTGCCATAGATGCAGGCGAAACGTCAGGAGAAATGCCTCTAGAACATGTCCCTATAGCCCGAAAAAGCCTACAAGAACCTAGTGATTCCAGCCATGAAAGCCTTCGACAATACAATAATAATAATAATAATAATAATAATGGTGCAATCGTAGTGGAGATCTGCATTCCCATCAAAGGACCCAGACATAATAATCATCTTTTATAATAATTATAAAGTCTTTAGAGTCTTTCAAGCAGAGGCTGGGTGGCCATCTGCCAGGAGGGCTTTGATGGTGTCTTCCTCCCTGGCAGAAGCAGGTTGGACTAGATAATCGCTTCCAATTGTAATCATAATAATAATGTAAAATAATCATCATCATTATTCTCTGGAGGTTTTTAAGCAAAAGCTGGATGGCCATCTGTTGGGAGGGCTTTGAGTATGTTTTCCTGAATGGCAGAATAAGGTTGGACTGGATCATCTCCAGGGTCTCTTCCCACTCATAGTGTAATATAGACTACCTGGAAGTCTGGGGAAGTATTCTTCTCTGGAGGTTAAGCAGAGACTGGATGGCCCTCTGTTGGGAGGGCTTGGATGGTGTCTTCCCTTATAGCAGAATGGGTTTGGGTTTGGATCTTTCCAACTCCATGATTCTATGTTAGAAGCAAATATATTTTGCCGATCGTAACACAAGCTGGAAAGTCCCAAGTTCGAGTCCCACCTCAAACCCTACTGTTTGTGAGCATTAGAAATACAGCTTTCATTTCAGCCATAGCATTTACAGCCAGAAGTCAATTTGTTGCTATAGTGGTTAAAGAACAGTAGTCTAGAAATCTATGCTGATCTCCAAAAATAAAAATAAAGTTGTCATAGATGTACTGCTACTAGAAATAGAGCTGCTTCCTGCAGAAGGGAAGTTAACAAATATTCTGTGGTTATACACTGAAAAGAAAACAGCAGCACATCAGCCGTTGGCCAGGAAATCTAGTCCGTCGCATGGTGAGTCTTTTTCGGTGATAAGCTTCTGATGATACCCAGGGAGAAAAACTGAAGTCACATGTAAAGTTCTCAATCTGTGATGCTAGAGATAAATAAGCCTGTGGTGTGGTCAGGACTCAAAAAATTAGTTTTAAAATGAGCGTAAAATTCTTATTTTAAGGGATCTCCAAAGGCCATGCAGTCCAACCCTGTTCTGTCACAAAGGAAGACACAATCAAGGCCCTTCCAACAGATGGCCAAACAACCTCTGCTTGAAAACCTCCACATAAGGAGAGACTCCAACATTATTATCATCAAAGATTATTATTATAGAATCATAGAGTTGCAAGGGATCCCAAAGGCCATCCAGTCCAACCTTATTCTTATTTTAAGGGATCCCCAAAGGCCAACCCCATTCTGTTATAAACAAAGACACAAGCAAAGCCCTCCCGAGAGATGGCCATCCAGCCTCTGTTTTAAAATCTCCAGAGGAGACTCCATCATTATCATCATTATTATCGAGGAGTCCCTGGTGGTGCAGTGGGTTAAACTCCGGTGCCAGCAGGACTAAAGACAGGTCACAGGTTCGAATCCGGGGAGAGCGCGGATGAGCTCCCTCTACCAGCCCCAGCTCCTCATGCGGGGATATGAGAGAAGCCTCCCACAAGGATGATAAAACATCAAAACATCCGGGCATCCCCTGGGCAACATCCTTGCAGACGGCCAATTCTCTCACACCAGAAACGACTTGCAGTTTCTCAAGTCACTCCTGACACCACAAAAAAACAACCCCCCCCCCAAAAAAAAACCATTCTAACATTCCCAAGTGGATGAGAAGAGAAAGGAAAGTACCTGAGGGATTTGCAGTACCTTCACTAACTTTACATCCTACTGCAGTTTGGAGGAGGATGGATCATGTATGATGGGACTTGCAGTACCATCACTCACTTTCTGAGACTGCTGTGACCTTCATCCAGTGACTGATCTACACCAAACTTGGCACATAGACCTCATGTGAGGACATGAGAGAAGCCTCCCACAAGGATGATAAAAACATCAAATTATCTGGGTGTCCCCTGGGTAACATCCTTGCAGACGGCCAATTCTATCACACCAGAAGCGACTTGCAGTTTCTCAAGTCACTCCTGACGCGACAAAAAAAAAATCATTTTTATCAAAGATTGTTTTTATAGATCCCTAGACCCCAAAGGCCATCTATGCCAACACTCTGCCAGGCCGGAGGACACAATCAAAACCCTCCCAACAGATGACCATCCAGCCTTTGTTTAAAAATTTCCATTTCTGAAAAGCGTAACATTTTAACGGAGTTGTAATGAGTTGAAATCAATCAAGGCCTAAAAGCCCTGAAGCAGAGGTATGAACATAATAAAACGGACAACAACTTCATAACATTTGGAAGTTCTTTCCCACATTTACAAACCTAGAGTCCAGGTGTTGTGCAATATGTGGATTCTTCTCATTCCCGGACTGATAGGGTCCACATACAAACCTCTCCCCAGACAAGTATTGTGGGTGTCACCATACCAAGGAGAAGACAAATATTGACACACCGGAGGATTTTAGTGCATGAAGTCATGGATATGAACTCAATGCAAATCTGCGGAGTCACATCTGTACAAGGGGGGAACTGTCTCTAACTCTCTGGTCTGAACCACATTATCCAAATAATTTGATTCCACCTTGCATTCATTACTCTGAAACGGTTAGCGGTACATAGAAATACAATGCCAGTGTGCCTGGATGGTCTCTTCCTATTATTATTATTATTATTATTATTACTTGATGATTATAATGATGGATTCTCCTCCTGTGGCATTTGTTCAACAGAGCTTTGTGCTTTTGCTGCTTGGCAGAATGGGGCTGGATGGCCCTTAGGATCTCTTCCAGCTCTAGGATTCTATCATCATCATCATCATCATCATCATCATCTTTTATGTATTGTCGAAGGCTTTCATGGCCAGAATCACTGGGTTGTAGTAGTTTTTTTCAGGTTATATGGCCATGTTCTAGAGGCATTCTCTCCTGACGTTTCGCCTGCATCTGTGGCAAGCATCCTCAGAGGTAGTGAGGTCTGTTGGAACTAGGAAAAGCAGCTGTGGACAAGTCTACAGAGGGACCACCAAACGCAGCAGCATTGCCCAAACACAAATCAAGGAACATGAAAGGCACTGCAGACTACTTCAACCAGAGAAGTCAGCCATAGCAGAGCACCTGAGGAACCAACCTGGACACAGCATATTATTTGAGAACACAGAAATGCTGGACCACTCTCACAACCACCATATCAGGCTACACAGCCATTTGGACAGATCCACAAGCATCTGGACAATTTCAACAGAAAGGAAGAAACCATGAAAATGAACAAAATCTGGCTACCAGTATTTAAAAAACTCTAAAATTACAACAGCAAAACAACAGAGGGGAAACAATCTGGGACATCTAATCACCTCTCATCAAAAGATTGCCCCAGGCACTGCCAGGTCATCAAATGTCAATCAGGGTGGTCAGTTGAGACATTCACACCTAGCTCCAACAGACAAGAGTTCTTTGTACCACCCTGGTCATTCCACATATATATAAACCCATTTTCCTAGTTCCAACAGACCTCACAACCTCTGAGGATACTTGCCATAGATGCAGGCGAAATGTCAGGAGAGAATGCCTATAGAACATGGCCATATAGCCCGAAAAAACTCACAACAACCCAATAATCTTTTATAATAATGATGGTGTGGTGATCTGCAATCGTAGTGGAAATCTGCGTTCCCATCAAAGAACCCAAACATAATAATCTTTTATAATAATGATGATGATGATGATGAAGTCTCCTTCTTTAGAGCTTTTCAAGCAGAGACAGGTTGGGGTTGGACTAGATGGCCCTTGGGGTTCCCTTCCAACTCTAGGATTCTCTGACTCTTTTGGACGCTGACCCTGTTTTAGCTTTCTCTTCGGAAAAGCGGTATCAAGTTGGGTTAATTCTCCAGTGCAGCCTCTCTTCCCTCCCATTCCTGGATCGAGCCTCATGATGGCTCTGTTTACGAATCCAAACAAAGTGCAAGCCTCACCGTTGGCGTCTCCCTCGGGAAAGCCCTCCATCACGGCTGAAGTTGGGCAAAAGAAGAAGCAGGAGGAGGAGGAGGAGGAGGAGGAGGAGGAGGAGGCTAGGAGCACTGCCCAGATCTGTATGTCATTTCCCTTGCAAAAGGAAGGAAGGGAAGGAGCGGGCAAAGCAGCGCTTCTTCTCGGGATGTTCCGCCTTGCATGCTTGCTTGCAGTACAAAAAACAAAACAAAAACCGCATCACAGTTCCCCAGCTAAAGCAGAAAACTTAGGGGCGGATTTACACTGTAGAATTAATGCAGTTTGGTGCCACTTTTAGCTGCAATCGAATCCTGGGGATTGTCGTTAGACAAGGCATTATTGTTGAGTATTAATAATACAGTAATAATAATAATTTCTGTATCCGTTTTCCAAAGTTATGTTGTGATACCCCTAGTAGACACTGGTCGGAAATTACACCCTCCTTGATCTGCTCTCTCATTAAAGTTGCAGAGGCACTTTTTGCCCAGGACTGGGCAGCCCCAATATAGTCCTTTGCTGCCATCACGTGGCCAAATTGGAACATTGCACCCTAAGCCCTTCCGTGCAGCAATATAACCCAGAATATCAAGGGAGATAATCCACAATATCTGCTTTGAACTGAGCCACTTCCACACAGCTGTATAAAAAGCAAAATTATCTGCTTTGAACTATGGCAGTGTGGACTCAGATGAACCAGAGCACATTGTACATCTTCTAAAAGGCACAAAATAGGCAAAACGGACATTTGGACATTTCTGATGACTTTGCATTGAAATGCGCCCCAACAGCAAAGCTCAACCAGGGACTCAACACAGCCCTATTCTCTCCCTTTTCACTTTCCTACCCAGCCCCAACTCTGTAACAAATCCCCAAATAAAGATTAATGAAATTACAACTTTCAACTCTCTGGCTTGATACTTTGTGTCTTTCCCTGCCTAAATTATCTAAATGCATGAAACTAACCTTTTCCAGGCCATGGGAGACTGCAGGCCTGCCCGGAATGCCTTCCTGGCGTTCTGGGGAGACCGAATCTGCACTTCTCCAACCGTGGATACTGAATTCCCCCTTTCGGACCCCAGTATCCACGAGATGGCGGATCGCCTCCATTTTGATGGCATATTTTTCCTAGCTTAATCCTAACACTATCTGCTGTCTCGCTTTTTGCATTTCGGGCTTCTACGCCCGGGGAATAACCTTTTAATTTAAAGAATATATTTTTACAAGGAACAGCTGATTATCAAAAAAGCCAGCTCCGTTGCTGCTGCGCTGCTGCGTTCTGCCATTCCATTGCCTCTGCCAGACCCCTGCCCCTGGAGACTTGGTGTGGCTATCCCATGAGGCTCACAGGGAAGAGCCTGGCCTGGAGACCCCAGTCCTTGGAGGGAGTTATAGTTTCCCAAGGACCAAAAACCAACTCGATCTTGGCAATGCAGGAATCCATCCTTTGGTTCAGTGGAAATAATCAAACACTTTTTGTAACTGTTGGACTTTCTTCAAATTTCTTTTTGGCTCCAATGAACTCCTTTTCATATCCGAACTTCCCAATATGAACTATGGACTCTTGCTTAAATAAAATTAATATTTTAATCAATTTCTCTGGCGGGTGGAGGGAGGGAAGGGAGGCTTGATATGAATTTCCTCAGATCCCTATATTTCTCCATGTATTTTTCTTTTTGGCACCCAGCCCCTCTCCCTTCATCATGAGGGGGGCCCATCAAGGAGGCGGCCAGCTGTTGACAACCACAAAAGAAACCCATATCATTGAAACTCTGACACGGACAATAAGACTTGGAATTCCTATTTGGTTTCAAAGTAGAGCCATCAGACTGGAATTTCCTTCTGCCCACTTTTTGGTCATTTCACAATAGGGGCAAGACGACCCTCAGGAGCTCGCCTTCCCAATTTTGTTTACTTCATTCAAACTAGACATTCCTCCCGAGCCTCTCCTTTGTGCCTTATCTGATTGCAACAGGAAGACTCGGATAAGGTAATCAAAGCTCATCACAAATCCACTCAGGGACAATAAACTGGGCACCCACAATAGACTGGATTTCTCGGGCTCCAAGCTCCTGGGCATCAAAACCCATTGATCTCTTCATCAGCCCATTGTTTCTTCTTCGCCCCACCTCCCTTCTTCTGATTTGCCAGAGCACCGAGACAGAGGAAGTCTTCCCACTGGCTCCCGTGCAGCGGAGGAGCTCTGTGATTGGCCCTGACGCAGGGCGGGCAGCTGCGCCTACTCTCAGCTGGAATCATGTCAGCCAATCACCTGCGAGCTGGGAGGAGGGCGGGGGTGGGAATTTTGAACTTTCAAACCTGTAAACTCCTATAAAAATGCCTCTGATCTCTGTACTGGTATGCTTTGTAGGCGAATTATTGCTACCTAGCATCCTTTTCAGCTGAATCGCTAATAAACACCTCAGTACCACTTCTTCAACTTTGGTGAGCTTTATTCTGAATTTTTAATACAAATAAAATTGCTGAAATCAGGCTTCTCTGGCTCGCCAAAGTTGCGAACCCTCCTTGGTGGGGTCTTAGGGTCCTTCCTCCTGGGGAAGACCCTCCTAAAGCTCCTAGCAGCTTCACTGGTACACACTAAAGACGCGCTAAACAATTTCCTTAAGGCGCCAAATGGGCAAAATGGGCCCTGGCACACAATAAAGACGCACTAATGTTTTTAATGCAAGTTCCTCAGAAATAGCCATATACATGAAGTTTGTCGTATTGGGAAGAGTTCAACTGTTTTTTAATCTTTGAGTGTTTCCAATGCTAGCTGCTCAGAAATGGCCAAATGCATGACATTTTTCAAATTGGGAGGATATCAACTATTTCTGATGCTGTGAATGTTTTCAACGCAAGTTCCTCAGAAATAGCCATATACACTAAGTTTGTCACATTGGGAGGATATCAACTATTTCTGATACTGTGAATGTTTTCAATGCAAGTTCCTCAGAAATAGCCATATACATGAAGTTTGTGTTGGGGTTCAGCCTGATCCTGATCTGTGTGAACACGATTCTCCGATAGTTTTTCAAACTGAGCAAGCTTTCCCTGATCCTGACAGTGTGGAATCTGTTGTTGATGCAGAGCTCAGTGGGAATGAAAACGAAACCCAACAGTTAGAAGAGAATGTTTTGGAAGTTAGCCGTGATATCTCCCCACCTGGGCTAGATATTGAGCTCCAGAGAGAACAAATAGTGAGAGATAGATTTGTCTCCCAGTCTGTACGAAGGTCACAGCGGCTTCAGCAAAAAGAGACCCAAACAGAAAAGTCAAGGGGCGTTTCTAAGAATAGCTTCTTTGGTTTAAGAGCATCCCTGCCGGGTGCTTCTTTAGGTCAAGCAACGTTCGGGACTGTGGCTGGTCTTGGCAGGATTCCTGTGTTCCATGGCCAGTAATCCCAGAGGCTTCTGTTTCCAAGTTCATGGTTAGTAAAAGGCTAACAGACTCTTGGTTATTGTTTTGTGGCTTTTGAAGTTTTGCTCAAGTTCAGAGATCCTATTGACTCCTGTGTTTTTCTGTGGTTTTTTTTACTCTGCATTTACCTTTCTTTTGTAACCAATTTTTCATCAATAAACAAGGATTGCTTTTCCTACAGTCCAGAGTGGTGGATTTAATCTTATGGTCTTGTTTCTTGAACTGGGATGCAACAGTTTGTCACATTGGGAGGAGTTCAACTGTTTTTGAATCTTTGAGTGTTTTCAATCAAGTTCCTCAGAAATAGCCATATATATGAAGTTTGTCACATTGGGAGGGGTTCAACTGTTTTTGAATCTTTGAGTGTTTTCAATGCTGGCTGCTCAGAAATGGCCAAATGCATGAAGTTTTTCACATTGGGAGGATATCAACTATTTCTGATACTGTGAATGTTTTCAATGCAAGTTCCTCAAAAATAGCCATATACATGAAGTTTGTCACATTGGGAGGATATCAACTATTTCTGATACTGTGAATGTTTTTAATGCAAGTTCCTAAGAAATAGCCATATACAAGACGTTTGTCACAGTGGGAGGATATCAATTATTTCTGATACTGTGAATGTTTTAAATGCAAGTTCCTCAGAAATAGCCATATACATGGTTTGTCACATTGGGAGGGTACCAACTATTTCTGATACTGTGAATGCTTTCAAAGCAAGTTCCTCGGAAATATCCATATACATGAAGTTTGTCACATTGGGAGGATATCTATTTCTGATACTGTGAATGTTTTCAATGCAAGTGTGCCGTCGCACCTGGGAGCTATTATCCTCAATAAAGGAGGGGTGGACGTGGCATCTTTCCCCCAGGGGATTGCTTCTTGCCCTCCTATAGGAAACTGGAACTCCCAAAAACCCAAAACGCTGTAAAATGCTCAAAATGAGTTTTATTGAACACGAAGTAATTTCTTTAAAGCAATGAGCTGGAAAAGTTCAGAGGGTGAAGGAAAACATGCTTTACAGTCTCTATTAGTCCTGGGTCCAAGGGGTTTGAAGCTGAGAAGCCTCACCAGGTTTCCTCTTCCTCAATGGCTGTGAATGCCGGAGCAAACCACAACCCCAGTTCAGATGGCCTATTTTTGAAGATTCAGGATCTTCCTCTGTTGTCAAAAGAACTGGTATGAAGGCGCTGGGGTCTCCTCAATGTTATCCAGGATGATCTGGACATAAAGCATGAGTCCCCAGGGTAGAAAACCTCAGAACTGGTGCTAAGAGGTAACTTAAATCAGGGTCCTTAAGAATGAAGTCTCTTACTCACGTCCATATGGTATGATCTCTGAAGGCAGAATGAAAAGAAAAGGAAGTTCTCCCCTCTTGCAGGAAGAGGTGGAGCCAAACAGTACTGACTGACAACTACAAGCAACCAATCCATACAACTGTACACAAGCAAGGTAAAAAGGGGCAGGATTAAGCATAATACTACAGTTTAAATCTTACAACTAACAGTTCTATACATAGGTGGCGCCACTCGCGCCGTCACACTCCCGGCCTAGATTTTCGGGCTTTCAAAAATCTAAACAAAAATGAAGTTAAACACCTTTAACTTTTATAACTCTAAGACTGTAGGTCTTGTGAAAATAACACAACCATATCACTAATAGGCCTGTCAAACAAAGAAACCTTTTCGTTTGAAACGACCTTAACTTGGGCCTTGCGCACTCTATTGTCAGAGCTAGGATATAATTTAGACACAATACCCTTAGCCCATTGGTGTCTAGGAGCGTCCTTTTGTTTAAGTTATTTCTTCTCTGGTGGTTTGATTCAACTGAGTAGCTAGGAGAGTGGCACAGAGTTCTAATCTGGGCACTGTAGAGTCAATGGGTGCTACTTTAGCCTTTGACATCACAAATCCTGAAGAGCAGGTACTGATGCCTCTTTGTCTGGCATATGCGACTGCAGCGATGGCCTTGGTGGATGCATCGCAGAATATGTGCAGTTCCATGATCTCTGAAGGTGAGGAACTGTTTGCTATGTACTGTCTTGGCAGTTGTATGTTTTCTAAGCCTTGGGCTTGGCAAGTCCAATTTTTTCATTGTGACATGAAATCTTGGGGAAGCTCTTGGTCCCAGGTGAGCTTGTGCTGGATTGCCTGTTTGAAAAGCAATTTGGCAGAGATGACTACTGGAGACACTATACCCAATGGATCATGAATGCCATTGATGGCAGACAACATAAGTCTTTTGGAGGTGACTCTGCCCAATTTGGGGGCTCTTAAAGTAAAACAGTCTGTAGCTACATTCCATAACAAACCTAGACTGGTTTGAGCGTTCAAATCTTGAAACAACTTTGATGCATCCTTTTCCACCAAGTCTTCTGGTGGGAAAGCCTGAAGTATCGCTGGACTATTTGAGTTTATTTTGTAAAGATGGATGTTGGCCTTGCTCAACATTTCTTGAATTTCTTTGACTGTCTTTGAAGCTTGCTGCGCAGAATCAAAGGACGTAAGGAGATCATCAACGTAAAAGTTCTGGTTGACAATCATTGATGTTGATTGGCTAAACAAATGGCCAAATTTGTCTGCAGTCTTTTTAAAACAATAATTGGCAACTGCCGGAGACGGAGTGTTACCAAACACGTGAACCCTCATCTGGTATTCGGTCACGTCAGAGAGGGACTCAGTATCTCTAAACCATAAAAACTTCAAGAACCTTCAATGTTCTGGGCAAACTAAGAATGCGTAAAACATTTTGTGTATGTCGGCTATTACTGCATACTTCTTTTCTCTGAACCTTAAAAGAACTCCAAGCAGGCTGTTAAGCAAGTCAGGGCCTTTAAGAAGAACATGATTTAAAGCTTTGCCTTGACATTCAGCACTAGCATCAAAAACAATGCGGACTTTGTCGGGTTTCTGAGGATGTGTCACTTTGTGGTACGGTAGGAACCACTGCTCTTCTCCCTCCGCACATGCACTCGCTGGTTCAGTGTAGTTGCTGCTGAAAAGGTCTTCTACAAACTGGGTGATCTGGGTTTTCACCTTGGGATCCTTTAACATCCTTCTTTTTAAGGACAGGAGACGATGAAGGGCAGCATCTCTGTTGTTGGGTAGAGATGGTCTTTCTGGCTTGAAAGGTAAAGGTGCTATCCAATTACCTTGAGGGTCTTGAGTGACTTGGTTGTACATCATCTCAAGGAACTTCTGTTCATCTTTAGAGAAGGCTGGTTGCTCATCTCTCTCTGTGACTTCGAAGATGGAAGAGTAATCAGGCATTACTCCCTGGCAACAAACTGAAATGTGGATGGCACATCCTTGCATTAGTGAAGGCCTTTTTGTGACAGGCTGGAACATCTTGTTCAAGCAGACTGGGCCTAACACCGTCCATCCTAAAAGCAACTGCTGGGCTATGGGCGATCCCTTAGGACCTTCAATCTGGTTGCTAATACGGAACAGCATGGGACAATCTGCGCCGATAAGCATGACGATGTCTGTTTCCAAGTCTAAAGCTGGAATGCAAATGAACGCAAAAGAATTGGGGTGCAACGGAAATAGAATGCAAAACCAATGCAAATAAATGCAAAAGAAATGGGGTGCAATGGAAATAAAATGCAAAATGAATGCAAGTCAATGCAAAAGTATAGAATGCAAAATCAATGCAAGGAAATGCAAAAGCATTGGGGTGCAATGGAAATAGAATGCAAAACCTTTGCAAATAATTGCAAAAGAATTGGGGTGCAATGCAAATAGAATGCAAAATCAATGCAAGAAAATGCAAAAGTATTGGGGTGCAATGGAAGTAGAATGCAAAACCTATGCAAATAAATGCAAAAGTATTAGGGTGCAATGGAAATAGAATGCAAACCTATACAAGTCAATGCAAAAATATTGGGGAGAAATGGAAATAGAATGCAAAATCAATGCAAGTAAATTCAAAAGTATTGAATTGCAATGGAAATAGAAGGGAAAATCAATGCAAAAATGCAAAAGTATTGTGGTGCAATGGAAATAGAATGCAAGACCAATGCAAATAAATGCAAAAGAATTGGGTGCAATGGAAATAGAATGCATAATCAGTGCAAGTAAATGCAAAACTATTGGGGTGGAAATAAATGCAAATAAATGCAAAAGAATTGGGGTGCAATGGAAATAGAATAAAAAATCAGTGCATATAAATACAAAAGAATTGGGGTACAGTGGAAATAGAATGCAAAACCAATGCAAATAAATGCAAAAGAAATGGGGTGCAATGGAAATAGAATGCAAAATGAATGCAAGTCAATGCAAAAGAATTGTGGTGCAATGGAAATAGAATGCAAGACCAATGCAAATAAATGGAAAGGAATTGGAGTGCAATGGAAATGGAATGCAAAATCAATACAAATAAAAGCAAACGTTTTGGGGTGCAATGGAAACAGAATGCATAATCAGTGCAAGTAAATGCAAAAGTATTAGGGTGCAATGGAAATAGAATGCAAAATGAATGCAAGTCAATGCAAAAGAATTGTGGTGCAATGGAAATAGAATGCAAGACCAATGCAAATAAATAGAAAGGAATTGGGGTGCAATGGAAATGGAATGCAAAATCAATACAAATAAAAGCAAACGTTTTGGGGTGCAATGGAAACAGAATGCATAATCAGTGCAAGTAAATGCAAAAGTATTGGGGTACAATGGAAATAGAATTCAAGACCAATGCAAATAAATGCAAAAGAATTGGGGTGCAATGGAAATAGAATAAAAAAAATCAGTGCATATAAATACAAAAGAATTGGGGTGCAATGGAAATAGAATGCAAAACCAATGCAAAAAAATGCAAAAAAATGGGGTGCAATGGAAATAGAATGCAAAATTAATGCAAGTCAATGCAAAAGTATTGGGGTGCAATGGAAAGAGAATGCAAGACCAATGCAAATAAATGCAAAAGAATTGGGTGCAATGGAAATTGAATGCAAAACCAATGGAAAAAAATGCAAAAGAATTGGAGTGGAATGCAAATAAAATGCAAAATCAATGCAAATAAATACAAAAGTATTGGGGTGCAATGGAAATAGAATGCAAAATGAATGCAAGGAAATGCAAAAGTATTGGGGTGCAATGGAAATAGAATGCAAAAGCAATGCAAATGAACGCAAAATAATTGGGGTGCAATGGAAATAGAATGCAAACCTATGCCAGTCAATGCAAAAATATTGGGGAGAAATGGAAATAGAATGCAAAATCAAAGCAAGTAAATTCAAAAGTATTGTGGGCAATGGAAATAGGATGCAAGACCAATGCAAATAAATGCAAACGAATTGGGTGCAATTGAAATGGAATGCAAAATCAATAGAAATAAAAGCAAAGGTTTTGGGGTGCAATGGAAACAGAATGCAAAACCAATGCAAATAAATGTAAAAGAATTGGGTGCAATGGAAATAGAATGCATAATCAGTGCAAGTAAATGCAAAAGTATTAGGGCGCAATGGAAATAGAATGCAAGACCAATGCAAACAAATGGAAAGGAATTGGGGTGCAATGGAAATTGAATGCAAAACGAATGCAAATAAATGCACATGAATTGGGGTGCAATGGAAATAGAATGCAAGACCAATGCAAATAAATGGAAAGGAATTGGGGTGCAATGGAAATGGAATGCAAAAACAATATAAATAAAAGTTTTGAGGTGCAATGGAAACAGAATGCATAATCAGTGCAAGTAAATGCAAAAGAATTGGGTGCAATGGAAATAGAATGCAAAACCAATGCAAATAAATGCAAATGAATTGGGGTGAAATGGAAATAGAATGCAAAATCAATGAAAATAAATGCAAAAGTATAGAGGTGCAATGGAAATAGAATGCAAAATCAATACAAGTCAATTGAAAAGTATTGGGGTGCAATGGAAATAGATTGCAAAATCAATACAAGTCGATGCAAAACTATTGGGGTGCAATGGAAATAGAATGTAAAAGCAATGCAAATTAACACAAAAGTATTGGGATGCAATGAAGGTAGAATGCAAAAGCTATGTAAATAAATGCAAAAGTATTGGTGTGCAATGGAAATAAATTGCAAAACCTATGAAAGTCAATTCAAAAGTATTGGGGTGCAATGGAAATAGAATGCAAAATAAATACAAGTAAATTCAAAAGTATTGGGGTGCAATGGAAATAGAATGGAAGACCAATGCAAATAAATGCAAAAGAATTGGGGTGCAATGGAAATAGAATGAAAAATCAGTGCATATAAATTCAAACGAATTGGGGTGCAATTGAAATAGAATGCAAAACCAATGCAAATAAATGTAAAAGAAATGGGGTGCAATGGAAATTGGATGCAAAACCAATGCAAATAAATACAAAAGTATTGGGGTGCAATGGAAATAGAATGCAAAATCAATGCAAGGAAATGCAAAAGTATTGGGGTGCAATGGAAATAGAATGCAAAAGCAATGCAAAGGAACGCAAAAGAATTGGGGTGCAATGGAATTAGAATGCAAAATCAATGAAAGTAATTGCAAAAGTATTGGGGTGCAATGGAAATAGAATGCAAAAGCAATGCAAATGAATGCAAACGAATTGGGGTGCAATGGAAATGGAATGCAAAATCAATACAAATAAAAGCAAAAGCATTGGGGTGCAATGGAAACAGTATGCAAAACAAATGGAAATAAATGCAAAAGAATTGTGTGCAATGGAAATAGAGTGCCTAATCAGTGCAAGCAAATGCAAAAGTATTGAGTGTAATGGAAATAGAATGCAAAATCAGTGCAAGTCAATGCAAACGTATTGTGGTGCAATCGAAATAGAATGCAAAATCAATGCAAATGAACGCAAAGGAATTGGGATGCAATGGAATTAGAATGCAAAATCAATGCAAGTCAATGCAAAAGAATTGGGGTGCAATGGAAATAGAATACAAGATTAATGCAAATAAATGCAAAAGTATTGGGGTGCAGTGGAAATAGAATGCAAAAGCAATGCAAATAAAGGCAAAAGTATTGGGGTGCAATGGAAATAGAATGCAAAAGCAATGCAAATGAACGCAAAATAATTGGGGTGCAATGGAAATAGAATGCAAACCTATGCCAGTCAATGCAAAAATATTGGGGAGAAATGGAAATAGAATGCAAAATCAAAGCAAGTAAATTCAAAAGTATTGTGGGCAATGGAAATAGGATGCAAGACCAATGCAAATAAATGCAAACGAATTGGGTGCAATTGAAATGGAATGCAAAATCAATAGAAATAAAAGCAAAGGTTTTGGGGTGCAATGGAAACAGAATGCAAAACCAATGCAAATAAATGTAAAAGAATTGGGTGCAATGGAAATAGAATGCATAATCAGTGCAAGTAAATGCAAAAGTATTAGGGCGCAATGGAAATAGAATGCAAGACCAATGCAAACAAATGGAAAGGAATTGGGGTGCAATGGAAATTGAATGCAAAACGAATGCAAATAAATGCACATGAATTGGGGTGCAATGGAAATAGAATGCAAGACCAATGCAAATAAATGGAAAGGAATTGGGGTGCAATGGAAATGGAATGCAAAAACAATATAAATAAAAGTTTTGAGGTGCAATGGAAACAGAATGCATAATCAGTGCAAGTAAATGCAAAAGAATTGGGTGCAATGGAAATAGAATGCAAAACCAATGCAAATAAATGCAAATGAATTGGGGTGAAATGGAAATAGAATGCAAAATCAATGAAAATAAATGCAAAAGTATAGAGGTGCAATGGAAATAGAATGCAAAATCAATACAAGTCAATTGAAAAGTATTGGGGTGCAATGGAAATAGATTGCAAAATCAATACAAGTCGATGCAAAACTATTGGGGTGCAATGGAAATAGAATGTAAAAGCAATGCAAATTAACACAAAAGTATTGGGATGCAATGAAGGTAGAATGCAAAAGCTATGTAAATAAATGCAAAAGTATTGGTGTGCAATGGAAATAAATTGCAAAACCTATGAAAGTCAATTCAAAAGTATTGGGGTGCAATGGAAATAGAATGCAAAATAAATACAAGTAAATTCAAAAGTATTGGGGTGCAATGGAAATAGAATGGAAGACCAATGCAAATAAATGCAAAAGAATTGGGGTGCAATGGAAATAGAATGAAAAATCAGTGCATATAAATTCAAACGAATTGGGGTGCAATTGAAATAGAATGCAAAACCAATGCAAATAAATGTAAAAGAAATGGGGTGCAATGGAAACTGGATGCAAAACCAATGCAAATAAATACAAAAGTATTGGGGTGCAATGGAAATAGAATGCAAAATCAATGCAAGGAAATGCAAAAGTATTGGGGTGCAATGGAAATAGAATGCAAAAGCAATGCAAAGGAACGCAAAAGAATTGGGGTGCAATGGAATTAGAATGCAAAATCAATGAAAGTAATTGCAAAAGTATTGGGGTGCAATGGAAATAGAATGCAAAAGCAATGCAAATGAATGCAAACGAATTGGGGTGCAATGGAAATGGAATGCAAAATCAATACAAATAAAAGCAAAAGCATTGGGGTGCAATGGAAACAGTATGCAAAACAAATGGAAATAAATGCAAAAGAATTGTGTGCAATAGAAATAGAGTGCCTAATCAGTGCAAGCAAATGCAAAAGTATTGAGTGTAATGGAAATAGAATGCAAAATCAGTGCAAGTCAATGCAAACGTATTGTGGTGCAATCGAAATAGAATGCAAAATCAATGCAAATGAACGCAAAGGAATTGGGATGCAATGGAATTAGAATGCAAAATCAATGCAAGTCAATGCAAAAGAATTGGGGTGCAATGGAAATAGAATACAAGATTAATGCAAATAAATGCAAAAGTATTGGGGTGCAGTGGAAATAGAATGCAAAAGCAATGCAAATAAAGGCAAAAGTATTGGGGTGCAATGAAAGTAGAATGCAAAACCTATGCAAATAAATGCAAAAGTATTGGGGTGCAATGGAAATAAATTGCAAAACCTATGAAAATCAATTCAAAAGTATTGGGGTGCAATGGAAATAGAATGCAAAACCAATGCAAATAAATGCAAATGAATTGGGGTGGAATGCAAATGAAATGGAAAATCAATGCAAATAAATGCAAAAGTATTGTGGTGCAATGGAAAAAGAATGCAAAAGCAATGCAAATGAACGCAAAAGAATTGGGGTGCAATGGAAATAGAAAGCAAAATCAATGCAAGTCAATGCAAAAGAATTGGGGTGCAATGGAAATAGAAACGAATTGGGTTGCAATGGAAATAAAACGCAAAATCAATGCAAATGCAAAAGTATTGGGGTGCAATGGAAATAGAATGCAAAATCTTTGCAAATAATTGCAAAAGAATTGGGGTGCAATGCAAATAGAACGCAAAATCAATGCAAGAAAATGCAAAAGTATTGGGGTGCAATGGAAATAGAATGCAAACCTATGCAAGCCAATGCAAAAATATTGGGGAGAAATGGAAATAGAATGCAAAATCAATGCAAGTAAATTCAAAAGTATTGAATTGGGTTGCAATGGAAATAAAACGCAAAATCAATGCAAATGCAAAAGTACTGGGGTGCAATGGAAATAGAATGCAAAATCAATGCAAGTAAATTCAAAAGTATTGAATTGCAATGGAAATAAAAGGGAAAATCAATGCAAAAAATGCAAAAGTATAGTGGTGCAATGGAAATAGAATGCAAGACCAAGGCAAATAAATGAAAAGAATTGGGTGCAATGGAAATAGAATGCAAAATCAATACAAGTAAATGCAAAAGTATTGGAGTGCAATGGAAATAGAATTCAAGACCAATGCAAATAAATGCAAACGAATTGGGGTGCAATGGAAATGGAATGCAAAATCAATAGAAATAAAAGCTAAAGTTTTGGGGTGAAATGGAAATAGAATGCAAAATCAATACAAGTCAATTGAAAAGTATTGGGGTGCAATGGAAATAGATTGCAAAATCAATGCAAGTCTATGCGAAAGTATTGAGGTGCAATGGAAATAGAAACGATTTGGGTTGCAATGGAAATAGAATGCAAAATCAATGCAAATAAATGCAAAAGTATTGGGGTGCAATGGAAATAGAATGCAAAATCTTTGCAAATAATTGCAAAAGAATTGGGGTGCAATGCAAATAGAATGCAAAAAAAATGCAAGAAAATGCAAAGGTTTTGGGGTGCAATGGAAATAGAATGCAAAATCAATGCAAATGAACAAAAAGAATTGGGGTGCAATGGAAGTAGAATGCAAAACCTATGCAAATAAATGCAAACGTATTAGGGTGTAATGGAAATAGAATGCAAAATCAATGCAAGGAAATGCAAAAGTATTGGGGTGCAATGGAAATTGAATGCAAAAGCAATGCAAGGAAATGCAAAAGTATTGGGGTGCAATGGAAATAGAATGCAAAATCAATACAAGTAAATGCAAAAGTATTGGTGTGCAATGGAAATAGAATTCAAGACCAATGCAAATAAATGCAAAAGAATTGGGGTGCAATGGAAATAGAATAAAAAATCAGTGCATATAAATACAAAAGAATTGGGGTGCAATGGAAATAGAATGCAAAACTAATGCAAATAAATGCAAAAGAAATGGGGTGCAATGGAAATAGAATGCAAAATGAATGCAAGTCAATGCAAAAGTATTGGGGTGCAATGGAAATAGAATGCAAGACCAATGCAAATAAATGCAAAAGAATTGGGTGCAATGGAAATTGAATGCAAAACAAATGCAAATGAACGCAAAAGAATTGGGGTGCAATGGAAATAGAATGCAATATCAATGGAAGTAATTGCAAAGGTATTGGGGTGCAATAGAAATAGAATGCAAAAGCAATGCAAATGAACGCAAAAGTATTTGGGTGCAATGGAAATAGAATGCAAACCTATGCCAGTCAATGCAAAAATATTGGGTACACATGGAAATAGAATGCAAAATCAAAGCAAGTAAATTCAAAAGTATTGTGGGCAATGGAAATAGGATGCAAGACCAATGCAAATAAATGCAAACGAATTGGAGTGCAATGGAAATGGAATGCAAAATCAATAGAAATAAAAGCAAAGGTTTTGGGGTGCAATGGAAACAGAATGCAAAACCAATGCAAATAAAGGTAAAAGAATTGAGTGCAATGGAAATAGAATGCAAAATCAATGAAAGTAATTGCAAAAGTATTGGGGTGCAATGGAAATAGAATGCAAAACCAATGCAAATAAATGCAAAAGAAATGGGGTGCAATGGAAATTGAATGCAAAACTAATGCAAATAAATACAAAAGTATTGTGGTGCAATGGAAATAGAATGCAAAATCAATGCAAAAAATGCAAAAGTATTGTGGTACAATGGAAATAGAATGCAAGACCAAGGCAAATAAATGTAAAGTTATTGGGGTGCAATGGAAATGGAATGCAAAATCAATACAAATAAAAGGAAATGTTTTGGGGTGCAATGTAAATAGAATGCAAAACCAATGCAAATAAATGCAAAAGTATTGGGGTGCAATGGAAATAGAATGCAAAATCAATGCAAGGAAATGCAAAAGTATTGGGGTGCAATGGAATAGAATGCAAAAGCAATGCAAATGAACGCAAAAGAATTGGGGTGCAATGGAAATAGAATGCAATATCAATGCGAATGAATTGGGGTGCAATGGAAATGGAACGCAAAATCAATACAAATAAAAGCAAAAGCATTGGGGTGCAATGGAAATAGAATGCAAAAGCAATGTAAAAAATGCAAAAATATTGTGGTACAATGGAAATTGAATGCAAGACCAAGGCAAATAAATGGAAAGGAATTGGGGTGCAATGGAAATGGAATGCAAAATCAATACAAATAAAAGCAAAAGCTTTGGGGTGCAATGGAAATAGAATGCAAAACTAATGCAAATAGATGGAAAAGAATTGGTTGCAATGGAAATTGAATGAAAAAACAGTGCAAGTAAATGCAAATGTATTGGGGTGCAATGGAAATAGAATGCAAAACCTATGCAAATAAATGCAAAAGTATTGGGGTGCAATGGAAATAAATTGCAAAACCTATGAAAGTCAATTCAAAAGTATTGGGGTGAAATGGAAATGGAATGCAAAGTCAATACAAATTAATGCAAAAGTATTGGAGTGCAATGGAAACAGAATGCAAGACCAATGCAAATAAATGCAAAAGAATGGGTGCAATGAAAATAGAATGCAAAATCAATACAAGTAAATGCAAAACTTTTGGGGTGCAATGGAAATAGAATGCAAGACCAATGCAAATAAATGCAAAAGAATTGGGGAGCAATGGAAATAGAATGAAAAATCAGTGCATATAAATACAAAAGAATTGGGGTGCAATGGAAGTAGAATGCAAAACCTATGTAAATAAATGCAAAACTATTAGGGTGTAATGGAAAAAGAATGCAAACCTTTACAAGTCAATGCAAAAATATTGGGGAGAAATGGAAATAGAATGCAAAATCAATGGAAGTAAATTCAAAAGGATTGGGGTGCAATGGAAATAGAATGCAAAATCAATGCAAATAAATGTAAACGAATTGGGGTGCAATGGAAATGGAATGCAAAATCAATACAAATAAAAGCAAATGCATTGGGGTGCAATGGAAACAGTAAGCAAAACAAATGCAAATAAATGCAAAAGAATTGGGTGCAATGGAAATAGAGTGCCTAATCAGTGCAAGCAAATGCAAAAGTATTGAGTGTAATGGAAATAGAATGCAAAACCAAAGCAAATAAATGCAAACGAATTGGCGTGCAATGGAAATAGAATGCAAAATCAAGGCAAGTCAATGCAGAAGTATTGTGGTGCAATGGAAATAGAATGCAAAAGCAATGCAAATGAACGCAAAAGAATTGGGGTGCAATGGAATTAGATTGCAAAATCAGTGCAAGTCAATGCAAAAGAATTGGGGTGTAATGGAAATAGAATACAAGATCAATGCAAATAAATGCAAAAGTATTGGGGTGCAATGAAAATACAATGCAAAACCAATGCAAGTAAATGCAAAATTATTGGGGTGCAATGGATAAAGAATGGAAAACCAATTGAAATAAATGCAAAAGCATTCGGGTGCAATGGAAATAGAATGCAAAATCAATGCAAATAAATGCAAAACTATTGTGGTGGAATGGAAACAAAATGCAAAACAAATGCAAATAGATGGAGTAGGGTCCAATGGAAATTGAATGCAAAATCAGAGGA
This sequence comes from Anolis sagrei, assembly GCF_037176765.1. Lineage (NCBI taxonomy): Eukaryota > Metazoa > Chordata > Lepidosauria > Squamata > Anolidae > Anolis > Anolis sagrei. The sequence goes on from NC_090032.1 coordinate 12,624,174, forward strand.
AGTAAATGCAAAAGTTGAAATGGAAATAGAATACAAACCAATAAATGCAAACGAATTGGGGTGCAATGGAAATGGAATGCAAAATAAATACAAATAAAAGCAAAATTATTGGTGTGCAATGGAAATAAATTGCAAAACACATGAAAGTCAATTCAAAAGTATTGGGGTGCAATGGAAATAGAATGCAAAATCAATGCAAATAAATGCAAAAGAATTGGGGTGCAATGGAAATAGAATGAAAAACCAATGCAAATAAATGCAAAAATATTGGGGTGCAATGGAAATCGAATGCAAAATCAATGCCAGGAAATGCAAAAGTATTGGGGTGCAATGGAAATGGAATGCAAAAGCAATGCAAATGAACGCAAAAGAATTGGGGTACAATGGAAATAGAATGCAAAATCAATGAAAGTAATTGCAAAAGTATTGGGGTGCAATGGAAATAGAATGCAATATCAATGCAAAGAAATGCAAACGAATTGGGGTGCAATGGAAAAAGATTGCAAAATCAATGCAAGTCATTTCAAAAGTATTGGGGTGCAATGGAAATGGAATGCAAAATCAGTGCAAGTCAATACAAAAGTCTAGGGGTGCAATGGAAATAGAATTCATTATCAATGCAAATAAATGCAAACGAATTGTGGTGCTATGGAAATGGAATGCAAAATCAATACAAATAAAAGCAAAAGTATTGGGGTGCAATGGAAATAAATTGCACAGCATATGAAAGTCAATTCAAAAGTATTGGGGTGTAATGGAAATAGAATGCAAAATCAGTGCAATGAAAGTAATTGCAAAAGTATTGGGGTGCAATGGAAATAGAATGCAATATCAATGCAAAGAAATGCAAACGAATTGGGGTGCAATGGAAAAAGATTGCAAAATCAATGCAAGTCATTTCAAAAGTATTGGGGTGCAATGGAAATGGAATGCAAAATCAGTGCAAGTCAATACAAAAGTATTGGGGTGCAATGGAAATAGAATGCATTATCAATGCAAATAAATGCAAACGAATTGGGGTGCTATGGAAATGGAATGCAAAATCAATACAAATAAAATCAAAAGTATTGGGGTGCAATGGAAATAGAATGAAAAATCAGTGCATATAAATTAAAAAGTATTGTGGTGCAATGGAAACAGACTGCAAAACCATGGCAAATAAATGCAAAAGTATTGGGGTGCAATGGAAACAGACTGCAAAACCATGGCAAGTAAATGCAAAAGTATTGGGGTGCAATGGAAACAAAATGCAAGACCAATGCAAATAAATGCAAAAGAATGGGTGCCATGGAAATAGAATGCATAATCAATGCAAGTAAATGCAAAAGAATTGGGGTGCAATGGAAGTAGAATGCAAAATCAATACAAGTAAATGCAAAAGTATTGGGATGCAATGGAAATAGAATGCAAAATCAATGCAAAAGTATTGGGGTGCAATGTAAATAGGACACAAAATCAATGCAAATAAATGCAAAAGTATTAGGTTGCAATGGAAATAGAATGCAAAATCTTTGCAAATAATTGCAAAAGAATTGGGGTGCAATGCAAATATAATGCAAAATCAATGCAAGTAAAGGCAAAAGTATTGGGGTGCAATGGAAACAAAATGCAAGACCAATGCAAATAAATGCAAAAGAATGCGTGCCATGGAAATAGAATGCATAATCAATGCAAATAAATGCAAATGAATTGGGGTGCAATGAAAATAGAATGCAAAAATCAATGCAAGTCAATGCAAAGAATTGGGGTGCAATGGAAGTAGAATGCAAAATCAATACAAGTAAATGCAAAAGTATTGGGATGCAATGGAAATAGAATGCAAAATCAATGCAAAAGTATTGGGGTGCAATGTAAATAGGATACAAAATCAATTCAAATAAATGCAAAAGTATTAGGTTGCAATGGAAATAGAATGCAAAATCTTTGCAAATAATTGCAAAAGAATTGGGGTGCAATGCAAATATAATGCAAAATCAATGCAAGAAAATGCAAAAGTATTGGGGTGCAATGGAAATAGAATGCAAACCTATGCAAGTCAATGCAAAAATATTGGGGAGAAATGGAAATAAAATGCAAAATCAATGCAAGTAAATGCAAAAGTATTGTGGTGCAATGGAAATAGAATGCAAGACCTATGCAAATAAATGGAAAGGAATTGGGGTGCAATGGAAATGGAATGCAAAATCAATACAAATAGAAGCAAAGGTTTTGGGGTGCAATGGAAACAGAATGCATAATCAGTGCAAGTAAATGCAAATGTATTGGGGTGCAATGGAAAAGGAATGCAAAATCAATGCAAATAAATGCAAAAGAATTGGGTGCAATGGAAACTGAATGCAAAATCAGTGCAAGTAAATGAAAATGTATTGGGGTGCAAAGGAAATAGAATGCAAAACCCATGCAAATAAATGCAAATGAATGGGGGTGCAATGGAAATAGAATGCAAAATCAGTGCAAGTCAATGCAAAAGTATTGGGGTGCTATGGAAATAGAATGCATTATCAATGCAAATAAATGCAAACGAATTGGGGTGCTATGGAAATGGAATGCAAAATCAATACAAATAAAATCAAAAGTATTGGGGTGCAATGGAAATTAATTGCACAACATATGAAAGTCAATTCAAAACTACTGGGGTGCAATGGAAATAGAATGCAAAATCAGTGCAAGTCAATACAAAAGTATTGGGGTGCAATGGAAATAGAATGCATTATCAATGCAAATAAATCTAAACGAATTGGGGTGCTATGAAAATGGAATGCAAAATCAATACAAATAAAATCAAAAGTATAGTGGTGCAATGAAATAGATTGCAAAATCAATGAAAATAAATGCAAAAGTATTGTGGTGCAATGGAAACAGACTGCAAAACCATGGCAGATATATGCAAAAGAATTGAGTGCAATGGAAATAGAATGCATAATCAGTGCACGTAAATGCAAAAGTATAGTAGTGCAATGGAAATAGAATGCAATATCAATGCAAAGAAATGCAAACGAATTGGGGTGAAATGGAAATGGAATGCAAAATCAATACAAATTAAAGCAAAAGTATTGGAGTGAAATGGAAACAGAATGCAAGACCAATGCAAATAAATGCAAAAGAATGGGTGCAATGGAAATAGAATGCATAATCAATGCAAGTAAATGCAAAAGAATTGGGGTGCAATGAAAATAGAATGCAAAATCAATGCAAGTCAATGCAAAGAATTGGGGTGCAATGGAAGTAGAATGCAAAATCAATGCCAGGAAATGCAAAAGTATTGGGATGCAATGGAAATAGAATGCAAAATCAATGCAAAAGTATTGGGGTGCAATGTAAATAGGATACAAAATCAATGCAAATAAATGCAAAAGTATTAGGTTGCAATGGAAATAGAATGCAAAATCAATGCAAATAAATGCAAAAGTATTGGGATGCAATGGAAATAGAATGCAAAATCAATGCAAATAAATGCAAAAGTATTGGGGTGCAATGGAAATAGAATGCAAAATCTTTGCAAATAATTGCAAAAGAATTGGGGTGCAATGCAAATAGAATGCAAAATCAATGCAAGAAAATGCAAAAGTATTGGGGTGCAATGGAAATAGAATGCAAAAGCAATGCAAATGAACAAAAAGAATTGGGGTGCAATGGAAGTAGAATGCAAATCCTATGCACTGATTATCCTATATAAACCAGTGTCTGAACCCAAGGGGCAGCTGGGCTTTCCACAGAAGTTGAGGAAGCAGGAACCCATTTTCTTTCCTTCTGCTTCAGGATAAGCTTTGTTTAAATTTAACTGCTTTCAGTGCTGCTTTCCTTGAGAGGCGGGGCTTCCTGAGTTTAAAAATTAACTGCTTTGTTTAAGAGGCGGAGCTCTCTGTGTTTAAAAATTAACTGCTTTGTTTGAGAGGCGGGGCTTCCTGGTTATCCTATATAAACCAGTGTCTGAACCCAAGGGGCAGCTGGGCTTTCCACAGAAGTTGAGGAAGCAGGAACCCATTTTGTTTCCTTCTGCTTCAGGATAAGCTTTGTTTAAATTTAACTGCTTTCAGTGCTGCTTTCCTTGAGAGGCGGGGCTTCCTGAGTTTAAAAATTAACTGCTTTGTTTGAACTCGTACACTAAGTAACCTATACTTTCACCCCTGCATACAGACAACAACATAAAACACACACCAAGAGGAGGTAATTAGCAACCTCCAGATGGAACAAACACGAAAACTTCCCGTCTCATGCACAAGCTGTGGCATGTTCAGCTTTTTCACACTACATTTACTCAATTACATCTGCCCCAAGTGTAAACAGATCTCTCGCATGGAACACAGGATCCGACAACTCGAGGACCGTATTAAGACCCTTAAGGACATTCAGGAACTTGAGCTGTTCTTAGACACCACACACCACACTGTCCTAGACACGCAGCCCATATCACACCAACATTACGGGGAGGCTCAAGAGAACAGCACCTCAGATGTGGACAACCCTCAGGCTTGGAGAAATGTCACCCTTAGAAGGACACATAGGACCCGGAAGCCTCCTCAGAATACTTCCGCTCAGCTGCAGTTACACAATAGATTCCAAATTCTCACACAATTATCACCTGACAAAGAAACACAACATATTGGGGAAGACCAGAATGGCTTAGATACTGATCAGTGGCTCATCCTTGATCAGTGTGCGGGGGACAGCCCTGACTGGGACAACACTTCACAACATTCACACTTGCACAATCGTGCATGTGTACCATCCCCAACCATAGACCAGGTGCAACAGGAACACATACAGGAGAACCATAGGCTCTTGGACGAATCTCAATGGATTGTCCTTGACGAATGCACCGGGGATGTCGAGGAGGAGGACAACACTTTTCACCTACACAATTCACACCAACAGGATCACTTTTCTGGAGACCTACACACTACATTGCACAAAAGGGGCCCTGTCATTCCCGAAAGTAAACAGGTCTTGGTAGTAGGCGACTCCCTCCTTAGAGGAACGGAAGCTGTCATTTCCAGACCGGATGGGATGGCTCGAGAAATATGCTGCCTACCGGGGGCAAAAATGCACCATATCACTCAGAGGCTCGCCAGGCTCTTCAAGTCCTATCACCGTCCTCCCCTCATGTTGATTCAGGTAGGAACCAATGATACTGCAAGGCATACGTTTCAAAAGATCACAAACGATTTTCGAGCTCTAGGAGCAAAGCTAAAAGAATGTAATGTACAGGTGGTCTTTTCATCCCTCCTCCCTGTTGTAAGACACGGACCCACAAGAGCCAGAAAAATAGTACAGGTCAATGACTGGCTTAGAAAATGGTGTCAGGAGGAACGCTTTGGCTTCCTCGACCATGGCCTGCTTTTCCAGGAGGATGGCCTACTGGCAAGGGATGGGATGCATCTCACACAAGTAGGAAAACAGCTTTTTGCTCACAGACTCGCAAACCTCATTAGGCACACTTTAAACTAGGTCCACCGGGGGAGGGGGACAACAGCCTTGCGAACACTACTTTACCCATAATGTCTGGGAATCGCCAGAAGGCTAAACGGAGGGCTGCACAAACACAACAAGGACCAAGTACCAAAAGCACAATAATCCCAATTAAACAGCTCAAGGGAAGATCGCAGGGGCTCACATGTCTTTACACTAATGCACAGAGCATGGGAAATAAACAAGACGAACTCCAACTTTTAGCACAACACCACAAATATGATATCATAGGGATCACTGAAACCTAGTGGGATGACTCCTATCGCTGGAATGTAGATAACCTCTTTCACAGAAACCGAACAAAGGGGAGAGGAGGCGGAGTAGCCTTATATGTCAAAAACTCTTATGCTTCAGAAGAGATTCAAGACAGCAATCTGGGAAACCAGCTTGAAATCATCTGGATAAGAATCAAGGGAACTGGGACTCAAAAAGATGTCGTTGTAGGCGTCTACTACAGACCCCCAAGCCAGGAGGAAGAACTTGATGAAGTCTTCTGCCAACAGTTGACCAAACAGGCACAGAGAAGAGATGTAGTAGTCATGGGCGATTTCAACTATCCCGATATTTGCTGGAAAACAAACTCGGCCAAGAGTACAAGGTCCAACAAATTCCTCGCTTGCCTTGCAGACAATTTCATGGTCCAGAAGGTAGAAGAGGCAACAAGGGGATTGGCTACTCTTGATCTCATCCTAACAAATGCGGAGGACCTGATCGATGCGGTCGAAGTGGTAGGATCCTTAGGGGCAAGTGACCATGTGCTCCTGCAATTTGAGGTACAAAGGAAGGCCGAAACTAAGACAAGTCAAACCCGCATTTTGGACTTTAGGAGAGCTGATTTCCAAAAAATGAAGGAAACGCTGAGCAGCATTCCATGGACACAGATACTAAAAGACAAGGGAGTTACGGATGGATGGGAATTTCTCAAGAGTGAAATACTCAAGGCGCAATTGCAAACCGTGCCAACAAAGAGAAAAAATAGGACAAGTGCAAAGAAGCCAGAATGGATGTCCAAAGAACTTCTAACTGTGCTAAGACACAAAAGAGACATGCACAAGAAGTGGAAAAAGGGAGAACTCACCAAAGAAGAATTCAAACAAATAGCCAACACCTGTAGGGAAAAGGTCTGCAAGGCTAAAGCAAAAAACGAGCTCAGACTTGCCAGGGACATTAAAAACAATAAAAAGGGCTTCTATTCTTATGTCAGTAGAAAAAGGAAAAACAAGGAGGCGATAGGACCTCTTCGAGGAGAAGATGGGGCAATGCTGACAGGGGATAGGGAAAAGGCAGAACTACTTAATGCCTTCTTTGCCTCGGTCTTCTCACAAAAAGAAGGTCATCTTCAACCTCATTAAGATGGAGTGGATGAGGGATTGGAGGACATCCAACCCCAAATTGGGAAAGAAGTAGTCCAGGAATACCTGGCCGCTCTTAATGAGTTCAAGTCCCCAGGGCCAGATCAACTACACCCCAGAGTATTGAAGGAACTAGCGGAAGTCATTTCGGAACCGTTGGCAACCATCTTTGAGAGTTCTTGGAGAACGGGAGAAGTTCCAGCAGATTGGAGAAGGGCCAATGTGGTCCCTATCTTCAAGAAGGGAAAAAAGGATGACCCAAACAACTACCGTCCGGTCAGCCTCACGTCGATACCAGGCAAGATTCTGGAAAAGATTGTTAAGGAAGCGGTCTGCAAACACTTAGAAACAAATGCAGTCATCGCTAATAGTCAACATGGATTTATCAAAAACAAGTCATGCCAGACTAATCTGATCTCTTTCTTCGATAGAGCTACAAGCTGGGTAGATGCGGGGAACGCCGTGGATGTAGCGTACCTGGATTTCAGTAAGGCCTTCGACAAGGTCCCCCATGACCTTCTGGCAAGGAAACTAGTCCAATGTGGGCTAGGCAAAACTACGGTGAGGTGGATCTGTAATTGGTTAAGTGGACGAACACAGAGAGTGCTCACTAATGCTTCCTCTTCATCTTGGAAAGAAGTGACAAGTGGAGTGCCTCAGGGTTCCGTCCTGGGCCCGGTCCTGTTCAACATCTTTATTAATGACTTAGATGAAGGGCTAGAAGGCATGATCATCAAGTTTGCAGATGACACCAAATTGGGAGGGATAGCCAATAGTCCAGAGGACAGGAGCAGAATTCAAAACGATCTTGACAGATTAGAGAGATGGGCCAAAACTAACAAAATGAAGTTCAACAGTGACAAATGTAAGATACTCCACTTTGGCAGAAAAAATGAAATGCAAAGATACTGAGGCAGCCTTATTGTTGTGAAAATGAGAATAAGGCGGATGTATTACCAAATAAGGAAGGTGAGGGGGGGGGGGGTCCCGTGTGCAAAGGTTGAGTGCGGGTCCCGTGTGCAAAAGTTGAGTGCAGAGTGCAGCCCCTATAGGGAACCATGTGATTTCCCGGAAAGCACCTGATTTCAGGGAAATGAAAACTTTCATTTCTCCAAACTGTATATAAGGGGTTAAGCCCACTAGAGGGGGTCGCTTCCTTAGAGACGCCTCGTTGTGTTTGGAAGAGACCTCTCACAGCTGCTTGAAATTCAGTAAACTGCTTTTCTTTGGATGAATCACGTTGTCCGTCCTCTTGATTCTGCCTGCGCTCGCTCACCGGTTGCCAAGCCAAGCTTTTGGCTGAGGGCCCAATTGGGCAAAAAGTCTGCTACATTTCTGGTGCCGTGACTCGGATCGAGTAAGACGAGCCAAGGATCAAGGGGCGGATCCTGTTGGCAGGACGATTCTTGATCAGCACCGAGGACTGGAGGCAACCACCGTGAGCCGAGTAAAGGGGGCCCCCAGCTGACCGGTTGTGGTACTTCTCTCTTCTGTCCGCGTCGCTGGATCAAGGTAATCGCAACGACTTAAATCACCAGAGAAAACCAGGCGGGAAGGCCAGGAGGAAAACGTCCAGGGGCGAAGGTTGTTCCGACGTCTACAGTAATCTGGCAAGTATTAGTGGTTGAGTAAAGACACTAGGGAACATACACCGGCGCCAGGAAAGGAACCACTAAGTCTCCCATTGGGTTGGTGGGAGGAAAGGAGGAGGTCCTGCGGTTTCTGAGGCGCACCGTTGAGTGTCCGGGCGTCCAGGTCAGGGCCAAATCCCACCTAGAAGCCATGGGAGGGGGGAGTTCAAAGCCAATGTCTCCATTACAGTGCATGTTAGACCATTTTGACAAATTTGTGGCAGCATCTAGTCAAGCAGATCCAGGAGATTTTAAGGATTACAGGTTAAGAAATTTGTGTACAGGCGAGTGGCCCACGTTTCCCTTTGATTGGCCCAAAGAGGGAACTTGGGATCTGAAGAAGATTAAACAAGTAGAGGAATATTGTGCAGACAATCATCCAGACCAGTTCATTTATATTGCCACTTGGAACAGTGTTGTCTCAGAAAATCCAGATTGGATAAGAAAATGTAAACAAGAACAATGTGTGGCATTAAAGAAGAGAGGAGGCAAGGGAAAAGGGAAGGTTTGGTCGCAAGAGGAAGACCAACCTGAGGCGACAAGGAGAATTGTTAGAAGACCAGCGGCCCCCGCAGTCCCTAACGCCCCTTCACTGCCGGTCGCCCCCCATTACCTCCGGCACCACCCCCACCTTATCATGGACAGGGGGGAAATAAAAATTCATCTTTGAGATACCCAGACTTGTCGGCCCTTCAAGTTGGAGAAGGAGGACAGATTGAGAAAAAGTCCAGTAGAATGCCGAGTGAGGCAAGCCCGGCCCAGACCAGGAGCCGGGGCAATTTGGCCCCTTTGTTTGGGTCGCTCATAAATGCCCCACTGGTTGAGATGCCCATCCGGGAAGTTCCGATCCTCAATAGCCTGGATCAAATAGTGAGAACATACCAAGTGGTCCCATTTACCAGTAGTGATCTGTTGAACTGGAAAAATTCCACCCCTCCATACTCGGAGCAGCCCCAAGCAATGGCTAACTTATTGGAAAGTATTATGGCAACCCATAATCCCACCTGGCAGGATTGCAAACAATTACTCCAGGTTCTGTTTACTACTGAGGAAAGGAGACAGGTGATCAACCAGGCGATACTACTGGCTCAGGCACAGCCCCCCGCGGGGACAGATGCAGTGGTTTGGGGGGCCCAACGTCTCCCGATCGAGGTGGATCCCCAATGGGACCCCAACAATCCACAACATAGGGTGGACTTGAAAGTATTTCAGGGCCTTTTGGTGGACACTGTAAGGCACGGTCCACCGCGCCCTGCAAACATACTCAAAATACAGAGTGTCAAACAAGAAAAAACAGAATCCCCTACAGCATTCTTGGAAAGATTGGAAGATGCCTATAGAAGATATAGCCCCTACAATTTGGAAGATGACAATGGAAAGAGGGCACTGGCACAGTCTTTCATTACACAAGCAGCAGATGACATAAGAAGGAAAATCCAAAAACAACCTGGGTTTTTAGGGAAGACCATGAATGAGTTATTAGCCATAGCTGACCAGGTCTATATGGCTAGGAACCAGGTAGAAGAAGAAAAGAAGAAGAGGGACAGAAAGGAAGGATACAAGACTCTCCTAACCATGATGGATGATAGAACAGGAGAAAAGAGAGGCAGAGGACGTGGAAGGGGAAATGGCCGAGGAAGAGGAGGAACCGGAAGACTAGGATGAGATCAATGCGCTAGATGCAAGAAATTTGGTCACTGGAAGGGGGAATGTACAGAGCAGGTGATTGGTGGCCGAGGAGGTCAAGAAAATGGTAGAGGAAGAGGCCGAGGACGTGGCAGAGGACGCGGAAGTTATACACCGTACCAGGAAAAGGAGGCAATAGTGGCTGCAGTGGTGGAGGAAGAAGGATGGGAGGACATAGAAGATGGTGAATGAAGGAGCCAGGTTCTTGCTTTGTTGGACCCCGGGGAGCCTATGGTCACTGTAGAAATCGGGGGCCAACAAATTGATTTCTTGGTGGATACAGGGGCTGAAAGATCAGTAATAAACAAGCTAACGAGCCCACCAAGTGCTGAAACCACTCGAGTTGTAGGGGTTTCAGGAAAAGTCCAGAAATGCCCCTTGCTCCAGGAAAGGACTTGTAATTTGGATGGACATAATGTGAGTCACAAATTATTATACCTCCCAGATTGCCCTGTTCCCCACTTGGGGCAAGACATTCTCTCTAAATTAAGGGCACAGATTCAATTAATTAACACCGGCCAGATGGAATTGACTATTCCAATGGAAGAGGAATGGAGGTTGTTTCTCATAAGGCAGGAAGCATCAGAACCACCGAAAGCCCAGTGGTCGTGGGAGAGGACGCCTTTGGTATGGGCAGAAGATAACCCACCCGGCCTGGCTAAATATGTGCCCCCAGTAGTGGTGGAAGTAAAGAAAGGAATGGGGCCGGTAAAGAGGCCCCAGTACCCTGTCAGTCGGGAAGCATCAATAGGAATACAAAAACATATTGACAGGCTACTGGAACATGGAATAATTATACCTTGCAGCTCACCCTGGAACTCTCCCCTGTTGCCAGTCAAAAAGCCAGGAGGGCAGGGCGAATTTCGCCCTGTTCAGGACTTAAGAGCAGTAAATCAAGTCACTGTTACTTTGACCCCGGTAGTGCCAAATCCATATATCATGATGAGTTTAATACCCGCATGGACGGCGTGGTTCACTGTATTGGATATTAAAGATGCGTTCTTTTGCATCCGGTTGGCTCCGGTGTCCCAGCCGATTTTTGCGTTCCAGTGGGACACCCAGCAAGCCGGCCAAAGGACCCAGTATATGTGGACTCGTATTCCTCAGGGCTATCACAGCAGTCCGACGATATTCGGACAGGCACTGGCTAAAGACATGGAGGAATTTGAAATTCCAGAGAGTGAAGGGGTGTGGCTCCAATACGTGGATGATCTGCTGATAGCCTGTAGGACAGAAGTTGGATGTAGGCACTACACCCTGAGAATGTTGGAAACATTAGAGGAAAAAGGATATAAAGTGTCCAAAAAGAAGGCTCAATTGTGTCAAAGAAGTGTAAAATATCTAGGGTGTGAAATAACTGAGGGACATCGGTCATTGGGGGTCGAAAGGAAAGAAGTTATTTGTGCAATACCAACTCCATCCAACAGGAGGCAGGTTAGGGATTTTTTGGGTTCCACAGAGTATTGTAGGCAGTGGATCCCAGGTTATGCTGTATTGGCCAAGCCTTTGTATCAGGCCACCCGAGGAAATAGAGAAGATCCATTCCAGTGGACAGAAAAATGCCAACAAGCCTTTGAAGCTTTGAAAGAGGCTTTGATGTCATCACCAGCCCTGGGCCTACCTGATATGGAAAAACCCTTCACTCTGTTCGTATCGGAGCGAGAAGGAGTAGCAGTGGGCGTACTTACCCAGGCTTTAGGGTCATGGCAAAGACCAGTGGCATACTTGTCAAGGCAACTAGACACAGTAGCGCAGGGAATGCCACCATGCCGGCGGGCTGTGGCAGCAGCAGTAGATTTAATAAAAGAAGCAAACAAATTGACTTTAGGGCAGCTACTGGTCGTAAAGGTACCACACCATGTGAAGGCACTGTTAGACACCAAGGGACCACGCTGGCTCACAGAGAGACTGACTAAGTATGAGGGGGTGTTATGTGACAACCCGATGGTAACCCTAGCAACTTGTGCCACCCTGAATCCGGCTACCTTGTTGCCTGCCCCGGGGGAGGAAATGGTCCACCAGTGCATTCAGGTGATGGAACAGGTATATTTAAAAGACGTACCAATGTCCAACATAGACATGACCCTATTCACAGATGGCAGCAGCTTCGTGGAGAATGGTGAGAGGCGTGCAGGGTATGCGGTGGTGCAGGGGTGGGGGAGAGATTTTGGAAGCAGAGTCGCTCCCTCCGGGAACCTCCGCTCAGCGGGCTGAGTTGATAGCCTCACCAGGGCACTGCAGTTGGCAAAAGGAAAGCGGGTCAATGTCTACACGGATTCAAAGTACGCTTTTACTACGCTTCATGCCCATGGAGCTTTGTACAAGGAGCAGGGACTCCTTACGTCAGCTGGAAAGGGCGTTAAGAATGCAGCTGAGATTGTGGCCCTTCTGGAGGCGGTTTGGGAACCGGATCGGGTTGCTGTAATGCATTGTAAGGGACACCAGAGGGGAGAAGATCCAGTTACGCAAGGAAATAGGTTAGCTGATTTGACCGCAAGGGAGGCAGCAAAACACCCCCGCAATAAGCAGTGCCTGCTGACTGCAACTGCATTAGAGGACCCCCCATTAGAAAAGTTTGCATATACACAAGAGGAGGAGAATTGGGCCTTGGGGGAAAAAGGAAAATGGAAGGGAGAGGTCATCGTGATGCCAGATAACCGCATCTACGTCCCTAAGGACATGGCGTGGCACATAGTCCGACACATGCATTACACTACACACCTGGGTAAGACGGCCCTGGCAGCATTGTTGGGACGACAGATGTACATCGATGGGCTCCATAGCTTAACGGCAGCGGCTGCACGCAGGTGCTGGACCTGCGCCAAGAATAACCCTCGAGAAGGACCCTTAAAGCCCCCAGGAGTTCAACATGTAGGCAACATTCCGTTCGAGGCAATTTTGACTGATTTCACTGAACTGCCTCCACAAAAGGGCTACAAATATTTGCTTGTTTTTGTGGACACTTATACTGGGTGGGTAGAGGCATACCTGACCCGTACTGAGAAGGCGGTAGAAGTTTCTAGGGCACTGTTGAGAGACATAATTCCAAGGTTTGGAATACCATTGGAAATAGGATCTGATAACGGTCCAGCCTATGTACACAAGGTAGTTCAGGGACTGTGCCAAATATTGGGCACCAAGTGGAAATTACATTGTGCCTATAGACCCCAGTCGTCAGCAAAAGTTGAAAGAATGAATCGGACTATAAAGAATGCTATATCAAAAACCTGCCAAGAGACAGGGCTGGGATGGACTGCAGTGCTGCCCATGGTGCTATTGAGAATAAGATGTACCCCCCACAAAAGAACAGGTCTGACCCCCTATGAGAGACTGTATGGAAGGCCACGACTAAATTTAAGGTCAATAATAAACAAAGGGGGAGACCAACATGTGATTGGAGACAAACAGACGATTCAACAGTTGCAAGCTCTGGATGGACAGATAGAACAAATAGCTCAATATACGTCAGAACTGAGCCCACCTTATCCTACCACACCTTTGCATTGTTTTTCGCCAGGTGACGAAGTGCTCATCAAGGAGTGGAAGATTGACCCGCTTGGACCAAAGTGGAGAGGACCCTATACTGTGCTGTTATCAACCCCTACCACCATCAAAGTGAAGGAAGTCAAACCTTGGATACATTACACCCATGCCAAGTTGGCGCCCCCTGTGTGGAAAGTGGAAAAAGCGGATCAGAGTGACCTGAGACTCAGGATCGTCCGGCAACCCCCTACGGGGTCAACAAGGCCATGAAGCTGACCCCATCGGGTACAACAGAACGTCGAAGGTCAAGTATGTCGCAGTGTGGCCCAACAAAAGCACTATCCTGGAAGTGGTGGAAAGACAGTGTGATGGGAAGGGGAGGAGGAGGAACCAGAAAACCAACAGGAGTTCGGACAGTATTTGGGTTCCTAATGCTCATAAATATGATCACTGTGATACAGGGAAATTGGCTAAAAGAACATGCAAGACTTATGTTTGCCCAACATGGTAAAGATGTGTCTCTTATATATGAACATCCAGAAAAAATAGGTGATTTGTCTTTCCTCCCAGCACTAATAGAAGACCCTCAGGTGGTGCTTGGGGGATTGCAAGGAAGTATTCAAAATCCCACCATGTTTTCCCAGGTTCCTGATGGACTAAATCAAACTAGGTTTAGACGAATAAGGTACACTGCCACTACGCGAGGAATGTGTTTTTTTGTGGAAATAAGGGTACATGGAATCAAAGGTGGAGAGATTGGGAATGCAGAAAAGCCTTCCTAATAGGGTTAAAGAATTATACTCACTGCACAGATAGGTTCTATCTACATGGAACCCATAATTCTACCTATACCAATAGACAAAATTTGGCAGAAACAGATTGGAAAGAACTGTACCCCGAATATCCAATGTTTGATTCAAATTACACTACCTTGAATAGTGGTGGTAGTATTTGTTCAGGATGGCAAATTAGAGATCCTAATATGTGGTTTTTCTTTGACAAATGGGCCACCAATTACCATCCGGGAAGATACCAGTGTGTTGGGGTAGGATATTTAACATTCCCTGTGAGAGTTCTCAGACACCCCAAAACCCTCACAAGGCTTCGAAGGTCCCTACAACCCGTGGCGCCTTTAGTGTTCAGATGAAGTGATCATAAACTCTGCCTTGTCTGACACTGAGGGCTCACGGGTGGGGGGGGGGGATTGATAACAGGAGTCCTGACTCTCGGATCCTACCCAGGTATAATTGCCCAAGAGAATAGAAAAAGTATTCTAGGGCTCACGTGTAGGTTAGAGAAAAGCATAAATGCCACCGGGAAGATAGTTAAACAATTGCAATCTGAAATTGAAGAGTTGAGCCAGATGTTATTGCAACACAGGTTGGCCCTGGATTATCTGCTGGCAGCAAAAGGAGGATTCTGTTCTATAATAAAGGGCCATTGTGTGGTTCAATTTCATGATCTCAACCAAACGATTGAAGATGATTTAGAAAAATTACAAGAATTAGTAAATCATAATGTAAAAGAAGATGGGTGGAAACCTTTTTCGTGGCTGACATCTTGGATCCCTTCAATATCATGGCTCAAAGAGTTGATGTTTATAATTATATTATGCTGTTTCATTTTTCTATTGCTAATATGTTGTTTTCCAATTATGCTCCAAGCCTGCCAAAAGTGTATAATGCAAGTAACGCCAATAGAAAAGATAGGCCTCATCCAGAGGAAAAGTTGGAGGGACCCATAATAACCTTTGCTGATTTGCTTTCGCTTTTGTAAAACGCTTAGCAAAAAAGAAAACGGGGAAATGAGGCAGCCTTATTGTTGTGAAAATGAGAATAAGGCGGATGTATTACCAAATAAGGAAGGTGAGGGGGGGGGGGTCCCGTGTGCAAAGGTTGAGTGCGGGTCCCGTGTGCAAAAGTTGAGTGCAGAGTGCAGCCCCTATAGGGAACCATGTGATTTCCCGGAAAGCACCTGATTTCAGGGAAATGAAAACTTTCATTTCTCCAAACTGTATATAAGGGGTTAAGCCCACTAGAGGGGGTCGCTTCCTTAGAGACGCCTCGTTGTGTTTGGAAGAGACCTCTCACAGCTGCTTGAAATTCAGTAAACTGCTTTTCTTTGGATGAATCACGTTGTCCGTCCTCTTGATTCTGCCTGCGCTCGCTCACCGGTTGCCAAGCCAAGCTTTTGGCTGAGGGCCCAATTGGGCAAAAGGTCTGCTACAATACAGAATGGGTGACGCCTGGCTCGAGAGCAGTACTTGTGAAAAAGATCTTGGAGTCCTCGTGGACAACAAGTTAAACATAAGCCAACAATGTGATGTGGCGGCAAAAAAAGCCAATGGGATTTTGGCCTGCATCAATAGGAGCATAGTGTCTAGATCTAAGGAAGTAATGCTACCCCTCTATTCTGCTTTGGTTAGACCACATCTGGAATATTGTGTCCAATTCTGGGCACCACAATTCAAGAGAGATATTGACAAGCTGGAATGTGTCCAGAGGAGGGCGACTAAAATGATCAAGGGTCTGGAGAACAAGCCCTATGAGGAGCGGCTTAGGGAACTGGGCATGTTTAGCCTGAAGAAGAGAAGGCTGAGAGGAGATATGATAGCCATGTATAAATATGTGAGAGGAAGCCACCGGGAGGAGGGAGCAAGCTTGTTTTCTGCTTCCTTGGAGACTAGGACATGGAACAATGGCTTCAAACTACAAGAGAGGAGATTCCATCTGAACATTAGGAAGAACTTCCTGACTGTGAGAGCCGTTCGGCAGTGGAACTCTCTGCCCCGGAGAGAGTTCCCTCTTTGGAAGCTTTTAAGCAGAGGCTGGATGGCCATTTGTCAGGGGTGATTTGAATGCAATATTCCTGCTTCTTGGCAAGGGGTTGGACTGGATGGCCCATGAGGTCTCTTCCAACTCTTTGATTCTATGATTCTATGAAATAAATGCAAAAGTATTAGGGTGTAATGGAAAAAGAATGCAAACCTATGCAAGTCAATGCAAAAATATTGGGGAGAAATGGAAATAGAATGCAAAATCAATGCAAGTAAATTCAAAAGAATTGGGGTGCAATGGAAATAGAATGCAAAATCAATGCAAAAAATGCAAAAGTATTGTGGTGCAATGGAAATAGAATGCAAATAATTCCAAAAGAATTGGGGTGCAATGCAAATATAATGCAAAATCAATGCAAGAAAATGCAAAAGTATTGGGGTGCAATGGAAACAGAATGCATAATCAGTGCAAGTAAATGCAAAAGAATTGCGTGCAATGGAAATAGAATGCATAATCAATACAAATAAATGCAAAAGTATTGTGGTGGAATGGAAACAAAATGCAAAAACAATGCAAATAGAGGGAAAAGAATTGGGTGCAATGGAAATTGAATGCAAAATCAGTGCAAGTGAATGCAAATGTATTGGGGTGCAAAAGAAATAGAATGCAAAACCAATGCAAATAAACGCAAATGAATGGGGGTGCAATGGAAATAGAATGCAAAATCAATGAAAATAAATGCAAAAGTATAGAGGTGCAAGGGAAATAGAATGCAAAATCAATGCAAATAAATGCAAAAGTATTGGGGTGCAATGGAAATAGAATGCAAAATCGTTGCAAATAATTGCAAAAGAATTGGGGTGCAATGCAAATATAATGCAAAATCAATGCAAGAAAATGCAAAAGTATTGGGGTGCAATGGAAATAGAATGCAAAATCAATGCAAAAGTATTGGGGTGCAATGTAAATAGGATACAAAAACAATGCAAATAAATGCAAAAGTATTGGGGTGCAATGGAAATAGAATGCAAAAGCAATGCAAGAAAATGCAAAAGTATTGGGGTGCAAAGGAAATAGAATGCAAAATCAATGCAAAAAATGCAAAAGTATTGTGGTGCAATGGAAATAGAATGCAACACCAATGCAAATAAATGGAAAGGAATTGGGGTGCAATGGAAATGGAATGCACAATCAATACAAATAGAAGCAAAGGTTTTGGGGTGCAATGGAAACAGAATGCATAATCAGTGCAAGAAAATGCAAAAGTATTGGGGTGCAATGGAAATAGAATGCATAATCAATGCAAATAAATGCAAAAGTATTGTGGTGGAATGGAAACAAAATGCAAAAACAATGCAAATAGAGGGAAAAGTATTGGGTGCAATGGAAATTGAATGCAAAATCAGTGCAAGTAAATGCAAAGGTATTGGGGTGCAAAAGAAATAGAATGCAAAACCAGTGCAAATAAATGCAAATGAATGGGGGTGCAATGGAAATAGAATGCAAAATCAATGAAAATAAATGCAAAAGTATAGAGGTGCAATGGAAATAGAATGCAAAATCAATACAAGTCAATTGAAAAGTATTGGGGTGCATTGGAAATAGATTGCAAAATCAATGCAAGTCAATGCGAAAGTATTAGGGTGCAATGGAAATAGAATGCAAAAGCAATGCAAATGAACGCAAAAGCATTGGGGTGCAATGAAAGTAGAATGCAAAACCTATGCAAATAAATGCAAAAGTATTGGGGTGCAATGGAAATAAATTGCAAAACATATGAAAGTCAATTCAAAAGTATTGGGGTGCAATGGAAATAGAATGCAATATCAATGCAAATAAATGCAAAAGAATTGGGGTGCAATGGAAATAGAATGAAAAATCAGTGCATATAAATTTAAAAGAATTGGGGTGGAATGGAAATAGAATGCAAAACCAATGCAAATAAATGCAAAAGAAATGGGTTGCAATGGAAATTGAATGCAAATAAATACTAAAGTATTGGGGTGCAATGGAAATAGAATGCAAAAGCAATGCAAGGAAATGCAAAAGTATTGGGGTGCAATGGAAATAAATTGCAAAACCTATGATAGTCAATTCAAAGGTATTGGGGTGCAATGGAAATAGAATGCAAAATCAATGCAAATAAATGAAAAAGAATTGGGGTGCAATGGAAATAGAATGAAAAATCAGTGCATATAAATTAAAAAGAATTGGGGTGCAATGGAAATAGAATGCAAAATCAATGCCAGGAAATGCAAAAGTATTGGGGTGCAATGGAAATAGAATGCAAAAGCCATGCAAATGAACGCAAAACAATTGGGGTGCAATGGAAATAGAATGCAAAATCAATGAAAGTAATTGCAAAAGTATTGGGGTGCAATGAAATAGAATGCAATATCAATGCAAATGAATGCAAACGAATTGAGGTGTAATGTAAATAAATTGCAAAACATATGAAAGTCAATACAAAAGTATTGGGGTGCAATGGAAATAAATTGCACAACATATGAAAGTCAATTCAAAAGTATTGGGGTGCTATGGAAATAGAATGCAAAATCAGTGCAAGTCAATACAAAAGTATTGGGGTGCAATGGAAATAGAATGCATTATCAATGCAAATAAATGCAAGCGAATTGGGGTGCTATGGAAATGGAATGCAAAATCAATACAAACAAAATCAAAAGCATAGTGGTGCAATGAAAATAGATTGCAAAATCAATGAAAATAAATGCAAAAGTATTGTGGTGCAATGGAAACAGACTGCAAAACCATGGCAAATAAATGCAAAGGAATTGGGTGCAATGGAAACAGAATGCAAGACCAATGCAAATAAATGCAAAAGAATGGGTGCAATGGAAATAGAATGCATAATCAGTGCAAGTAAATGCAAAAGTATTAGGGTGCAATGGAAATAGAATGCAAAATCAATGAAAGTAATTGCAAAAGTATTGGGGTGCAATGGAAATAGAATGCAAAATCAATACACGTAAATGCAAAAGTATTGGGGTGCAATGGAAATAGAATTCAAGACCAATGCAAATAAAGGCAAAAGAATTGGGGTGCAATGGAAATAGAATGCAAAACCAATGCAAATCAATTCAAAAGTATTGGGGTGCAATGGAAAAAGATTGCAAAATCAATGCAAGTCAATGCGAAAGTATTAGAGTGCAATGAAAGTAGAATGCAAAACCTATGCAAATAAATGCAAAAGTATTGGGGTACAATGGAAATAAATTGCAAAACCTATGATAGTCAATTCAAAGGTATTGGGGTGCAATGGAAATAGAATGCAAAATCAATGCCAGGAAATGCAAAAGAATTGGGGTGCAATGGAAATAGAATGCAAAACCAATGCAAATAAATGCAAAAGTATTGGGGTGCAATGGAAATAGAATGCATAATCAATACAAGTAATTGCAAAAGTATTGGGGTGCAATGGAAATAGAATTCAAGACTAATGCAAATAAATGCAAAAGAATTGGGGTGCAATGGAAATAGAATTCAAGACCAATGCAAATAAATGCAAAAGAATTGGGGTGCAATGGAAAAAGATTGCAAAATCAATGCAAGTCAATGCGAAAGTATTAGGGTGCAATGAAAGTAGAATGCAAAACCTATGCAAATAAATGCAAAAGTATTGGGGTGCAATGGAAATAAATTGCAAAACCTATGATAGTCAATTCAAAGGTATTGGGGTGCAATGGAAATAGAATGCATTATCAATGCAAGTAAATGCAAACGAATTGGGGTGCTATGGAAATGGAATGCAAAATCAATACAAATAAAATCAAAAGTATAGTGGTGCAATGAAAATAGATTGCAAAATCAATGAAAATAAATGCAAAAGTATTGTGGTGCAATGGAAACAGACTGCAAAACCATGGCAAATAAATGCAAGAGAATTGGGTGCAATGGAAATACAATGCATAATCAGTGCAAGGAAATGCAAAAGTATTGGGGTGTAATGGACATAGAATGCAAAATAAGTGCAAGTAAATGGAAAAGTATAGTGGTGCAATGGAAATAGAATGCAAAATCAATGCAAGGAAATGCAAAAGTATTGGAGTGCAATGGAAACAGAATGCAAGACCAATGCAAATAAATGCAAAAGAATTGGGGTGCAATGAAAATAGAAGGCAAAATCAAGCAAGTCAATGCAAAGAATTGGGGTGCAATGGATGTAGAATGCAAAATCAATACATGTAAATGCAAAAGTATTGGAATGCAATGGAAATAGAATGCAAAATCATTGCAAAAGTATTGGGGTGCAATGTAAATAGGATACAAAATCAATGCAAATAAATGCAAAAGTATTAGGTTGCAATGGAAATAGAATGCAAAATCAATGCAAATAAATGCAAAAGTATTGGGGTGCAATGGAAATAGAATGCAAAATCAATGCAAGAAAATGCAAAAGTATTGGGGTGCAATGGAAATAGAATGCAAAATAAATGCAAATAAATGCAAAAGTATTGGGGTGCAATGGAAATAGAATGTAAAATCAATGCAAGGAAATGCAAAAGTATTGGGGTGCAATGAAAATAGAATGCAAAAGCAATGCAAATGAACGCAAAAGAATTGGGGTGCAATGGAAATAGAATGAAAAATCAGTGCATATAAATACAAAAGAATTGGGGTGCAGTGGAAATAGAATGCAAAACCAATGCAAGTCAATTCAAAAGTATTGGGGTGCAATGGAAATAGATTGCAAAATCAATGCAAGTCAATGCGAAAGTATTAGGGTGCAATGAAAGTAGAATGCAAAACCTATGCAAATAAATGCAAAAGTATTGGGGTGCAATGGAAATAAATTGCAAAACCTATGATAGTCAATTCAAAGGTATTGGGGTGCAATGGAAATAGAATGCAAAATCAATGCAAATAAATGCAAAAGAATTGGGGTGCAATGGAAATAGAATGCAAAATCAATAAAAGGAAATGCAAAAGTTTTGGGGTGCAATGGAAATAGAATACAAGACCAATGCAAATAAATGCAAAAGATTGGGGTGCAATGGAAATAGAATGAAAAATCAGTGCATATAAATACAAAAGAATTGGGGTGCAGTGGAAATAGAAGGCAAAACCAATGCAAGTCAATTCAAAAGTATTGGGGTGCAATGGAAATAGATTGCAAAATATATGCAAGTCAATGCGAAAGTATTAGGGTGCAATGAAAGTAGAATGCAAAACCTATGCAAATAAATGGGGTGCAATGGAAATAAATTGCCAAACCTATGATGGTCAATTCAAAGGTATTGGGGTGCAATGGAAATAGAATGCAAAATCAATGCAAATAAATGCAAAAGAATTGGGGTGCAATGGAAATAGAATGCGAAATCAATAAAAGGAAATGCTAAAGTTTTGGGGTGCAATGGAAATAGAATACAAGACCAATGCAAATAAATGCAAAAGATTGGGGTGCAATGGAAATAGAATGAAAAATCAGTGCATATAAATACAAAAGAATTGGGGTGCAGTGGAAATAGAAGGCAAAACCAATGCAAGTCAATTCAAAAGTATTGGGGTGCAATGGAAATAGATTGCAAAATATATGCAAGTCAATGCGAAAGTATTAGGGTGCAATGAAAGTAGAATGCAAAACCTATGCAAATAAATGGGGTGCAATGGAAATAAATTGCAAAACCTATGATGGTCAATTCAAAGGTATTGGGGTGCAATGGAAATAGAATGCAAAATCAATGCAAATAAATGCAAAAGAATTGGGGTGCAATGGAAATAGAATGAAAAATCAGTGCATATAAATTCAAAAGAATTGGGGTGCAATGGAAATAGAATGCAAAACCAATGCAAATAAATGCAAAAGAAATGGGGTGCAATGGAAATAGAATGCAAAACCAATGCAAATAAATGCAAAAGAAATGGGGTGCAATGGAAATTGAATGCAAAACCAATGCAATTAAATACAAAAGTATTGAGGTGCAATGGAAATAGAATGCAAAATCAATGCAAGGAAATGCAAAAGTATTGGGGTGCAATGGAAATAGAATGCAAAACCAATGCAAGTCAATTCAAAAGTATTGGGGTGCAATGCAAAAAGATTGCAAAATCAATGCAAGTCAATGCGAAAGTATTAGGGTGCAATGAAAGTAGAATGCAAAACCTATGCAAATAAATGCAAAAGTATTGGGGTGCAATGGAAATAAATTGCAAAACCTATGATGGTCAATTCAAAGATATTGGGGTGCAATG
Source organism: Anolis sagrei (assembly GCF_037176765.1). Classification (NCBI taxonomy): domain Eukaryota; kingdom Metazoa; phylum Chordata; class Lepidosauria; order Squamata; family Anolidae; genus Anolis; species Anolis sagrei. The sequence continues at coordinate 12,646,782 of NC_090032.1, forward strand.
GAAATAGAATGCAAAATCAATGCAAATAGATGGAAAAGAATTGGGGTGCAATGGAAATAGAATGAAAAATCAGTGCATATAAATTCAAAAAAATAGGGGTGGAGTGGAAATAGAATGCAAAACCAATGCAAATAAATGCAAAAGAAATGGGGTGCAATGGAAATAGAATGCAAAACCAATGCAAATAAATGCAAAAGAAATGGGGTGCAATGGAAATTGAATGCAAAACCAATGCAATTAAATACAAAAGTATTGAGGTGCAATGGAAATAGAATGCAAAATCTATGCAAGGAAATGCAAAAGTATTGGGGTGCAATGGAAATAGAATGCAAAACCAATGCAAGTCAATTCAAAAGTATTGGGGTGCAATGCAAAAAGATTGCAAAATCAATGCAAGTCAATGCGAAAGTATTAGGGTGCAATGAAAGTAGAATGCAAAACCTATGCAAATAAATGCAAAAGTATTGGGGTGAAATGGAAATAAATTGCAAAACCTATGATGGTCAATTCAAAGATATTGGGGTGCAATGGAAATAGAATGCAAAATCAATGCAAATAGATGGAAAAGAATTGGGGTGCAATGGAAATAGAATGAAAAATCAGTGCATATAAATTCAAAAAAATAGGGGTGCAGTTCAAATAGAATGCAAAACCAATGCAAATAAATGCAAAAGAAATGGGGTGCAATGGAAAAGGAATGCAAAACCAATGCAAATAAATGCAAAAGAAATGGGGTGCAATGGAAATAGAATGCAAAACCAATGCAAATAAATACAAAAGTATTAAGGTGCAATGGAAATAGAATGCAAAATCAATGCAAGGAAATGCAAAAGTATTGGGGTGCAATGGAAATAGAATGCAAAATCAATACAAGTAATTGCAAAAGTATTGGGGTGCAATGGAAATAGAATGCAAAATCAATACAAGTAATTGCAAAAGTATTGGGGTGCAATGGAAATAGAATTCAAGACCAATGCAAATAAATGCAAAAGAATTGGGGTGCAATGGAAATAGAATGCAAAATCAATACAAGTAAATGCAAAAGTATTGGGGTGCAATAGAAATAGAATTCAAGACTAATGCAAATAAATGCAAAAGAATTGGGGTGCAATGGAAATAGAATGCAAAACCAATGCAAGTCAATTCAAAAGTATTGGGGTGCAATGGAAAAAGATTGCAAAATCAATGCAAGTCAATGCGAAAGTATTAGGGTGCAATGAAAGTAGAATGCAAAACCTATGCAAATAAATGCAAAAGTATTGGGGTGCAATGGAAATAAATTGCAAAACCTATGATAGTCAATTCAAAGGTATTGGGGTGCAATGGAAATAGAATGCAAAATCAATGCAAATAAATGCAAAAGAATTGGGGTGCAATGGAAATAGAATAAAAGATCAGTGCATATAAATTCAAAAGAATTGGGGTGCAATGGAAATAGAATGCAAAATCAATGCCAGAAAATGCAAAAGTATTGGGGTGCAATGGAAATAGAATGCAAAAGCAATGCAAATGAACGCAAAAGAATTGGGGTGCAATGGAAATAGAATGCAAAATCAATGAAAGTAATTGCAAAAGTATTGGGGTGCAATGAAATAGAATGCAATATCAATGCAAATGAATGCAAACGAATTGAGGTGTAATGTAAATAAATTGCAAAACATATGAAAGTCAATACAAAAGTATTGGGGTGCAATGGAAATAAATTGCACAACATATGAAAGTCAATTCAAAAGTATTGGGGTGCTATGGAAATAGAATGCAAAATCAGTGCAAGTCAATACAAAAGTATTGGGGTGCAATGGAAATAGAATGCATTATCAATGCAAATAAATGCAAGCGAATTGGGGTGCTATGGAAATGGAATGCAAAATCAATACAAACAAAATCAAAAGCATAGTGGTGCAATGAAAATAGATTGCAAAATCAATGAAAATAAATGCAAAAGTATTGTGGTGCAATGGAAACAGACTGCAAAACCATGGCAAATAAATGCAAAGGAATTGGGTGCAATGGAAACAGAATGCAAGACCAATGCAAATAAATGCAAAAGAATGGGTGCAATGGAAATAGAATGCATAATCAGTGCAAGTAAATGCAAAAGTATTAGGGTGCAATGGAAATAGAATGCAAAATCAATGAAAGTAATTGCAAAAGTATTGGGGTGCAATGGAAATAGAATGCAAAATCAATACACGTAAATGCAAAAGTATTGGGGTGCAATGGAAATAGAATTCAAGACCAATGCAAATAAAGGCAAAAGAATTGGGGTGCAATGGAAATAGAATGCAAAACCAATGCAAATCAATTCAAAAGTATTGGGGTGCAATGGAAAAAGATTGCAAAATCAATGCAAGTCAATGCGAAAGTATTAGAGTGCAATGAAAGTAGAATGCAAAACCTATGCAAATAAATGCAAAAGTATTGGGGTACAATGGAAATAAATTGCAAAACCTATGATAGTCAATTCAAAGGTATTGGGGTGCAATGGAAATAGAATGCAAAATCAATGCCAGGAAATGCAAAAGAATTGGGGTGCAATGGAAATAGAATGCAAAACCAATGCAAATAAATGCAAAAGTATTGGGGTGCAATGGAAATAGAATGCATAATCAATACAAGTAATTGCAAAAGTATTGGGGTGCAATGGAAATAGAATTCAAGACTAATGCAAATAAATGCAAAAGAATTGGGGTGCAATGGAAATAGAATTCAAGACCAATGCAAATAAATGCAAAAGAATTGGGGTGCAATGGAAAAAGATTGCAAAATCAATGCAAGTCAATGCGAAAGTATTAGGGTGCAATGAAAGTAGAATGCAAAACCTATGCAAATAAATGCAAAAGTATTGGGGTGCAATGGAAATAAATTGCAAAACCTATGATAGTCAATTCAAAGGTATTGGGGTGCAATGGAAATAGAATGCAAAATCATTGCAAATAAATGCAAAAGAATTGGGGTGCAATGGAAATAGAATAAAAGATCAGTGCATATAAATTCAAAAGAATTGGGGTGCAATGGAAATAGAATGCAAAATCAATGCCAGAAAATGCAAAAGTATTGGGGTGCAATGGAAATAGAATGCAAAAGCAATGCAAATGAACGCAAAAGAATTGGGGTACAATGGAAATTGAATGCAAAATCAATGAAAGTAATTGCAAAAGTATTGGGGTGCAATGGAAATAAATTGCAAAATCAGTGCAAGTCAATACAAAAGTATTGGGGTGCAATGGAAATAGAATGAAAAATCAGTCCATTTAAATTCAAAAGAATTGGGGTGGAGTTGAAATAGAATGCAAAACCAATGCAAATAAATGCAAAAAAAAATGGGGTGCAACGGAAATAGAATGCAAAATCAATGCAAGGAAATACAAAAGTATTGGGGTGCAACGGAAATAGAATGCAAAATCAATGCAAGGAAATGCAAAAGTATTGGGGTGCAATGGAAATAGAATGCAAAATCAATGCAAGGAAATGCAAAAGTATTGGGGTGCAATGGAAATAGAATGCAAAATCAATACAAGTAATTGCAAAAGTATTGGGGTGCAATGGAAATAGAATGAAAAATCAATACAAGTAAATGCAAAAGTATTGGGGTGCAATGCAAATAGAATTCAAGACCAATGCAAATAAATGCAAAAGAATTGGGGTGCAATGGAAATAGAATGCAAAATCAATACAAGTAAATGCAAAAGTATTGGGGTGCAATGGAAATAGAATTCAAGACTAATGCAAATAAATGCAAAAGAATTGGGGTGCAATGGAAATAGATGCAAAACCAATGCAAGTCAATTCAAAAGTATTGGGGTGCAATGGAAATAGAATGCAAAATCAGTGCAAGTCAATACAAAAGTATTGGGGTGCAATGGAAATAGAATGCATTATCAATGCAAGTAAATGCAAACGAATTGGGGTGCTATGGAAATGGAATGCAAAATCAATACAAATAAAATCAAAAGTATAGTGGTGCAATGAAAATAGATTGCAAAATCAATGAAAATAAATGCAAAAGTATTGTGGTGCAATGGAAACAGACTGCAAAACCATGGCAAATAAATGCAAGAGAATTGGGTGCAATGGAAATACAATGCATAATCAGTGCAAGGAAATGCAAAAGTATTGGGGTGTAATGGACATAGAATGCAAAATAAGTGCAAGTAAATGGAAAAGTATAGTGGTGCAATGGAAATAGAATGCAAAATCAATGCAAGGAAATGCAAAAGTATTGGAGTGCAATGGAAACAGAATGCAAGACCAATGCAAATAAATGCAAAAGAATTGGGGTGCAATGAAAATAGAAGGCAAAATCAAGCAAGTCAATGCAAAGAATTGGGGTGCAATGGATGTAGAATGCAAAATCAATACATGTAAATGCAAAAGTATTGGAATGCAATGGAAATAGAATGCAAAATCATTGCAAAAGTATTGGGGTGCAATGTAAATAGGATACAAAATCAATGCAAATAAATGCAAAAGTATTAGGTTGCAATGGAAATAGAATGCAAAATCAATGCAAATAAATGCAAAAGTATTGGGGTGCAATGGAAATAGAATGCAAAATCAATGCAAGAAAATGCAAAAGTATTGGGGTGCAATGGAAATAGAATGCAAAATAAATGCAAATAAATGCAAAAGTATTGGGGTGCAATGGAAATAGAATGTAAAATCAATGCAAGGAAATGCAAAAGTATTGGGGTGCAATGAAAATAGAATGCAAAAGCAATGCAAATGAACGCAAAAGAATTGGGGTGCAATGGAAATAGAATGAAAAATCAGTGCATATAAATACAAAAGAATTGGGGTGCAGTGGAAATAGAATGCAAAACCAATGCAAGTCAATTCAAAAGTATTGGGGTGCAATGGAAATAGATTGCAAAATCAATGCAAGTCAATGCGAAAGTATTAGGGTGCAATGAAAGTAGAATGCAAAACCTATGCAAATAAATGCAAAAGTATTGGGGTGCAATGGAAATAAATTGCAAAACCTATGATAGTCAATTCAAAGGTATTGGGGTGCAATGGAAATAGAATGCAAAATCAATGCAAATAAATGCAAAAGAATTGGGGTGCAATGGAAATAGAATGCAAAATCAATAAAAGGAAATGCAAAAGTTTTGGGGTGCAATGGAAATAGAATACAAGACCAATGCAAATAAATGCAAAAGATTGGGGTGCAATGGAAATAGAATGAAAAATCAGTGCATATAAATACAAAAGAATTGGGGTGCAGTGGAAATAGAAGGCAAAACCAATGCAAGTCAATTCAAAAGTATTGGGGTGCAATGGAAATAGATTGCAAAATATATGCAAGTCAATGCGAAAGTATTAGGGTGCAATGAAAGTAGAATGCAAAACCTATGCAAATAAATGGGGTGCAATGGAAATAAATTGCCAAACCTATGATGGTCAATTCAAAGGTATTGGGGTGCAATGGAAATAGAATGCAAAATCAATGCAAATAAATGCAAAAGAATTGGGGTGCAATGGAAATAGAATGCGAAATCAATAAAAGGAAATGCTAAAGTTTTGGGGTGCAATGGAAATAGAATACAAGACCAATGCAAATAAATGCAAAAGATTGGGGTGCAATGGAAATAGAATGAAAAATCAGTGCATATAAATACAAAAGAATTGGGGTGCAGTGGAAATAGAAGGCAAAACCAATGCAAGTCAATTCAAAAGTATTGGGGTGCAATGGAAATAGATTGCAAAATATATGCAAGTCAATGCGAAAGTATTAGGGTGCAATGAAAGTAGAATGCAAAACCTATGCAAATAAATGGGGTGCAATGGAAATAAATTGCAAAACCTATGATGGTCAATTCAAAGGTATTGGGGTGCAATGGAAATAGAATGCAAAATCAATGCAAATAAATGCAAAAGAATTGGGGTGCAATGGAAATAGAATGAAAAATCAGTGCATATAAATTCAAAAGAATTGGGGTGCAATGGAAATAGAATGCAAAACCAATGCAAATAAATGCAAAAGAAATGGGGTGCAATGGAAATAGAATGCAAAACCAATGCAAATAAATGCAAAAGAAATGGGGTGCAATGGAAATTGAATGCAAAACCAATGCAATTAAATACAAAAGTATTGAGGTGCAATGGAAATAGAATGCAAAATCAATGCAAGGAAATGCAAAAGTATTGGGGTGCAATGGAAATAGAATGCAAAACCAATGCAAGTCAATTCAAAAGTATTGGGGTGCAATGCAAAAAGATTGCAAAATCAATGCAAGTCAATGCGAAAGTATTAGGGTGCAATGAAAGTAGAATGCAAAACCTATGCAAATAAATGCAAAAGTATTGGGGTGCAATGGAAATAAATTGCAAAACCTATGATGGTCAATTCAAAGATATTGGGGTGCAATGGAAATAGAATGCAAAATCAATGCAAATAGATGGAAAAGAATTGGGGTGCAATGGAAATAGAATGAAAAATCAGTGCATATAAATTCAAAAAAATAGGGGTGGAGTGGAAATAGAATGCAAAACCAATGCAAATAAATGCAAAAGAAATGGGGTGCAATGGAAATAGAATGCAAAACCAATGCAAATAAATGCAAAAGAAATGGGGTGCAATGGAAATTGAATGCAAAACCAATGCAATTAAATACAAAAGTATTGAGGTGCAATGGAAATAGAATGCAAAATCTATGCAAGGAAATGCAAAAGTATTGGGGTGCAATGGAAATAGAATGCAAAACCAATGCAAGTCAATTCAAAAGTATTGGGGTGCAATGCAAAAAGATTGCAAAATCAATGCAAGTCAATGCGAAAGTATTAGGGTGCAATGAAAGTAGAATGCAAAACCTATGCAAATAAATGCAAAAGTATTGGGGTGAAATGGAAATAAATTGCAAAACCTATGATGGTCAATTCAAAGATATTGGGGTGCAATGGAAATAGAATGCAAAATCAATGCAAATAGATGGAAAAGAATTGGGGTGCAATGGAAATAGAATGAAAAATCAGTGCATATAAATTCAAAAAAATAGGGGTGCAGTTCAAATAGAATGCAAAACCAATGCAAATAAATGCAAAAGAAATGGGGTGCAATGGAAAAGGAATGCAAAACCAATGCAAATAAATGCAAAAGAAATGGGGTGCAATGGAAATAGAATGCAAAACCAATGCAAATAAATACAAAAGTATTAAGGTGCAATGGAAATAGAATGCAAAATCAATGCAAGGAAATGCAAAAGTATTGGGGTGCAATGGAAATAGAATGCAAAATCAATACAAGTAATTGCAAAAGTATTGGGGTGCAATGGAAATAGAATGCAAAATCAATACAAGTAATTGCAAAAGTATTGGGGTGCAATGGAAATAGAATTCAAGACCAATGCAAATAAATGCAAAAGAATTGGGGTGCAATGGAAATAGAATGCAAAATCAATACAAGTAAATGCAAAAGTATTGGGGTGCAATAGAAATAGAATTCAAGACTAATGCAAATAAATGCAAAAGAATTGGGGTGCAATGGAAATAGAATGCAAAACCAATGCAAGTCAATTCAAAAGTATTGGGGTGCAATGGAAAAAGATTGCAAAATCAATGCAAGTCAATGCGAAAGTATTAGGGTGCAATGAAAGTAGAATGCAAAACCTATGCAAATAAATGCAAAAGTATTGGGGTGCAATGGAAATAAATTGCAAAACCTATGATAGTCAATTCAAAGGTATTGGGGTGCAATGGAAATAGAATGCAAAATCAATGCAAATAAATGCAAAAGAATTGGGGTGCAATGGAAATAGAATAAAAGATCAGTGCATATAAATTCAAAAGAATTGGGGTGCAATGGAAATAGAATGCAAAATCAATGCCAGAAAATGCAAAAGTATTGGGGTGCAATGGAAATAGAATGCAAAAGCAATGCAAATGAACGCAAAAGAATTGGGGTACAATGGAAATTGAATGCAAAATCAATGAAAGTAATTGCAAAAGTATTGGGGTGCAATGCAAATAAATTGCAAAATCAGTGCAAGTCAATACAAAAGTATTGGGGTGCAATGGAAATAGAATGAAAAATCAGTCCATTTAAATTCAAATGAATTGGGGTGGAGTTGAAATAGAATGCAAAACCAATGCAAATAAATGCAAAAAAAAATGGGGTGCAACGGAAATAGAATGCAAAATCAATGCAAGGAAATACAAAAGTATTGGGGTGCAACGGAAATAGAATGCAAAATCAATGCAAGGAAATGCAAAAGTATTGGGGTGCAATGGAAATAGAATGCAAAATCAATGCAAGGAAATGCAAAAGTATTGGGGTGCAATGGAAATAGAATGCAAAATCAATACAAGTAATTGCAAAAGTATTGGGGTGCAATGGAAATAGAATGAAAAATCAATACAAGTAAATGCAAAAGTATTGGGGTGCAATGCAAATAGAATTCAAGACCAATGCAAATAAATGCAAAAGAATTGGGGTGCAATGGAAATAGAATGCAAAATCAATACAAGTAAATGCAAAAGTATTGGGGTGCAATGGAAATAGAATTCAAGACTAATGCAAATAAATGCAAAAGAATTGGGGTGCAATGGAAATAGAATGCAAAACCAATGCAAGTCAATTCAAAAGTATTGGGGTGCAATGGAAATAGAATGCAAAATCAGTGCAAGTCAATACAAAAGTATTGGGGTGCAATGGAAATAGAATGCATTATCAATGCAAATAAATGCAAACGAATTGGGGTGCTATGGAAATGGAATGCAAAATCAATACAAATAAAATCAAAAGTATAGTGGTGCAATGAAAATAGATTGCAAAATCAATGAAAATAAATGCAAAAGTATTGTGGTGCAATGGAAACAGACTGCAAAACCATGGCAAATAAATGCAAAAGAATTGGGTGCAATGGAAATACAATGCATAATCAGTGCAAGGAAATGCAAAAGTATTGGGGTGTAATGGACATAGAATGCAAAATAAGTGCAAGTAAATGGAAAAGTATAGTGGTGCAATGGAAATAGAATGCACAATCAATGCAAGGAAATGCAAAAGTATCGGAGTGCAATGGAAACAGAATGCAAGACCAATGCAAATAAATGCAAAAGAATTGGGGTGCAATGAAAATAGAAGGCAAAATCAAGCAAGTCAATGCAAAGAATTGGGGTGCAATGGATGTAGAATGCAAAATCAATACATGTAAATGCAAAAGTATTGGAATGCAATGGAAATAGAATGCAAAATCATTGCAAAAGTATTGGGGTGCAATGTAAATAGGATACAAAATCAATGCAAATAAATGCAAAAGTATTAGGTTGCAATGGAAATAGAATGCAAAATCAATGCAAATAAATGCAAAAGTATTGGGGTGCAATGGAAATAGAATGCAAAATCAATGCAAGAAAATGCAAAAGTATTGGGGTGCAATGGAAATAGAATGCAAAATCAATGCAAATAAATGCAAAAGTATTGGGGTGCAATGGAAATAGAATGTAAAATCAATGCAAGGAAATGCAAAAGTATTGGGGTGCAATGAAAATAGAATGCAAAAGCAATGCAAATGAACGCAAAAGAATTGGGGTGCAATGGAAATAGAATGAAAAATCAGTGCATATAAATACAAAAGAATTGGGGTGCAGTGGAAATAGAATGCAAAACCAATGCAAGTCAATTCAAAAGTATTGGGGTGCAATGGAAATAGATTGCAAAATCAATGCAAGTCAATGTGAAAGTATTAGGGTGCAATGAAAGTAGAATGCAAAACCTATGCAAATAAATGCAAAAGTATTGGGGTGCAACGGAAATAAATTGCAAAACCTATGATAGTCAATTCAAAGGTATTGGGGTGCAATGGAAATAGAATGCAAAATCAATGCAAATAAATGCAAAAGAACTGGGGTGCAATGGAAATAGAATGCAAAATCAATAAAAGGAAATGCAAAAGTTTTGGGGTGCAATGGAAATAGAATACAAGACCAATGCAAATAAATGCAAAAGATTGGGGTGCAATGGAAATAGAATGAAAAATCAGTGCATATAAATACAAGAGAATTGGGGTGCAGTGGAAATAGAAGGCAAAACCAATGCAAGTCAATTCAAAAGTATTGGGGTGCAATGGAAATAGATTGCAAAATATATGCAAGTCAATGCGAAAGTATTAGGGTGCAATGAAAGTAGAATGCAAAACCTATGCAAATAAATGGGGTGCAATGGAAATAAATTGCAAAACCTATGATAGTCAATTCAAAGGTATTGGGGTGCAATGGAAGTAGAATGCAAAACCTATGCAAATAAATGCAAAAGTATTGGGGTACAATGGAAATAAATTGCAAAACCTATGATAGTCAATTCAAAGGTATTGGGGTGCAATGGAAATAGAATGCAAAATCAATGCCAGGAAATGCAAAAGAATTGGGGTGCAATGGAAATAGAATGCAAAACCAATGCAAATAAATGCAAAAGTATTGGGGTGCAATGGAAATAGAATGCATAATCAATACAAGTAATTGCAAAAGTATTGGGGTGCAATGGAAATAGAATTCAAGACTAATGCAAATAAATGCAAAAGAATTGGGGTGCAATGGAAATAGAATTCAAGACCAATGCAAATAAATGCAAAAGAATTGGGGTGCAATGGAAAAAGATTGCAAAATCAATGCAAGTCAATGCGAAAGTATTAGGGTGCAATGAAAGTAGAATGCAAAACCTATGCAAATAAATGCAAAAGTATTGGGGTGCAATGGAAATAAATTGCAAAACCTATGATAGTCAATTCAAAGGTATTGGGGTGCAATGGAAATAGAATGCAAAATCATTGCAAATAAATGCAAAAGAATTGGGGTGCAATGGAAATAGAATAAAAGATCAGTGCATATAAATTCAAAAGAATTGGGGTGCAATGGAAATAGAATGCAAAATCAATGCCAGAAAATGCAAAAGTATTGGGGTGCAATGGAAATAGAATGCAAAAGCAATGCAAATGAACGCAAAAGAATTGGGGTACAATGGAAATTGAATGCAAAATCAATGAAAGTAATTGCAAAAGTATTGGGGTGCAATGGAAATAAATTGCAAAATCAGTGCAAGTCAATACAAAAGTATTGGGGTGCAATGGAAATAGAATGAAAAATCAGTCCATTTAAATTCAAAAGAATTGGGGTGGAGTTGAAATAGAATGCAAAACCAATGCAAATAAATGCAAAAAAAAATGGGGTGCAACGGAAATAGAATGCAAAATCAATGCAAGGAAATACAAAAGTATTGGGGTGCAACGGAAATAGAATGCAAAATCAATGCAAGGAAATGCAAAAGTATTGGGGTGCAATGGAAATAGAATGCAAAATCAATGCAAGGAAATGCAAAAGTATTGGGGTGCAATGGAAATAGAATGCAAAATCAATACAAGTAATTGCAAAAGTATTGGGGTGCAATGGAAATAGAATGAAAAATCAATACAAGTAAATGCAAAAGTATTGGGGTGCAATGCAAATAGAATTCAAGACCAATGCAAATAAATGCAAAAGAATTGGGGTGCAATGGAAATAGAATGCAAAATCAATACAAGTAAATGCAAAAGTATTGGGGTGCAATGGAAATAGAATTCAAGACTAATGCAAATAAATGCAAAAGAATTGGGGTGCAATGGAAATAGATGCAAAACCAATGCAAGTCAATTCAAAAGTATTGGGGTGCAATGGAAATAGAATGCAAAATCAGTGCAAGTCAATACAAAAGTATTGGGGTGCAATGGAAATAGAATGCATTATCAATGCAAGTAAATGCAAACGAATTGGGGTGCTATGGAAATGGAATGCAAAATCAATACAAATAAAATCAAAAGTATAGTGGTGCAATGAAAATAGATTGCAAAATCAATGCAAATAAATGCAAAAGTATTGGGGTGCAATGGAAATAGAATGCAAAATCAATGCAAGAAAATGCAAAAGTATTGGGGTGCAATGGAAATAGAATGCAAAATCAATGCAAATAAATGCAAAAGTATTGGGGTGCAATGGAAATAGAATGTAAAATCAATGCAAGGAAATGCAAAAGTATTGGGGTGCAATGAAAATAGAATGCAAAAGCAATGCAAATGAACGCAAAAGAATTGGGGTGCAATGGAAATAGAATGAAAAATCAGTGCATATAAATACAAAAGAATTGGGGTGCAGTGGAAATAGAATGCAAAACCAATGCAAGTCAATTCAAAAGTATTGGGGTGCAATGGAAATAGATTGCAAAATCAATGCAAGTCAATGTGAAAGTATTAGGGTGCAATGAAAGTAGAATGCAAAACCTATGCAAATAAATGCAAAAGTATTGGGGTGCAACGGAAATAAATTGCAAAACCTATGATAGTCAATTCAAAGGTATTGGGGTGCAATGGAAATAGAATGCAAAATCAATGCAAATAAATGCAAAAGAACTGGGGTGCAATGGAAATAGAATGCAAAATCAATAAAAGGAAATGCAAAAGTTTTGGGGTGCAATGGAAATAGAATACAAGACCAATGCAAATAAATGCAAAAGATTGGGGTGCAATGGAAATAGAATGAAAAATCAGTGCATATAAATACAAGAGAATTGGGGTGCAGTGGAAATAGAAGGCAAAACCAATGCAAGTCAATTCAAAAGTATTGGGGTGCAATGGAAATAGATTGCAAAATATATGCAAGTCAATGCGAAAGTATTAGGGTGCAATGAAAGTAGAATGCAAAACCTATGCAAATAAATGGGGTGCAATGGAAATAAATTGCAAAACCTATGATAGTCAATTCAAAGGTATTGGGGTGCAATGGAAGTAGAATGCAAAACCTATGCAAATAAATGCAAAAGTATTGGGGTACAATGGAAATAAATTGCAAAACCTATGATAGTCAATTCAAAGGTATTGGGGTGCAATGGAAATAGAATGCAAAATCAATGCCAGGAAATGCAAAAGAATTGGGGTGCAATGGAAATAGAATGCAAAACCAATGCAAATAAATGCAAAAGTATTGGGGTGCAATGGAAATAGAATGCATAATCAATACAAGTAATTGCAAAAGTATTGGGGTGCAATGGAAATAGAATTCAAGACTAATGCAAATAAATGCAAAAGAATTGGGGTGCAATGGAAATAGAATTCAAGACCAATGCAAATAAATGCAAAAGAATTGGGGTGCAATGGAAAAAGATTGCAAAATCAATGCAAGTCAATGCGAAAGTATTAGGGTGCAATGAAAGTAGAATGCAAAACCTATGCAAGTCAATGCGAAAGTATTAGGGTGCAATGGAAATAGAATGCAAAAGCAATGCAAATGAACGCAAAAGCATTGGGGTGCAATGGAAATAGAATGAAAAATCAGTGCATATAAATACAAAAGAATTGGGGTGCAGTGGAAATAGAATGCAAAACCAATGCAAGTCAATTCAAAAGTATTGGGGTGCAATGGAAATAGATTGCAAAATCAATGCAAGTCAATGTGAAAGTATTAGGGTGCAATGAAAGTAGAATGCAAAACCTATGCAAATAAATGCAAAAGTATTGGGGTGCAACGGAAATAAATTGCAAAACCTATGATAGTCAATTCAAAGGTATTGGGGTGCAATGGAAATAGAATGCAAAATCAATGCAAATAAATGCAAAAGAACTGGGGTGCAATGGAAATAGAATGCAAAATCAATAAAAGGAAATGCAAAAGTTTTGGGGTGCAATGGAAATAGAATACAAGACCAATGCAAATAAATGCAAAAGATTGGGGTGCAATGGAAATAGAATGAAAAATCAGTGCATATAAATACAAGAGAATTGGGGTGCAGTGGAAATAGAAGGCAAAACCAATGCAAGTCAATTCAAAAGTATTGGGGTGCAATGGAAATAGATTGCAAAATATATGCAAGTCAATGCGAAAGTATTAGGGTGCAATGAAAGTAGAATGCAAAACCTATGCAAATAAATGGGGTGCAATGGAAATAAATTGCAAAACCTATGATAGTCAATTCAAAGGTATTGGGGTGCAATGGAAGTAGAATGCAAAACCTATGCAAATAAATGCAAAAGTATTGGGGTACAATGGAAATAAATTGCAAAACCTATGATAGTCAATTCAAAGGTATTGGGGTGCAATGGAAATAGAATGCAAAATCAATGCCAGGAAATGCAAAAGAATTGGGGTGCAATGGAAATAGAATGCAAAACCAATGCAAATAAATGCAAAAGTATTGGGGTGCAATGGAAATAGAATGCATAATCAATACAAGTAATTGCAAAAGTATTGGGGTGCAATGGAAATAGAATTCAAGACTAATGCAAATAAATGCAAAAGAATTGGGGTGCAATGGAAATAGAATTCAAGACCAATGCAAATAAATGCAAAAGAATTGGGGTGCAATGGAAAAAGATTGCAAAATCAATGCAAGTCAATGCGAAAGTATTAGGGTGCAATGAAAGTAGAATGCAAAACCTATGCAAATAAATGCAAAAGTATTGGGGTGCAATGGAAATAAATTGCAAAACCTATGATAGTCAATTCAAAGGTATTGGGGTGCAATGGAAATAGAATGCAAAATCATTGCAAATAAATGCAAAAGAATTGGGGTGCAATGGAAATAGAATAAAAGATCAGTGCATATAAATTCAAAAGAATTGGGGTGCAATGGAAATAGAATGCAAAATCAATGCCAGAAAATGCAAAAGTATTGGGGTGCAATGGAAATAGAATGCAAAAGCAATGCAAATGAACGCAAAAGAATTGGGGTACAATGGAAATTGAATGCAAAATCAATGAAAGTAATTGCAAAAGTATTGGGGTGCAATGGAAATAAATTGCAAAATCAGTGCAAGTCAATACAAAAGTATTGGGGTGCAATGGAAATAGAATGAAAAATCAGTCCATTTAAATTCAAAAGAATTGGGGTGGAGTTGAAATAGAATGCAAAACCAATGCAAATAAATGCAAAAAAAAATGGGGTGCAACGGAAATAGAATGCAAAATCAATGCAAGGAAATACAAAAGTATTGGGGTGCAACGGAAATAGAATGCAAAATCAATGCAAGGAAATGCAAAAGTATTGGGGTGCAATGGAAATAGAATGCAAAATCAATGCAAGGAAATGCAAAAGTATTGGGGTGCAATGGAAATAGAATGCAAAATCAATACAAGTAATTGCAAAAGTATTGGGGTGCAATGGAAATAGAATGAAAAATCAATACAAGTAAATGCAAAAGTATTGGGGTGCAATGCAAATAGAATTCAAGACCAATGCAAATAAATGCAAAAGAATTGGGGTGCAATGGAAATAGAATGCAAAATCAATACAAGTAAATGCAAAAGTATTGGGGTGCAATGGAAATAGAATTCAAGACTAATGCAAATAAATGCAAAAGAATTGGGGTGCAATGGAAATAGATGCAAAACCAATGCAAGTCAATTCAAAAGTATTGGGGTGCAATGGAAATAGAATGCAAAATCAGTGCAAGTCAATACAAAAGTATTGGGGTGCAATGGAAATAGAATGCATTATCAATGCAAGTAAATGCAAACGAATTGGGGTGCTATGGAAATGGAATGCAAAATCAATACAAATAAAATCAAAAGTATAGTGGTGCAATGAAAATAGATTGCAAAATCAATGCAAATAAATGCAAAAGTATTGGGGTGCAATGGAAATAGAATGCAAAATCAATGCAAGAAAATGCAAAAGTATTGGGGTGCAATGGAAATAGAATGCAAAATCAATGCAAATAAATGCAAAAGTATTGGGGTGCAATGGAAATAGAATGTAAAATCAATGCAAGGAAATGCAAAAGTATTGGGGTGCAATGAAAATAGAATGCAAAAGCAATGCAAATGAACGCAAAAGAATTGGGGTGCAATGGAAATAGAATGAAAAATCAGTGCATATAAATACAAAAGAATTGGGGTGCAGTGGAAATAGAATGCAAAACCAATGCAAGTCAATTCAAAAGTATTGGGGTGCAATGGAAATAGATTGCAAAATCAATGCAAGTCAATGTGAAAGTATTAGGGTGCAATGAAAGTAGAATGCAAAACCTATGCAAATAAATGCAAAAGTATTGGGGTGCAACGGAAATAAATTGCAAAACCTATGATAGTCAATTCAAAGGTTTTGGGGTGCAATGGAAATAGAATGCAAAATCAATGCAAATAAATGCAAAAGAACTGGGGTGCAATGGAAATAGAATGCAAAATCAATAAAAGGAAATGCAAAAGTTTTGGGGTGCAATGGAAATAGAATACAAGACCAATGCAAATAAATGCAAAAGATTGGGGTGCAATGGAAATAGAATGAAAAATCAGTGCATATAAATACAAGAGAATTGGGGTGCAGTGGAAATAGAAGGCAAAACCAATGCAAGTCAATTCAAAAGTATTGGGGTGCAATGGAAATAGATTGCAAAATATATGCAAGTCAATGCGAAAGTATTAGGGTGCAATGAAAGTAGAATGCAAAACCTATGCAAATAAATGGGGTGCAATGGAAATAAATTGCAAAACCTATGATAGTCAATTCAAAGGTATTGGGGTGCAATGGAAGTAGAATGCAAAACCTATGCAAATAAATGCAAAAGTATTGGGGTACAATGGAAATAAATTGCAAAACCTATGATAGTCAATTCAAAGGTATTGGGGTGCAATGGAAATAGAATGCAAAATCAATGCCAGGAAATGCAAAAGAATTGGGGTGCAATGGAAATAGAATGCAAAACCAATGCAAATAAATGCAAAAGTATTGGGGTGCAATGGAAATAGAATGCATAATCAATACAAGTAATTGCAAAAGTATTGGGGTGCAATGGAAATAGAATTCAAGACTAATGCAAATAAATGCAAAAGAATTGGGGTGCAATGGAAATAGAATTCAAGACCAATGCAAATAAATGCAAAAGAATTGGGGTGCAATGGAAAAAGATTGCAAAATCAATGCAAGTCAATGCGAAAGTATTAGGGTGCAATGAAAGTAGAATGCAAAACCTATGCAAGTCAATGCGAAAGTATTAGGGTGCAATGGAAATAGAATGCAAAAGCAATGCAAATGAACGCAAAAGCATTGGGGTGCAATGAAAGTAGAATGCAAAACCTATGCAAATAAATGCAAAAGTATTGGGGTGCAATGGAAATAAATTGCAAAACATATGAAAGTCAATTCAAAAGTATTGGGGTGCAATGGAAATAGAATGCAATATCAATGCAAATAAATGCAAAAGAATTGGGGTGCAATGGAAATAGAATGAAAAATCAGTGCATATAAATTTAAAAGAATTGGGGTGGAATGGAAATAGAATGCAAAACCAATGCAAATAAATGCAAAAGAAATGGGTTGCAATGGAAATTGAATGCAAATAAATACTAAAGTATTGGGGTGCAATGGAAATAGAATGCAAAAGCAATGCAAGGAAATGCAAAAGTATTGGGGTGCAATGGAAATAAATTGCAAAACCTATGATAGTCAATTCAAAGGTATTGGGGTGCAATGGAAATAGAATGCAAAATCAATGCAAATAAATGAAAAAGAATTGGGGTGCAATGGAAATAGAATGAAAAATCAGTGCATATAAATTAAAAAGAATTGGGGTGCAATGGAAATAGAATGCAAAATCAATGCCAGGAAATGCAAAAGTATTGGGGTGCAATGGAAATAGAATGCAAAAGCCATGCAAATGAACGCAAAACAATTGGGGTGCAATGGAAATAGAATGCAAAATCAATGAAAGTAATTGCAAAAGTATTGGGGTGCAATGAAATAGAATGCAATATCAATGCAAATGAATGCAAACGAATTGAGGTGTAATGTAAATAAATTGCAAAACATATGAAAGTCAATACAAAAGTATTGGGGTGCAATGGAAATAAATTGCACAACATATGAAAGTCAATTCAAAAGTATTGGGGTGCTATGGAAATAGAATGCAAAATCAGTGCAAGTCAATACAAAAGTATTGGGGTGCAATGGAAATAGAATGCATTATCAATGCAAATAAATGCAAGCGAATTGGGGTGCTATGGAAATGGAATGCAAAATCAATACAAACAAAATCAAAAGCATAGTGGTGCAATGAAAATAGATTGCAAAATCAATGAAAATAAATGCAAAAGTATTGTGGTGCAATGGAAACAGACTGCAAAACCATGGCAAATAAATGCAAAGGAATTGGGTGCAATGGAAACAGAATGCAAGACCAATGCAAATAAATGCAAAAGAATGGGTGCAATGGAAATAGAATGCATAATCAGTGCAAGTAAATGCAAAAGTATTAGGGTGCAATGGAAATAGAATGCAAAATCAATGAAAGTAATTGCAAAAGTATTGGGGTGCAATGGAAATAGAATGCAAAATCAATACACGTAAATGCAAAAGTATTGGGGTGCAATGGAAATAGAATTCAAGACCAATGCAAATAAAGGCAAAAGAATTGGGGTGCAATGGAAATAGAATGCAAAACCAATGCAAATCAATTCAAAAGTATTGGGGTGCAATGGAAAAAGATTGCAAAATCAATGCAAGTCAATGCGAAAGTATTAGAGTGCAATGAAAGTAGAATGCAAAACCTATGCAAATAAATGCAAAAGTATTGGGGTACAATGGAAATAAATTGCAAAACCTATGATAGTCAATTCAAAGGTATTGGGGTGCAATGGAAATAGAATGCAAAATCAATGCCAGGAAATGCAAAAGAATTGGGGTGCAATGGAAATAGAATGCAAAACCAATGCAAATAAATGCAAAAGTATTGGGGTGCAATGGAAATAGAATGCATAATCAATACAAGTAATTGCAAAAGTATTGGGGTGCAATGGAAATAGAATTCAAGACTAATGCAAATAAATGCAAAAGAATTGGGGTGCAATGGAAATAGAATTCAAGACCAATGCAAATAAATGCAAAAGAATTGGGGTGCAATGGAAAAAGATTGCAAAATCAATGCAAGTCAATGCGAAAGTATTAGGGTGCAATGAAAGTAGAATGCAAAACCTATGCAAATAAATGCAAAAGTATTGGGGTGCAATGGAAATAAATTGCAAAACCTATGATAGTCAATTCAAAGGTATTGGGGTGCAATGGAAATAGAATGCAAAATCATTGCAAATAAATGCAAAAGAATTGGGGTGCAATGGAAATAGAATAAAAGATCAGTGCATATAAATTCAAAAGAATTGGGGTGCAATGGAAATAGAATGCAAAATCAATGCCAGAAAATGCAAAAGTATTGGGGTGCAATGGAAATAGAATGCAAAAGCAATGCAAATGAACGCAAAAGAATTGGGGTACAATGGAAATTGAATGCAAAATCAATGAAAGTAATTGCAAAAGTATTGGGGTGCAATGGAAATAAATTGCAAAATCAGTGCAAGTCAATACAAAAGTATTGGGGTGCAATGGAAATAGAATGAAAAATCAGTCCATTTAAATTCAAAAGAATTGGGGTGGAGTTGAAATAGAATGCAAAACCAATGCAAATAAATGCAAAAAAAATGGGGTGCAACGGAAATAGAATGCAAAATCAATGCAAGGAAATACAAAAGTATTGGGGTGCAACGGAAATAGAATGCAAAATCAATGCAAGGAAATGCAAAAGTATTGGGGTGCAATGGAAATAGAATGCAAAATCAATGCAAGGAAATGCAAAAGTATTGGGGTGCAATGGAAATAGAATGCAAAATCAATACAAGTAATTGCAAAAGTATTGGGGTGCAATGGAAATAGAATGAAAAATCAATACAAGTAAATGCAAAAGTATTGGGGTGCAATGCAAATAGAATTCAAGACCAATGCAAATAAATGCAAAAGAATTGGGGTGCAATGGAAATAGAATGCAAAATCAATACAAGTAAATGCAAAAGTATTGGGGTGCAATGGAAATAGAATTCAAGACTAATGCAAATAAATGCAAAAGAATTGGGGTGCAATGGAAATAGATGCAAAACCAATGCAAGTCAATTCAAAAGTATTGGGGTGCAATGGAAATAGAATGCAAAATCAGTGCAAGTCAATACAAAAGTATTGGGGTGCAATGGAAATAGAATGCATTATCAATGCAAGTAAATGCAAACGAATTGGGGTGCTATGGAAATGGAATGCAAAATCAATACAAATAAAATCAAAAGTATAGTGGTGCAATGAAAATAGATTGCAAAATCAATGAAAATAAATGCAAAAGTATTGTGGTGCAATGGAAACAGACTGCAAAACCATGGCAAATAAATGCAAGAGAATTGGGTGCAATGGAAATACAATGCATAATCAGTGCAAGGAAATGCAAAAGTATTGGGGTGTAATGGACATAGAATGCAAAATAAGTGCAAGTAAATGGAAAAGTATAGTGGTGCAATGGAAATAGAATGCAAAATCAATGCAAGGAAATGCAAAAGTATTGGAGTGCAATGGAAACAGAATGCAAGACCAATGCAAATAAATGCAAAAGAATTGGGGTGCAATGAAAATAGAAGGCAAAATCAAGCAAGTCAATGCAAAGAATTGGGGTGCAATGGATGTAGAATGCAAAATCAATACATGTAAATGCAAAAGTATTGGAATGCAATGGAAATAGAATGCAAAATCATTGCAAAAGTATTGGGGTGCAATGTAAATAGGATACAAAATCAATGCAAATAAATGCAAAAGTATTAGGTTGCAATGGAAATAGAATGCAAAATCAATGCAAATAAATGCAAAAGTATTGGGGTGCAATGGAAATAGAATGCAAAATCAATGCAAGAAAATGCAAAAGTATTGGGGTGCAATGGAAATAGAATGCAAAATAAATGCAAATAAATGCAAAAGTATTGGGGTGCAATGGAAATAGAATGTAAAATCAATGCAAGGAAATGCAAAAGTATTGGGGTGCAATGAAAATAGAATGCAAAAGCAATGCAAATGAACGCAAAAGAATTGGGGTGCAATGGAAATAGAATGAAAAATCAGTGCATATAAATACAAAAGAATTGGGGTGCAGTGGAAATAGAATGCAAAACCAATGCAAGTCAATTCAAAAGTATTGGGGTGCAATGGAAATAGATTGCAAAATCAATGCAAGTCAATGCGAAAGTATTAGGGTGCAATGAAAGTAGAATGCAAAACCTATGCAAATAAATGCAAAAGTATTGGGGTGCAATGGAAATAAATTGCAAAACCTATGATAGTCAATTCAAAGGTATTGGGGTGCAATGGAAATAGAATGCAAAATCAATGCAAATAAATGCAAAAGAATTGGGGTGCAATGGAAATAGAATGCAAAATCAATAAAAGGAAATGCAAAAGTTTTGGGGTGCAATGGAAATAGAATACAAGACCAATGCAAATAAATGCAAAAGATTGGGGTGCAATGGAAATAGAATGAAAAATCAGTGCATATAAATACAAAAGAATTGGGGTGCAGTGGAAATAGAAGGCAAAACCAATGCAAGTCAATTCAAAAGTATTGGGGTGCAATGGAAATAGATTGAAAAATATATGCAAGTCAATGCGAAAGTATTAGGGTGCAATGAAAGTAGAATGCAAAACCTACGCAAATAAATGGGGTGCAATGGAAATAAATTGCCAAACCTATGATGGTCAATTCAAAGGTATTGGGGTGCAATGGAAATAGAATGCAAAATCAATGCAAATAAATGCAAAAGAATTGGGGTGCAATGGAAATAGAATGCGAAATCAATAAAAGGAAATGCTAAAGTTTTGGGGTGCAATGGAAATAGAATACAAGACCAATGCAAATAAATGCAAAAGATTGGGGTGCAATGGAAATAGAATGAAAAATCAGTGCATATAAATACAAAAGAATTGGGGTGCAGTGGAAATAGAAGGCAAAACCAATGCAAGTCAATTCAAAAGTATTGGGGTGCAATGGAAATAGATTGCAAAATATATGCAAGTCAATGCGAAAGTATTAGGGTGCAATGAAAGTAGAATGCAAAACCTATGCAAATAAATGGGGTGCAATGGAAATAAATTGCAAAACCTATGATGGTCAATTCAAAGGTATTGGGGTGCAATGGAAATAGAATGCAAAATCAATGCAAATAAATGCAAAAGAATTGGGGTGCAATGGAAATAGAATGAAAAATCAGTGCATATAAATTCAAAAGAATTGGGGTGCAATGGAAATAGAATGCAAAACCAATGCAAATAAATGCAAAAGAAATGGGGTGCAATGGAAATAGAATGCAAAACCAATGCAAATAAATGCAAAAGAAATGGGGTGCAATGGAAATTGAATGCAAAACCAATGCAATTAAATACAAAAGTATTGAGGTGCAATGGAAATAGAATGCAAAATCAATGCAAGTCAATTCAAAAGTATTGGGGTGCAATGGAAATAGAATGCAAAACCAATGCAAGTCAATTCAAAAGTATTGGGGTGCAATGCAAAAAGATTGCAAAATCAATGCAAGTCAATGCGAAAGTATTAGGGTGCAATGAAAGTAGAATGCAAAACCTATGCAAATAAATGCAAAAGTATTGGGGTGCAATGGAAATAAATTGCAAAACCTATGATGGTCAATTCAAAGATATTGGGGTGCAATGGAAATAGAATGCAAAATCAATGCAAATAGATGGAAAAGAATTGGGGTGCAATGGAAATAGAATGAAAAATCAGTGCATATAAATTCAAAAAAATAGGGGTGGAGTGGAAATAGAATGCAAAACCAATGCAAATAAATGCAAAAGAAATGGGGTGCAATGGAAATAGAATGCAAAACCAATGCAAATAAATGCAAAAGAAATGGGGTGCAATGGAAATTGAATGCAAAACCAATGCAATTAAATACAAAAGTATTGAGGTGCAATGGAAATAGAATGCAAAATCTATGCAAGGAAATGCAAAAGTATTGGGGTGCAATGGAAATAGAATGCAAAACCAATGCAAGTCAATTCAAAAGTATTGGGGTGCAATGCAAAAAGATTGCAAAATCAATGCAAGTCAATGCGAAAGTATTAGGGTGCAATGAAAGTAGAATGCAAAACCTATGCAAATAAATGCAAAAGTATTGGGGTGAAATGGAAATAAATTGCAAAACCTATGATGGTCAATTCAAAGATATTGGGGTGCAATGGAAATAGAATGCAAAATCAATGCAAATAGATGGAAAAGAATTGGGGTGCAATGGAAATAGAATGAAAAATCAGTGCATATAAATTCAAAAAAATAGGGGTGGAGTGGAAATAGAATGCAAAACCAATGCAAATAAATGCAAAAGAAATGGGGTGCAATGGAAAAGGAATGCAAAACCAATGCAAATAAATGCAAAAGAAATGGGGTGCAATGGAAATAGAATGCAAAACCAATGCAAATAAATACAAAAGTATTAAGGTGCAATGGAAATAGAATGCAAAATCAATGCAAGGAAATGCAAAAGTATTGGGGTGCAATGGAAATAGAATGCAAAATCAATACAAGTAATTGCAAAAGTATTGGGGTGCAATGGAAATAGAATGCAAAATCAATACAAGTAATTGCAAAAGTATTGGGGTGCAATGGAAATAGAATTCAAGACCAATGCAAATAAATGCAAAAGAATTGGGGTGCAATGGAAATAGAATGCAAAATCAATACAAGTAAATGCAAAAGTATTGGGGTGCAATAGAAATAGAATTCAAGACTAATGCAAATAAATGCAAAAGAATTGGGGTGCAATGGAAATAGAATGCAAAACCAATGCAAGTCAATTCAAAAGTATTGGGGTGCAATGGAAAAAGATTGCAAAATCAATGCAAGTCAATGCGAAAGTATTAGGGTGCAATGAAAGTAGAATGCAAAACCTATGCAAATAAATGCAAAAGTATTGGGGTGCAATGGAAATAAATTGCAAAACCTATGATAGTCAATTCAAAGGTATTGGGGTGCAATGGAAATAGAATGCAAAATCAATGCAAATAAATGCAAAAGAATTGGGGTGCAATGGAAATAGAATAAAAGATCAGTGCATATAAATTCAAAAGAATTGGGGTGCAATGGAAATAGAATGCAAAATCAATGCCAGAAAATGCAAAAGTATTGGGGTGCAATGGAAATAGAATGCAAAAGCAATGCAAATGAACGCAAAAGAATTGGGGTACAATGGAAATTGAATGCAAAATCAATGAAAGTAATTGCAAAAGTATTGGGGTGCAATGCAAATAAATTGCAAAATCAGTGCAAGTCAATACAAAAGTATTGGGGTGCAATGGAAATAGAATGAAAAATCAGTCCATTTAAATTCAAAAGAATTGGGGTGGAGTTGAAATAGAATGCAAAACCAATGCAAATAAATGCAAAAAAAATGGGGTGCAACGGAAATAGAATGCAAAATCAATGCAAGGAAATACAAAAGTATTGGGGTGCAACGGAAATAGAATGCAAAATCAATGCAAGGAAATGCAAAAGTATTGGGGTGCAATGGAAATAGAATGCAAAATCAATGCAAGGAAATGCAAAAGTATTGGGGTGCAATGGAAATAGAATGCAAAATCAATACAAGTAATTGCAAAAGTATTGGGGTGCAATGGAAATAGAATGAAAAATCAATACAAGTAAATGCAAAAGTATTGGGGTGCAATGCAAATAGAATTCAAGACCAATGCAAATAAATGCAAAAGAATTGGGGTGCAATGGAAATAGAATGCAAAATCAATACAAGTAAATGCAAAAGTATTGGGGTGCAATGGAAATAGAATTCAAGACTAATGCAAATAAATGCAAAAGAATTGGGGTGCAATGGAAATAGAATGCAAAACCAATGCAAGTCAATTCAAAAGTATTGGGGTGCAATGGAAATAGAATGCAAAATCAGTGCAAGTCAATACAAAAGTATTGGGGTGCAATGGAAATAGAATGCATTATCAATGCAAATAAATGCAAACGAATTGGGGTGCTATGGAAATGGAATGCAAAATCAATACAAATAAAATCAAAAGTATAGTGGTGCAATGAAAATAGATTGCAAAATCAATGAAAATAAATGCAAAAGTATTGTGGTGCAATGGAAACAGACTGCAAAACCATGGCAAATAAATGCAAAAGAATTGGGTGCAATGGAAATACAATGCATAATCAGTGCAAGGAAATGCAAAAGTATTGGGGTGTAATGGACATAGAATGCAAAATAAGTGCAAGTAAATGGAAAAGTATAGTGGTGCAATGGAAATAGAATGCACAATCAATGCAAGGAAATGCAAAAGTATCGGAGTGCAATGGAAACAGAATGCAAGACCAATGCAAATAAATGCAAAAGAATTGGGGTGCAATGAAAATAGAAGGCAAAATCAAGCAAGTCAATGCAAAGAATTGGGGTGCAATGGATGTAGAATGCAAAATCAATACATGTAAATGCAAAAGTATTGGAATGCAATGGAAATAGAATGCAAAATCATTGCAAAAGTATTGGGGTGCAATGTAAATAGGATACAAAATCAATGCAAATAAATGCAAAAGTATTAGGTTGCAATGGAAATAGAATGCAAAATCAATGCAAATAAATGCAAAAGTATTGGGGTGCAATGGAAATAGAATGCAAAATCAATGCAAGAAAATGCAAAAGTATTGGGGTGCAATGGAAATAGAATGCAAAATCAATGCAAATAAATGCAAAAGTATTGGGGTGCAATGGAAATAGAATGTAAAATCAATGCAAGGAAATGCAAAAGTATTGGGGTGCAATGAAAATAGAATGCAAAAGCAATGCAAATGAACGCAAAAGAATTGGGGTGCAATGGAAATAGAATGAAAAATCAGTGCATATAAATACAAAAGAATTGGGGTGCAGTGGAAATAGAATGCAAAACCAATGCAAGTCAATTCAAAAGTATTGGGGTGCAATGGAAATAGATTGCAAAATCAATGCAAGTCAATGTGAAAGTATTAGGGTGCAATGAAAGTAGAATGCAAAACCTATGCAAATAAATGGGGTGCAATGGAAATAAATTGCAAAACCTATGATAGTCAATTCAAAGGTATTGGGGTGCAATGGAAATAGAATGCAAAATCAATGCAAATAAATGCAAAAGAATTGGGGTGCAATGGAAATAGAATGCAAAATCAATAAAAGGAAATGCAAAAGTTTTGGGGTGCAATGGAAATAGAATACAAGACCAATGCAAATAAATGCAAAAGATTGGGGTGCAATGGAAATAGAATGAAAAATCAGTGCATATAAATACAAGAGAATTGGGGTGCAGTGGAAATAGAAGGCAAAACCAATGCAAGTCAATTCAAAAGTATTGGGGTGCAATGGAAATAGATTGCAAAATATATGCAAGTCAATGCGAAAGTATTAGGGTGCAATGAAAGTAGAATGCAAAACCTATGCAAATAAATGGGGTGCAATGGAAATAAATTGCAAAACCTATGATAGTCAATTCAAAGGTATTGGGGTGCAATGGAAATAGAATGCAAAATCAATGCAAATAAATGCAAAAGAATTGGGGTGCAATGGAAATAGAATGCAAAATCAATAAAAGGAAATGCAAAAGTTTTGGGGTGCAATGGAAATAGAATACAAGACCAATGCAAATAAATGCAAAAGATTGGGGTGCAATGGAAATAGAATGAAAAATCAGTGCATATAAATACAAGAGAATTGGGGTGCAGTGGAAATAGAAGGCAAAACCAATGCAAGTCAATTCAAAAGTATTGGGGTGCAATGGAAATAGATTGCAAAATATATGCAAGTCAATGCGAAAGTATTAGGGTGCAATGAAAGTAGAATGCAAAACCTATGCAAATAAATGGGGTGCAATGGAAATAAATTGCCAAACCTATGATGGTCAATTCAAAGGTATTGGGGTGCAATGGAAATAGAATGCAAAATCAATGCAAATAAATGCAAAAGAATTGGGGTGCAATGGAAATAGAATGCGAAATCAATAAAAGGAAATGCTAAAGTTTTGGGGTGCAATGGAAATAGAATACAAGACCAATGCAAATAAATGCAAAAGATTGGGGTGCAATGGAAATAGAATGAAAAATCAGTGCATATAAATACAAAAGAATTGGGGTGCAGTGGAAATAGAAGGCAAAACCAATGCAAGTCAATTCAAAAGTATTGGGGTGCAATGGAAATAGATTGCAAAATATATGCAAGTCAATGCGAAAGTGTTAGGGTGCAATGAAAGTAGAATGCAAAACCTATGCAAATAAATGGGGTGCAATGGAAATAAATTGCAAAACCTATGATGGTCAATTCAAAGGTATTGGGGTGCAATGGAAATAGAATGCAAAATCAATGCAAATAAATGCAAAAGAATTGGGGTGCAATGGAAATAGAATGAAAAATCAGTGCATATAAATTCAAAAGAATTGGGGTGCAATGGAAATAGAATGCAAAACCAATGCAAATAAATGCAAAAGAAATGGGGTGCAATGGAAATAGAATGCAAAACCAATGCAAATAAATGCAAAAGAAATGGGGTGCAATGGAAATAGAATGCAAAATCAATGCAAGGAAATGCAAAAGTATTGGGGTGCAATGGAAATAGAATGCAAAACCAATGCAAGTCAATTCAAAAGTATTGGGGTGCAATGCAAAAAGATTGCAAAATCAATGCAAGTCAATGCGAAAGTATTAGGGTGCAATGAAAGTAGAATGCAAAACCTATGCAAATAAATGCAAAAGTATTGGGGTGCAATGGAAATAAATTGCAAAACCTATGATGGTCAATTCAAAGATATTGGGGTGCAATGGAAATAGAATGCAAAATCAATGCAAATAGATGGAAAAGAATTGGGGTGCAATGGAAATAGAATGAAAAATCAGTGCATATAAATTCAAAAAAATAGGGGTGGAGTGGAAATAGAATGCAAAACCAATGCAAATAAATGCAAAAGAAATGGGGTGCAATGGAAATAGAATGCAAAACCAATGCAAATAAATGCAAAAGAAATGGGGTGCAATGGAAATAGAATGCAAAACCAATGCAAATAAATACAAAAGTATTGAGGTGCTATGGAAATAGAATGCAAAATCAATGCAAGGAAATGCAAAAGTATTGGGGTGCAATGGAAATAGAATGCAAAATCAATACAATTAATTGCAAAAGTATTGGGGTGCAATGGAAATAGAATGCAAAATCAATACAAGTAAATGCAAAAGTATTGGGGTGCAATAGAAATAGAATTCAAGACCAATGCAAATAAATGCAAAAGAATTGGGGTGCAATGGAAATAGAATGCAAAACCAATGCAAGTCAATTCAAAAGTATTGGGGAGCAATGGAAAAAGATTGCAAAATCAATGCAAGTCAATGCGAAAGTATTAGGGTGCAATGAAAGTAGAATGCAAAACCTATGCAAATAAATGCAAAAGTATTGGGGTGCAATGGAAATAAATTGCAAAACCTATGATAGTCAATTCAAAGGTATTGGGGTGCAATGGAAATAGAATGCAAAATCATTGCAAATAAATGCAAAAGAATTGGGGTGCAATGGAAATAGAATAAAAGATCAGTGCATATAAATTCAAAAGAATTGGGGTGCAATGGAAATAGAATGCAAAATCAATGCCAGAAAATGCAAAAGTATTGGGGTGCAATGGAAATAGAATGCAAAAGCAATGCAAATGAACGCAAAAGAATTGGGGTACAATGGAAATTGAATGCAAAATCAATGAAAGTAATTGCAAAAGTATTGGGGTGCAATGGAAATAAATTGCAAAATCAGTGCAAGTCAATACAAAAGTATTGGGGTGCAATGGAAATAGAATGAAAAATCAGTCCATATAAATTCAAAAGAATTGGGGTGGAGTTGAAATAGAATGCAAAACCAATGCAAATAAATGCAAAAAAAATGGGGTGCAACGGAAATAGAATGCAAAATCAATGCAAGGAAATACAAAAGTATTGGGGTGCAACGGAAATAGAATGCAAAATCAATGCAAGGAAATGCAAAAGTATTGGGGTGCAATGGAAATAGAATGCAAAATCAATGCAAGGAAATTCAAAAGTATTGGGGTGCAATGGAAATAGAATGCAAAATCAATACAAGTAATTGCAAAAGTATTGGGGTGCAATGGAAATAGAATGAAAAATCAATACAAGTAAATGCAAAAGTATTGGGGTGCAATGCAAATAGAATTCAAGACCAATGCAAATAAATGCAAAAGAATTGGGGTGCAATGGAAATAGAATGCAAAATCAATACAAGTAAATGCAAAAGTATTGGGGTGCAATGGAAATAGAATGCAAAACCAATGCAAGTCAATTCAAAAGTATTGGGGTGCAATGGAAATAGAATGCAAAATCAGTGCAAGTCAATACAAAAGTATTGGGGTGCAATGGAAATAGAATGCATTATCAATGCAAATAAATGCAAACGAATTGGGGTGCTATGGAAATGGAATGCAAAATCAATACAAATAAAATCAAAAGTATAGTGGTGCAATGAAAATAGATTGCAAAATCAATGAAAATAAATGCAAAAGTATTGTGGTGCAATGAAAACAGACTGCAAAACCATGGAAAACAGACTGCAAAAGAATTGGGTGCAATGGAAATACAATGCATAATCAGTGCAAGGAAATGCAAAAGTATTGGGGTGTAATGGACATAGAATGCAAAATAAGTGCAAGTAAATGGAAAAGTATAGTGGTGCAATGGAAATAGAATGCAAAATCAATGCAAGGAAATGCAAAAGTATCGGAGTGCAATGGAAACAGAATGCAAGACCAATGCAAATAAATGCAAAAGAATTGGGGTGCAATGAAAATAGAAGGCAAAATCAAGCAAGTCAATGCAAAGAATTGGGGTGCAATGGATGTAGAATGCAAAATCAATACATGTAAATGCAAAAGTATTGGAATGCAATGGAAATAGAATGCAAAATAATTGCAAAAGTATTGGGGTGCAATGTAAATAGGATACAAAATCAATGCAAATAAATGCAAAAGTATTAGGTTGCAATGGAAATAGAATGCAAAATCAATGCAAATAAATGCAAAAGTATTGGGGTGCAATGGAAATAGAATGCAAAATCAATGCAAGAAAATGCAAAAGTATTGGGGTGCAAAGGAAATAGAATGCAAAAGCAATGCAAATGAACAAAAAGAATTGGGGTGCAATGGAAGTAGAATGCAAATCCTATGCAAATAAATGCAAATGTATTAGGGTGTAATGGAAAAAGAATGCAAACCTATGAAAATAAATGCAAAAATATTGGGGAGGAATGGAAATAGAATGCAAAATCAATGCAAGTAAATGCAAAAGTATTGGGGTGCAATGGAAAAAGATTGCAAAATCAATGCAAGTCAATGCGAAAGTATTAGGGTGCAATGAAAGTAGAATGCAAAACCTATGCAAAGAAATGCAAAAATATTGGGGTGCAATGGAAATAAATTGCAAAACCTATGATAGTCAATTCAAAGGTATTGGGGTGCAATGGAAATAGAATGCAAAATCAATGCAAATAAATGCAAAAGAACTGGGGTGCAATGGAAATAGAATGAAAAATCAGTGCATATAAATTCAAAAGAATTGGGGTACAATGGAAATAGAATGCAAAACCAATGCAAATAAATGCAAAAGTATTGGGGTGCAATGGAAATAGAATGCAAAATCAATGCCAGAAAATGCAAAAGTATTGGGGTGCAATGGAAATAGAATGCAATATCAATGCAAAAAAATGCAAACGAATTGAGGTGCAATGGAAATAAATTGCAAAACATATGAAGGTCATTTCAAAAGTATTGGGGTTTAATGGAAATAGAATGCAAAATCAGTGCAAGTCAATACAAAAGTATTGGGGTGCAATGGAAATAAAATGCAAAATCAATGCAAGGAAATGCAAAAGTATTGGGGTGCAATGGAAATAGAATGCAAAACCAATGCAAATAAATGCAAAAGAAATGGGGTGCAATGGCAATTGAATGCAAAGCCAATCCAAATAAATACAAAAGTATTGGGGTGCAATGGAAATAGAATGCAAAATCAATGCAAGGAAATGCAAAAGTATTGGGGTGCAATGGAAATAGAATGCAAAACCAATGCAAATAAATGCAAAAGAAATGGGGTGCAATGGCAATTGAATGCAAAGCCAATGCAAATAAATACAAAAGTATTGGGGTGCAATGGAAATAGAATGCAAAATCAATGCAAGGAAATGCAAAAGTATTGGGGTGCAATGGAAATAGAATGCAAAACCAATGCAAATAAATGCAAAAGAAATGGGGTGCAATGGCAATTGAATGCAAAG
This sequence comes from Anolis sagrei, assembly GCF_037176765.1. Classification (NCBI taxonomy): domain Eukaryota; kingdom Metazoa; phylum Chordata; class Lepidosauria; order Squamata; family Anolidae; genus Anolis; species Anolis sagrei. Next base: position 12,677,893 of record NC_090032.1, read on the forward strand.
CCAATGCAAATAAATACAAAAGTATTGGGGAGCAATGGAAATAGAATGCAAAATCAATGCAAGGAAATGCAAAAGTATTGGGGTGCAATGCAAATAGAAAGCAAAATCAATACAAGTAATTGCAAAAGTATTGGGGTGCAATGGAAATAGAATTCAAGACCAATGTAAATAAATGCAAAAGAATTGGGGTGCAATGGAAATAGAATGCAAAATCAATACAAGTAAATGCAAAAGTATTGGGGTGCAATGGAAATAAAATTCAAGACTAATGCAAATAAATGCAAAAGAATTGGGGTGAAATGGAAAAAGATTGCAAAATCAATGCAAGTCAATGCGAAAGTATTAGGGTGCAATGAAAGTAGAATGCAAAACCTATGCAAAGAAATGCAAAAATATTGGAGTGCAATGGAAATAAATTGCAAAACCTATGATAGTCAATTCAAAGGTATTGGGGTGCAATGGAAATAGAATGCAAAATCAATGCAAATAAATGCAAAAGAACTGGGGTGCAATGGAAATAGAATGAAAAATCAGTGCATATAAATTCAAAAGAATTGGGGTGCAATGGAAATAGAATGCAAAACCAATGCAAATAAATGCAAAAGTATTGGGGTGCAATGGAAACAGAATGCAAAATCAATGCCAGAAAATGCAAAAGTATTGGGGTGCAATGGAAATAGAATGCAATATCAATGCAAAAAAATGCAAACGAATTGAGGTGCAATGGAAATAAATTGCAAAACCTATGATGGTCAATTCAAAGGTATTGGGGTGCAATGGAAATAGAATGCAAAATCAATGCAAATAAATGCAAAAGAACTGGGGTGCAATGGAAATAGAATGAAAAATCAGTGCATATAAATTCAAAAGAATTGGGGTGCAATGGAAATAGAATGCAAAACCAATGCAAATAAATGCAAAAGTATTGGGGTGCAATGGAAACAGAATGCAAAATCAATGCCAGAAAATGCAAAAGAAATGGGGTGCAATGGCAATTGAATGCAAAGCCAATGCAAATAAATACAAAAGTATTGGGGTGCAATGGAAATAGAATGCAAAATCAATGCAAGGAAATGCAAAAGTATTGGGGTGCAATGGAAATAGAATGCAAAACCAATGCAAATAAATGCAAAAGAAATGGGGTGCAATGGAAATAGAATGCAAAATCAATGCAAGGAAATGCAAAAGTATTGGGGTGCAATGGAAATAAATTGCAAAACCTATGATGGTCAATTCAAAGATATTGGGGTGCAATGGAAATAGAATGCAAAATCAATGCAAATAGATGGAAAAGAATTGGGGTGCAATGGAAATAGAATGAAAAATCAGTGCATATAAATTCAAAAAAATAGGGGTGGAGTGGAAATAGAATGCAAAACCAATGCAAATAAATGCAAAAGAATTGGGGTGCAATGGAAGTAGAATGCAAAACCAATGCAAATAAATGCAAAAGAAATGGGGTGCAATGGAAATAGAATGCAAAACCAATGCAAATAAATACAAAAGTATTGAGGTGCAATGGAAATAGAATGCAAAATCAATGCAAGGAAATGCAAAAGTATTGGGGTGCAATGGAAATAGAATGCAAAATCAATACAAGTAATTGCAAAAGTATTGGGGTGCAATGGAAATAGAATGCAAAATCAATACAAGTAATTGCAAAAGTATTGGGGTGCAATGGAAATAGAATTCAAGACCAATGCAAATAAATGCAAAAGAATTGGGGTGCAATGGAAATAGAATGCAAAATCAATACAAGTAAATGCAAAAGTATTCGGGTGCAATAGAAATAGAATTCAAGACTAATGCAAATAAATGCAAAAGAATTGGGGTGCAATGGAATTAGAATGCAAAACCAATGCAAGTCAATTCAAAAGTATTGGGGTGGAATGGAAAAAGATTGCTAAATCAATGCAAGTCAATGCGAAAGTATTAGGGTGCAATGAAAGTAGAATGCAAAACCTATGAAAATAAATGCAAAAGTATTGGGGTGCAATGGAAATAAATTGCAAAACCTATGATAGTCAATTCAAAGGTATTGGGGTGCAATGGAAATAGAATGCAAAATCATTGCAAATAAATGCAAAAGAATTGGGGTGCAATGGAAATAGAATAATAGATCAGTGCATATAAATTCAAAAGAATTGGGGTGCAATGGAAATAGAATGCAAAATCAATGCCAGAAAATGCAAAAGTATTGGGGTGCAATGGAAATAGAATGCAAAAGCAATGCAAATGAACGCAAAAGAATTGGGGTACAATGGAAATTGAATGCAAAATCAATGAAAGTAATTGCAAAAGTATTGGGGTGCAATGGAAATAGAATGCAAAAGCAATGGAAATGAACGCAAAAGAATTGGGGTGCAATGGAAATAGAATGAAAAATCAGTCCATATAAATTCAAAAGAATTGGGGTGGAGTTGAAATAGGTTGCAAAACCAATGCAAATAAATGCAAAAAAAAATGGGGTGCAACGGAAATAGAATGCAAAATCAAGGCAAGGAAATACAAAAGTATTGGGGTGCAACGGAAATAGAATGCAAAATCAATGCAAGGAAATGCAAAAGTATTGGGGTGCAATGGAAATAGAATGCAAAATCAATGCAAGGAAATTCAAAAGTATTGGGGTGCAATGGAAATAGAATGCAAAATCAATACAAGTAATTGCAAAAGTATTGGGGTGCAATGGAAATAGAATGAAAAATCAATACAAGTAAATGCAAAAGTATTGGGGTGCAATGCAAATAGAATTCAAGACCAATGCAAATAAATGCAAAAGAATTGGGGTGCAATGGAAATAGAATGCAAAATCAATACAAGTAATTGCAAAAGTATTGGGGTGCAATGGAAATAGAATTCAAGACTAATGCAAATAAATGCAAAAGAATTGGGGTGCAATGGAAATAGAATGCAAAACCAATGCAAGTCAATTCAAAAGTATTGGGGTGCAATGGAAATAGAATGCAAAATCAGTGCAAGTCAATACAAAAGTATTGGGGTGCATTGGAAATAGAATGCATTATCAATGCAAATAAATGCAAACGAATTGGGGTGCTATGGAAATGGAATGCAAAATCAATACAAATAAAATCAAAAGTATAGTGGTGCAATGAAAATAGATTGCAAAATCAATGAAAATAAATGCAAAAGTATTGTGGTGCAATGGAAACAGACTGCAAAACCATGGCAAATAAATGCAAAAGAATTGGGTGCAATGGAAATACAATGCATAATCAGTGCAAGGAAATGCAAAAGTATTGGGGTGTAATGGACATAGAATGCAAAATAAGTGCAAGTAAATGGAAAAGTATAGTGGTGCAATGGAAATAGAATGCAAAATCAATGCAAGGAAATGCAAAAGTATCGGAGTGCAATGGAAACAGAATGCAAGACCAATGCAAATAAATGCAAAAGAATTGGGGTGCAATGAAAATAGAAGGCAAAATCAAGCAAGTCAATGCAAAGAATTGGGGTGCAATGGATGTAGAATGCAAAATCAATACATGTAAATGCAAAAGTATTGGAATGCAATGGAAATAGAATGCAAAATAATTGCAAAAGTATTGGGGTGCAATGTAAATAGGATACAAAATCAATGCAAATAAATGCAAAAGTATTAGGTTGCAATGGAAATAGAATGCAAAATCAATGCAAATAAATGCAAAAGTATTGGGGTGCAATGGAAATAGAATGCAAAATCAATGCAAGAAAATGCAACAGTATTGGGGTGCAAAGGAAATAGAATGCAAAAGCAATGCAAATGAACAAAAAGAATTGGGGTGCAATGGAAGTAGAATGCAAATCCTATGCAAATAAATGCAAATGTATTAGGGTGTAATGGAAAAAGAATGCAAACCTATGAAAATAAATGCAAAAATATTGGGGAGGAATGGAAATAGAATGCAAAATCAATGCAAGTAAATGCAAAAGTATTGGGGTGCAATGGAAATAGAATGCAAAATCGATGCAAGTCAATTTAGAAGTATTGGGGTGCAATGGAAAAAGATTGCAAAATCAATGCAAGTCAATGCGAAAGTATTAGGGTGCAATGAAAGTAGAATGCAAAACCTATGCAAAGAAATGCAAAAATATTGGGGTGCAATGGAAATAAATTGCAAAACCTATGATAGTCAATTCAAAGGTATTGGGGTGCAATGGAAATAGAATGCAAAATCAATGCAAATAAATGCAAAAGAACTGGGGTGCAATGGAAATAGAATGAAAAATCAGTGCATATAAATTCAAAAGAATTGGGGTGCAATGGAAATAGAATGCAAAACCAATGCAAATAAATGCAAAAGTATTGGGGTGCAATGGAAATAGAATGCAAAATCAATGCAAGGAAATGCAAAAGTATTGGGGTGCAATGCAAATAGAAAGCAAAATCAATGCAAATCAATTCAAAAGTATTGGGGTGCAATGGAAATAGAATTCAAGACCAATGTAAATAAATGCAAAAGAATTGGGGTGCAATGGAAATAGAATGCAAAATCAATACAAGTAAATGCAAAAGTATTGGGGTGCAATGGAAATAAAATTCAAGACTAATGCAAATAAATGCAAAAGAATTGGGGTGCAATGGAAAAAGATTGCAAAATCAATGCAAGTCAATGCGAAAGTATTAGGGTGCAATGAAAGTAGAATGCAAAACCTATGCAAAGAAATGCAAAAGTATTGGGGTGCAATGGAAATAAATTGCAAAACCTATGATAGTCAATTCAAAGGTATTGGGGTGCAATGCAAATAGAATGCAAAATCAATGCAAATAAATGCAAAAGAACTGGGGTGCAATGGAAATAGAATGAAAAATCAGTGCATATAAATTCAAAAGAATTGGGGTGCAATGGAAATAGAATGCAAAACCAATGCAAATAAATGCAAAAGTATTGGGGTGCAATGGAAATAGAATGCAAAATCAATGCAAGGAAATGCAAAAGTATTGGGGTGCAATGCAAATAGAAAGCAAAATCAATGCAAATCAATTCAAAAGTATTGGGGTGCAATGGAAATAGAATTCAAGACCAATGTAAATAAATGCAAAAGAATTGGGGTGCAATGGAAATAGAATGCAAAATCAATACAAGTAAATGCAAAAGTATTGGGGTGCAATGGAAATAAAATTCAAGACTAATGCAAATAAATGCAAAAGAATTGGGGTGCAATGGAAAAAGATTGCAAAATCAATGCAAGTCAATGCGAAAGTATTAGGGTGCAATGAAAGTAGAATGCAAAACCTATGCAAAGAAATGCAAAAGTATTGGGGTGCAATGGAAATAAATTGCAAAACCTATGATAGTCAATTCAAAGGTATTGGGGTGCAATGCAAATAGAATGCAAAATCAATGCAAATAAATGCAAAAGAATTGGGGTGCAATGGAAATAGAATAAAAAATCAGTGCATATAAATTCAAAAGAATTGGGGTACAATGGAAATAGAATGTAAAACCAATGCAAATAAATGCAATAGTATTGGGTGCAATGGAAATAGAAGGCAAAATCAATGCCAGAAAATGCAAAAGTATTGGGGTGCAATGGAAACAGAATGCAAAACCAATGCAAATAAATGCAAAAGAATTGGGTTCAATGGAAATAGAATGCAAAATCAATGCAAGTACATGCAAAAGTATTGGGGTGCAATGTAGATAGGATACAAAATCAATGCAAATCAATGCAAAAGTATTAGGTTGCAATGGAAATAGAATGCAAAATCAATGCAAATAAATGCAAAAGTATTGGGGCGCAATGGAAATAGAATGCAAAATCGTTGCAAATAATTGCAAAAGAATTTGGGGTGCAATTCAAATAGAATGCAAAATTAATGGAAGAAAATGCAAAAGTATTGGGGTGCAATGGAAATAGAATGCAAAAGCAATGCAAATGAACAAAAAGAATTGGGGTGCAATGGAAGTAGAATGCAAGACCAACGCAAATAAATGGAAAGGAATTGGGGTGCAATGGAAATGGAATGTAAAATCAATACAAATAGAAGCAAAAGTTTTGGGGTGCAATGGAAACCGAATGCATAATCAAAGCAAGTAAATGCAAAAGTAATAGGTTGCAATGGAAATAGAATGCATAATCAGTGGAAGTAAATGCAAAAGTATTGGGGTGCAATGGAAGTAGAATGCAAGACCAACGCAAATAAATGGAAAGGAATTGGGGTGCAATGGAAATGGAATGCAAAATCAATACAAATAGAAGCAAAGGTTTTGGGGTGCAATGGAAACCGAATGCATAATCAATGCAAGTAAATGCAAAAGTAATAGGTTGCAATGGAAATAGAATGCATAATCAGTGGAAGTAAATGCAAAAGTATTGGGGTGCAATGGAAATAGATTGCAAAATAAATGCAAGTCAATGCGAAAGTATTAGGGTGCAATGAAAGTAGAATGCAAAACCTATGCAAATAAATGCAAAAGTATTGGGGTGCAATGGAAATAAATTTCAAAACCTATGATAGTCAATTAAAAGTTATGGGGTGCAATGGAAATAGAATGCAAAATCATTGCAAATAAATGCAAAAGAATTGGGATGCAATGCAAATAGAATGCATAATCAATAGAAGAAAATGCAAAAGTATTGGGGTGCAATGGAAATAGAATGCAAAATCAATGCAAATAAATGCAAAAGTATTCGGGTGCAATGAAATAGAATGCAAAATCTTTGCAAAAAATTGCAAAAGAATTGGGGTGCAGTTCAAATAGAATGCAAAATCAATGCAAGGAAATGCAAAAGTATTGGGGTGCAATGGAAATAGAATGCAAAAGCAATGCAAATGAACGCAAAAGAATTGGGGTGCAATGGAAATAGAATGCAAAATCAATGAAAGTAATTGCAAAAGTATTGGGGTGCAATGGAAATAGAATGCAAAATCAATACAAGTAAATGCAAAGGTTTTGGGGTGCAATGGAAATAGAATTCAACATCCAATGCAAATAAATGCAAAAGAATTGGGGTGGATTGGAAATAGAATGCAAACCAATGCAAATAAATGCAAAAAAATTGGGGTGCAATGAAAATAGAATGCGAAATCTTTGCAAATAATTGCAAAAGAATCGGGGTGCAATGGAAATAGAATGCATAATCAATGGAAGAAAATGCAAAGTATTGGGGTGCAATGGAAATAGAATGCAAAAGCAATGCAAATGAACAAAAAGAATTGGGTGCAATGGAAGTAGAATGCAAAACCTATGCAAATAAATGCAAACGTATTAGGGTGTAATGGAAATAGAATGCAAAATCAATACAAGTAAATGCAAAAGTTTTGGGGTGCAATGGAAATAGAATTCAAGACCAATGCAAATAAATGCAAAAGAATTGGGGTGGAATGGAAATAGAATGCAAAACCAATGCAAATAAATGCAAAAGAATAGGGGTGCAATGGAAATTGAATGCAAAACCAATGCAAATAAATACAAAAGTATTGGGATGCAATGGAAATAGAATGAAAAATCAGTGCATATAAATTCAAAAGAATTGGGGTGGAATGGAAATAGAATGCAAAACCAATGCAAATAAATGCAAAAGAAATGGGGTGCAATGGAAATTGAATGCAAAACCAATGCAAATAAATACAAAAGTATTGGGGTGCAATGGAAATAGAATGCAAAATCAATGCAAATGAACACAAAAGAATTGGGGTACAATGGAAATAGAATGCAAAAGCAATGCAAATGAACGCAAAAGAATTGGGGTGCAATGGAAATAGAATGCAAAATCAATGAAAGTAATTGCAAAAGTATTGGGGTGCAATGGAAATAGAATGCAAAATCAATGAAAGTAATTGCAAAAGTATTGGGGTGCAATGGAAATAGAATTCAAGACCAGTGCAAATAAATGCAAAGGAATTGGTGTGCAATGGAAATAGAATGAAAAATCAGTGCATATAAATACAAAAGAATTGGGGTGCAATGGAAATAGAATGCAAAACCAATGCAAATAAATGCAAAAGAAATGGGGTGCAATGGAAATACATTGCAGAACCTATGATAGTCAATTCAAAGGTATTGGGGTGCAATGGAAATAGAATGCAAAACCAATGCAAATAAATGCAAAAGTATTGGGGTGCAATGGAAATAGAATGCAAAATCAATGCAAAAAATGCAAAAGTATTGTGGTGCAATGGAAATAGAATGCAACACCAATGCAAATAAATGGAAAGGAATTGGGGTGCAATGGAAATGGAAAGCACAATCAAAACAAATAGAAGCAAAGGTATTGGGGTGCAATGGAAATAGAATGCAAAATCAATGCAAATAAATGCAAAAGTATTCGGGTGCAATGAAATAGAATGCAAAATCTTTGCAAAAAATTGCAAAAGAATTGGGGTGCAGTTCAAATAGAATGCAAAATCAATGGAAGAAAATGCAAAAGTATTGGGGTGCAATGGAAATAGAATGCAAAAGCAATGCAAATGAACAAAAAGAATTGGGGTGCAATGGAAGTAGAATGCAAAACCTATGCAAATAAATGCAAAAGTATTAGGGTGTAAGGGAAAAAGAATGCAAACCTATGCAAGTCAATGCAAAAATATTGGGGAGAAATGGAAATAGAATGCAAAATCAATGGAAGTAAATTCAAAAGTATTGGGGTGCAATGGAAATAGAATGCAAAATAAATGTAAAAAATGCAAAACTATTGTGGTGCAATGGAAATAGAATGCAAGACCAATGCAAATAAATGTAAAGGAATTGGGGTGCAATGGAAATGGAATGCACAATCAATACAAATAGAAGCAAAAGTTTTGGGGTGCAATGGAAACAGAATGCATGATCAGTGCAAGTAAATGCAAAAGAATTGTGTGCAATGGAAATAGAATGCATAATCAGTGGAAGTAAATGCAAAAGTATTGGGGTGCAATGGAAATAGATTGCAAAATAAATGCAAGTCAATGCGAAAGTATTAGGGTGCAATGAAAGTAGAATGCAAAACCTATGCAAATAAATGCAAAAGTATTGGGGTGCAATGGAAATAAATTGCAAAACCTATGATTGTCAATTCAAAGGTATTGGGGTGCAATGGAAATAGAATGCAAAATCATTGCAAATAAATGCAAACGAATTGGGGTGCAATGGAAATAGAATGAAAAATCAATGCATATAAATTCAAAAGAATTGGGGTGGAATGGAAATAGAATGCAAAACCAATGCAAATAAATGCAAAAGAAATGCAATGGAAATTGAATGAAAAATCAATGCAAATAAATGCAAAAGTATTGTGGTGCAATGGAAATAGAATGCAAAAGCAATGCAAATGAATGCAAAAGAATTGGGTTACAATGGAAATAGAATGCAACATCAATGAAAATTGCAAAAGTATTGGGGTGCAATGGAAATTGTATGCAAAATCAATGAAAGTAATTGCAAAAGTATTGGGGTGCAATGGAAATTGAATGCAAAATCAATACAAGTAAATGCAAAGGTTTTGGGGTGCAATGGAAATAGAATTCAAGACCAATGCAAATAAATGCAAAAGAATTGGGGTGCAATGGAAATGGAATGAAAAATCAGTGCATATAAATACAAAAGAATGGGGTGCAATGGAAATAGACTGCAAAATCAATGCAAGTCAATGCGAAAGTATTAGGGTGCAATGAAAGTAGAATGCAAAACCTATGCAACTAAATGCAAAAGTATGGGGGTGCAATGGAAATAGAATGCAAAATCAATGCAAATAAATGCAAAAGAATTGGGGTGCAATGGAACTAGAATGAAAAATCAGTGCATATAAATTCAAAAGAATTGGGGTGCAATGGAAATAGAATGCAAAACCAATGCAAATAAATGCAAAAGTATTGGGGTGCAATGGAAATAAATTGCAAAACCTATGATAGTCAATTCAAAGGTATTGGGGTGCAATGGAAATAGAATCCAAAATCAATGCAAATAAATACAAAAGTATTGGGGTGCAATGGAAATAGAATGCAAAAGCAAAGGAAATGAACGCAAAAGAATTGGGGTGCAATGGAAATAGAATGCAAAATCAATACAAGTAAATGCAAAAGTATTGGGGTGCAATGGAAATGGAATTCAAGACCAATGCAAAAAAATGCAAAAGTATTGGGGTGCAAAGGAAATAGAATGCAAAATCAATGCAAGGAAATGCAAAAGTATTGGGGTGAAATGGAAAAAGAATGCAAAAGCAATGGAAATGGACGCAAAAGAATTGGGGTGCAAGGGAAACGGAATGCAAAATCAATACAAGTAAATGCAAAAGTTTTGGGGTGCAATGGAAATAGAATTCAAGACCAATGCAAATAAATGCAAAAGAAATGGGGTGCAATGGAAATAGAATGCATAATATGTGCAAGTAAATGCAAAAGTATCAGGGTGCAATGGAAATTGAATGCAAAACGAATGCAAAGAAGTTCAAATGAATTGGGGTGCAATGGATATAGAATTCAAAACCAATGCAAATCAATGCAAACGAATGGGGGTGCTATGGAAATGGAATGAAAAATCAGTGCATATAAATTCAAAAGTATGGGGGTGCAATGGAAATAGAATGCAAAATCAATGCAAATAAATGCAAAAGAATTGGGGTGCAATGGAACTAGAATGAAAAATCAGTGCATATAAATTCAATAGAATTGGGGTGCAATGGAAATAGAATGCAAAACCAATGCAAATAAATGCAAAAGTATTGGGGTGCAATGGAAATAAATTGCAAAACCTATGATAGTAAATTCAAAGGTATTGGAGTGCAATGGAAATAGAATCCAAAATCAATGCAAATAAATGCAAAAGAATTGGGGTGCAATGGAAATAGAATGAAAAATCAGTGCATATAAATTCAAAAGAATTGGGGTGGAGTGGAAATAGAATGCAAAACCAATGCAAATAAATGCAAAAGAAATGGGGTGCAATGGAAATAGAATGCAAACCCAATGCAAATAAATGCAAAAGAAATGGCGTGCAATGGAAATTGAATGCAAAGCCAATGTAAATACAAAAGTATTGGGGTGCAATGGAAATAGAATGCAAAAGCAATGGAAATGAACGCAAAAGAATTGGGGTGCAATGGAAATAGAATGCAAAATCAATACAAGTAAATGCAAAAGTTTTGCAGTGCAATGGAAAAAGAATTCAAGACCAATGCAAAAAAATGCAAAAGTATTGGGGTGCAATGGAAATAGAATGCAAAATCAATGCAAGGAAATGCAAAAGTATTGGGGTGCAATGGAAAAAGAATGCAAAAGCAATGGAAATGGACGCAAAAGAATTGGGGTGCAATGGAAATAGAATGCAAAATCAATACAAGTAAATGCAAAAGTTTTGGGGTGCAATGGAAATAGAATTCAAGACCAATGCAAATAAATGCAAAAGAATTGGGGTGCAATGGAAATAGAATGCAAAACCAATGCAAGTAAATGCAAAGGTTTTGGGGTGCAATGGAAATAGAATTCAAGACCAATGCAAATAAATGCAAAGGAATTGGGGTGCAATGGAAATAGAATTTATTATTTATTTATTTTATTTATTTATTTATTATTTGCACTTGTTAACCGCCACTCTCAGCCCGAGGGCGACTCGTGGCGGTGTACAGAACATAGAAAAGACAACAATTTACAATAAATCGAGACCATAACATAACATCTTACTAATACAACAACTAATTAAACTAAAAATCCGCATTCGTCTAGTTTGGGGTCATAGTCAATCTCATAGTCATAGTCCATTCCGGTGGTCATTCCAAAAACATAGCACTTAGTTGAAGGCCTTTTCGAAGAGCCAGGTTTTCAGGCCCTTGCGGAAGGCCATGAGGGAAGGCGCCTGTCTGATTTCAGCAGGGAGGGAGTTCCATAGCCGGGGGGCCACCACCGAGAAGGCCCGCTCTCTCGTCCCCGCCAGGCGTGCCTGTGAGGCAGGCGGGACCGAGAGAAGGGCCTCCCCAGATGATCTCAAGGTCCTCGTGGGCTCGTAGGCCGAGATGCGGTTCGCAAGGTATTTTGGGCCGGAACCGTTTAGGGCTTTGTAGGATAACACCAGCACCTTAAATTGGGCCCGGTAGCAAATCGGCAGCCAGTGGAGCTGGGACAGCAAGGGCGTTGTGTGCTCCCTGCGTCCCGCTCCGGTTAACAACATGGCTGCCGCGCGCTGGACTAGCTGGAGCTTCCGGGCCGTCTTCAAGGGCAGCCCCACGTAGAGAGCGTTGCAGTAGTCGAGGCGGGATGTGACCAAAGCGTGTACCACCGTGGCCAAGTCAGACTTCCCAAGATACGGGCGCAGCTGGCGCACGAGCCGAAGCTGTGCAAATGCTCCCCTGGTCACCGCTGAAACCTGGGGATCCAGGCTCAACGATGAGTCCAGGGTCACACCCAAGCTGCGAACCTGCGCCTTCAAGGGGAGTGCGACCCCGTCCAGCACAGGCTGTAACCCTATACCCTGCTCGGCCTTGCGACTGACCAGGAGTACCTCTGTCTTGTCTGGATTTAATTTCAGTTTGTTCGCCCTCATCCAGACCGTTACAGCGGCCAGGCACCGGTTCAGGACTTCGACAGCCTCCTTAGTAGCAGGTGGGAAGGAGTGACAGAGTTGGACGTCATCTGCATACAGGTGACACCGCACCCTGAAACTCCGGATGATCTCACCCAGCGGCTTCATGTAGATGTTAAACAGCATGGGGGACAGTATGGAGCCCTGAGGAACACCACAGGTCAAAGGCTGTGGAGTTGAACAGGAGTCCCCCAATAACACCTTCTGGGTGCGACCCACCAGAAATGACTGGAGCCACCGCAAAGCGGTGCCCCCAAGGCCCATCTCTGCAAGGCGTCCCAGAAGAATACCGTGGTCGACGGTATCGAAGGCCGCTGAGAGATCCAGGAGCACCAACAGGGACACACTCCCCCTGTCTAGCTCCCGGCGGAGATCATCCACTAAGGCGACCAAGACCGTCTCAGTACCACGTCCCGGTCTGAAACCAGACTGTGCCGGATCCAGATAATCCGTGTCTCTCAAGAATACCTGGAGTTGTGAGGCCACCACGCTTTCCATGACTTTGCCCAAGAAGGGAAGATTGGAAACAGGCCGAAAGTTGTCAAATTTAGTGGGGTCCAATGATGGTTTCTTCAACAGCGGCTTTATAATAGCCTGTTTTAGGCTCGCTGGAATCTTGCCTTCCCGAAGGGAGGCATTAACCACCACCGTTACCCACTCAGCCAATCCCCCTCTGGCCTCTTTCAGAAGCCAGGATGGGCAGGAGTCTAGGATGGACGTGGTAGGCCTCATTCCTCCAAGTATCTTGTCCACATCCTCGGGTTTCACAAGCTGAAAAGAATCCATCAAAATAGGACAAGCAGGTGCTTGTGTCACATCCACAGAGACTGCATTTAATGTGGCGTCCAGTCCAGAACGGATCAAAGCGACTTTGTCTGCAAAGAACCGAGCAAATGCTTCACAGCGCGTGGCCGAATTGTCAGGGCTCCCACCTGAGGTAGGGGGAGTTAAAAGACCTCTGACAATCCGAAACAACTCCGCCGGACGGTTTTTTGCAGACGCAATAGTGGCCGCAAAGAAAGTTTTCTTTGCGGCTTTTATTGCCGCGGCATATGCCCTTAGAAAGGACACAAACCGTGCTCGGTTTGGCTCGCTTGGGTCCGAGCGCCACACGCTCTCTAGTTCCCTCTTCCTTCGCTTCATCGCTGCCAGCTCCTCAGTGAACCAAGGAGCTGGTTTAGCTCGGTTACTTGAGAGGGGACGTTCCGGAGCGATCCTGTCAATTGCCCTGGTCATCTCCCCATTCCAGAGAGCGACCAAGGCCTCGACATGGTCACCTACCGAGGCAGTGGGGAAATCCCCAAGAGCCGTCAGGAATCCGTTCGGATCCATAAGCCTCCTGGGGCGGACCATCTTAATGGGTCCTCCACCTTTGCGGAGGTTAGGGGGCGCAGTGAGCCTAAATCTGATCAGGAAGTGGTCGGTCCATGGCAACGGAGAGATGGACAGCTCCTCCACACCGCCACCCTGCTCCCATCCCTGGCAGAAAACCAAGTCCAATGTGTGTCCAGCACAGTGGGTAGGGCCAGTTATTTGTTGGGACAGCCCCATGGTTGCCATGGCAGACATGAAGTCCTGAGCCGCTCCTGAGAGGGTTGCCTCGGCATGGATGTTGAAGTCCCCCAGCACAAGAAGCCGTTGGGACTCCACCACCAGGCTCGAGACCACCCCCGCTAGCTCAGGCAGGGAGACTGTAGTGCAGCGAGGTGGACGGTACACTACAAGAATCCCTATTCTGTCCCGGTCACCCACCCTCAGGTGGACGCATTCAAAATTTGTGGTCTGCGGGATGGGACTCCTGGTCAGATGGATGGAATCTCTATAGACCACTGCGACCCCGCCTCCCCGTCCTCCGGCTCTTGGTTGGTGTTGCACGGAGAAGCCTGGAGGACAAAGCTGGGAGAGGTTTACGCCCCCCGCTTCATCCAGCCAGGTCTCCGTGATGCACGCCAGATCTGCCCGCTCCTCCAGGATTAAATTCTGAATCCAGGTCGTTTTTCCGTTGACAGATCTGGCGTTCAACAACACCACCTTCAAACCAGAGGGCCCGCTCACCTGGTTACACCAATTTACCTTAGGAGACCGGTTGGGAATTTTTAATATGGATAAGCGGTCCGAATTAGGCCGAATTCGAGGTCTCCTTTTCCCGCATCTCCTCCTTCCCACCACGACCTCTATGGGGGCCCCTCGGCTAATGGAACACCTCCCCCCCTCCATGCCGCAGTCTAAAGACAGGATCTTGCTTTCTGCTTTGTTCGTTGTTTGATTTTTCGGTCCTTGCCAATATCCTTTCTCCTCCTCTTATGATAATGCATAATAAGTGCAAGTAAATGCAAAAGTACTGAAGGTCAATGGAAATAGAATGCAAAATCAATGCAAGGAAATGCAAAAGTATTGGGTTACAATGGAAATAGAATGCAAAATCAATGCAAGGAAATGCAAATATTGGGTTGCAATGGAAATAGAATGCAAAATCAATGCAAAAAATGCAAAAATATTGGGGTGCAATGGAAATAGAATGCATAATCAGTGCAAGTAAATGCAAAAGTATCGGGGTGCAATGGAAATGGAATGCAAAACGAATGCAAATAAATGCACATTAATTGGGGTGCAATGGATATAGAATTCAAAACCAATGCAAATAAATGCAAAAACATTTGGGGTGCTATGGAAATAGAATGAAAAATCAGTGCATATAAATTCAAAAGAATTGGGGTGGAATGGAAATAGAATGCAAAATCAAAGCAAATAAATGCAAAAGAAATGGGGTGCAATGGAAATTGAATGCAAAACCAATGCAAATAAATACAAAAGTATTGGGGTGCAATGGAAATAGAATGCAAAATCAATGCAAGGAAATGCAAAAGTATTGGGGTGCAATGGAAATAGAATGCAAAATCAATACAAGTAAATGCAAAAGTTTTGGGGTGCAATGGAAATAGAATGCAAAAGCAATGCAAATGAACGCAAAAGAATTGGGGTGCAATGGAAATAGAATGCAAAATCAATGAAAGTAATTGCAAAAGAATTGGGGTGCAATGGCAATAGAATGCAAAATCAATACAAGTAAATGCAAAAGTTTTGGGGTGCAATGGAAATAGAATTCAAGACCAGTGCAAAAAATGCAAAAGAATTGGGGTGCAATGGAAATAGAATGAAAAATCAGTGCATATAAAAACAAAAGAATTGGGGTGCAATGGAAATAGAATGCAAAACCAATGCAAGTCAATTCAAAAGTATTGGGGTGCAATGGAAAAAGATTGCAAAATCAATGCAAGTCAATGCAAAAGTATTAGCGTGCAATAAAAGTAGAATGCAAAACCTATGCAAATAAATGCAAAAGTATTGGGGTGCAATGGAAATAAATTGCAAAACCTATGATAGTCAATTCAAAGGTACTGGGGTGCAATGGAAATAGAATGCAAAATCAATGCAAATAAATGCAAAAGTATTCGGGTGCAATGGAAATAGAATGCAAAATCTTTGCAAATAATTGCAAAAGAATTGGGGTGCAGTTCAAATAGAATGCAAAATCAATGGAAGAAAATGCAAAAGTATTGGGGTGCAATGGAAATAGAATGCAAAAGCAATGCAAATGAACAAAACGAATTGGGGTGCAATGGAAGTAGACTGCAAAACCTATGCAAATAAATGCAAAAGTATTAGAGTGTAATGGAAAAAGAATGCAAACCTATGCAAGTCAATGCAAAAATATTGGGGAGAAATGGAAATAGAATGCAAAATCAGTGGAAGTAAATTCAAAAGTATTGGGGTGCAATGGAAATAGATTGCAAAATCAATGCAAGTCAATGTGAAAGTATTAGGGTGCAATGAAAGTAGAATGCAAAACCTATGCAAAAAAAATGGTAAGGAATTGGGGCGCAATGGAAATGGAATGCACAATCAATACAAATAGAAGCAAAGGTTTTGGGGTGCAATGGAAACAGAATGCATGATCAGTGCAAGTAAATGCAAAAGTATTGGGGTGCAATGGAAATATATTGCAAAATCAATGCAAGTCAATGCGAAAGTATTAGGGTGCAATGAAAGTAGAATGCAAAACCTATGCAAATAAATGCAAAAGTATTGGGGTGCAATGGAAATAAATTGCAAAACCTATGATAGTCAATTCAAAGGTATTGGGGTGCAATGGAAATAGAATGCAAAATCATTGCAAATAAATGCAAACGAATTGGGGTGCAATGGAAATAGAATGAAAAATCAGTGCATATAAAAACAAAAGAATTGGGGTGCAATGGAAATAGAATGCAAAACCAATGCAAGTCAATTCAAAAGTATTGGGGTGCAATGGAAAAAGATTACAAAATCAATGCAAGTCAATGCGAAAGTATTAGGGTGCAATAAAAGTAGAATGCAAAACCTATGTAAATAGATGCAAAAGAATTGGGGTGGAATGGAAATAGAATGCAAAATCAAAGCAAATAAATGCAAAAGAAATGGGGTGCAATGGAAATTGAATGCAAAACCAATGCAAATAAATACAAAAGTATTGGGGTGCAATGGAAATAGAATGCAAAATCAATGCAAGGAAATGCAAAAGTATTGGGGTGCAATGGAAATAGAATGCAAAATCAATACAAGTAAATGCAAAAGTTTTGGGGTGCAATGGAAATAGAATGCAAAAGCAATGCAAATGAACGCAAAAGAATTGGGGTGCAATGGAAATAGAATGCAAAATCAATGAAAGTAATTGCAAAAGAATTGGGGTGCAATGGCAATAGAATGCAAAATCAATACAAGTAAATGCAAAAGTTTTGGGGTGCAATGGAAATAGAATTCAAGACCAGTGCAAAAAATGCAAAAGAATTGGGGTGCAATGGAAATAGAATGAAAAATCAGTGCATATAAAAACAAAAGAATTGGGGTGCAATGGAAATAGAATGCAAAACCAATGCAAGTCAATTCAAAAGTATTGGGGTGCAATGGAAAAAGATTGCAAAATCAATGCAAGTCAATGCAAAAGTATTAGCGTGCAATAAAAGTAGAATGCAAAACCTATGCAAATAAATGCAAAAGTATTGGGGTGCAATGGAAATAAATTGCAAAACCTATGATAGTCAGTTCAAAGGTACTGGGGTGCAATGGAAATAGAATGCAAAATCAATGCAAATAAATGCAAAAGTATTCGGGTGCAATGGAAATAGAATGCAAAATCTTTGCAAATAATTGCAAAAGAATTGGGGTGCAGTTCAAATAGAATGCAAAATCAATGGAAGAAAATGCAAAAGTATTGGGGTGCAATGGAAATAGAATGCAAAAGCAATGCAAATGAACAAAACGAATTGGGGTGCAATGGAAGTAGACTGCAAAACCTATGCAAATAAATGCAAAAGTATTAGAGTGTAATGGAAAAAGAATGCAAACCTATGCAAGTCAATGCAAAAATATTGGGGAGAAATGGAAATAGAATGCAAAATCAGTGGAAGTAAATTCAAAAGTATTGGGGTGCAATGGAAATAGATTGCAAAATCAATGCAAGTCAATGTGAAAGTATTAGGGTGCAATGAAAGTAGAATGCAAAACCTATGCAAAAAAAATGGTAAGGAATTGGGGCGCAATGGAAATGGAATGCACAATCAATACAAATAGAAGCAAAGGTTTTGGGGTGCAATGGAAACAGAATGCATGATCAGTGCAAGTAAATGCAAAAGTATTGGGGTGCAATGGAAATATATTGCAAAATCAATGCAAGTCAATGCGAAAGTATTAGGGTGCAATGAAAGTAGAATGCAAAACCTATGCAAATAAATGCAAAAGTATTGGGGTGCAATGGAAATAAATTGCAAAACCTATGATAGTCAATTCAAAGGTATTGGGGTGCAATGGAAATAGAATGCAAAATCATTGCAAATAAATGCAAACGAATTGGGGTGCAATGGAAATAGAATGAAAAATCAGTGCATATAAAAACAAAAGAATTGGGGTGCAATGGAAATAGAATGCAAAACCAATGCAAGTCAATTCAAAAGTATTGGGGTGCAATGGAAAAAGATTACAAAATCAATGCAAGTCAATGCGAAAGTATTAGGGTGCAATAAAAGTAGAATGCAAAACCTATGTAAATAGATGCAAAAGTATTGGGGTGCAATGGAAATAAATTGCAAAACCTATGATAGTCAATTCAAAGGTATTGGGGTGCAATGGAAATAGAATGCAAAATCAATGCAAATAAATGCAAAAGAATTGGGGTGCAGTTCAAATAGAATGCAAAATCAATGGAAGAAAATGCAAAAGTATTGGGGTGCAATGGAAATAGAATGCAAAAGCAATGCAAATGAACAAAAAGAGTTGGGGTGCAATGGAAGTAGAATGCAAAACCTATGCAAATAAATGCAAAAGTATTAGGGTGTAATGGAAAAAAATGCAAACCTATGCAAGTCAATGCAAAAATATTGGGGAGAAATGGAAATAGAATGCAAAATAAATGTAAAAAATGCAAAAGTATTGTGGTGCAATGGAAATAGAATGCAAGACCAATTCAAATAAATGTAAAGGAATTGGGGTGCAATGGAAATGGAATGCAAAATCAATACAAATAGAAGCAAAAGTTTTGGGGTGCAATGGAAACAGAATGCATGATCAGTGCAAGTAAATGCAAAAGAATTGTGTGCAATGGAAATAGAATGCATAATCAGTGGAAGTAAATGCAAAACTATTGGGGTGCAATGGAAATAGAATGCAAAAGCAATTCAAGTCAATGCAAAAGTATTAGGTGCAATAAAAGTAGAATGCAAAACCTATGCAAATAGATGCAAAAGTATTGGGGTGCAATGGAAATAAATTGCAAAACCTATGATAGTCAATTCAAAGGTATTGGGGTGCAATGGAAATAGAATGCAAAATCAATGCAAATAAATGCAAAAGTATTCGGGTGCAATGGAAATAGAATGCAAAATCTTTGCAAATATTTGCAAAAGAATTGGGCTGCACTTCAAATAGAATGCAAAATCAATGGAAGAAAATGCAAAAGTATTGGGGTGCAATGGAAATAGAATGCAAAAGCAATGCAAATGAACAAAAAGACTTGGGGTGCAATGGAAGTAGAATGAAAAATCAATGCAAGGAGATGCAAAAGTATTGGGGTGCAATGGAAATAGGATACAAAATAATTTTTTTCTCTGGGAAAAAGTTTGCAATTCCTATGTAAACTTAATGGGAAATGACCAAATAGGCAAAAACTGACATTTTTGCAGGTACTTTACTCTCTGGGAAAAAGTTTGCGATTCCAATGTAAACTTAATGGGAAATGATCAAATAGGCGAAAACTGACATTTTTGCAGGTACTTTCCTCTCTGGGAAAAAGTTTGCAATTCCAATGTAAACTTAATGGGAAATGATCAAATAGGCAAAAACTGACATTTTTGCAAGTACTTTACTCTCTGGGAAAAAGTTTGCAATTCCAATGTAAACTTAATGGGAAATGATCAAATAGGCGAAAACTGACATTTTTGCAGGTACTTTACTCTCTGGGAAAAAGTTTGCAATTCCAATGTAAACTTAATGGGAAATGATCAAATAGGCAAAAACTGACATTTTTGCAGGTACTTTACTCTCTGGGAAACAGTTTGCGATTCCAATGTAAACTTAATGGGAAATGATCAAATAGGCGAAAACTGACATTTTTGCAGGTACTTTACTCTCTGGGAAAAAGTTTGCAATTCCAATGTAAACTTAATGGGAAATGATCAAATAGGCAAAAACTGACATTTTTGCAGGTACTTTACTCTCTGGGAAAAGGTTTGCGATTCCAATGTAAACTTAATGGGAAATGATCAAATAGGCCAAAACTGACATTTTTGCAGGTACTTTGCTCTCTGGGAAAAAGTTTGCAATTCCAATGTAAACTTAATGGGAAATGATCAAATAGGCGAAAACTGACATTTTTGCAGGTACTTTACTCTCTGGGAAAAAGTTTGCAATTCCAATGTAAACTCAATGGGAAATGATCAAATAGGCGAAAACTGACATTTTTGCAGGTACTTTACTCTCTGGGAAAAAGTTTGCAATTCCAATGTAAACTCAATGGGAAATGATCAAATAGGCGAAAACTGACATTTTTGCAGGTACTTTACTCTCTGGGAAAAAGTTTGCAATTCCAATTTAAACTCAATGGGAAATGATCAAATAGGCGAAAACTGACATTTTTGCAGGTACTTTGCTGTCTGGGAAAAAGTTTGCAATTCCAATGTAAACAATGGGAAATGATCAAATAGGCCAAAACTGACATTTTTGCAGGTACTTTACTCTCTGGGAAAAAGTTTGCAATTCCAATGTAAACTCAATGGGAAATGATCAAATAGGCGAAAACTGACATTTTTGCAGGTACTTTACTCTCTGGGAAAAAGTTTGCAATTCCAATGTAAACTCAATGGGAAATGATCAAATAGGCCAAAACTGACATTTTTGCAGGTACTTTACTCTCTGGGAAAAAGTTTGCAATTCCAATGTAAACTCAATGGGAAATGATCAAATAGGCCAAAACTGACATTTTTGCAGGTACTTTACTCTCTGGGAAAAAGTTTGCAATTCCAATTTAAACTCAATGGGAAATGATCAAATAGGCCAAAACTGACATTTTTGCAGGTACTTTGGTGTCTGGGAAAAAGTTTGCAATTCCAATGTAAACTCAATGGGAAATGATCAAATAGGCAAAAACTGACATTTTTGCAGGTACTTTGGTGTCTGGGAAAAAGTTTGCAATTCCAATGTAAACTCAATGGGAAATGATCAAATAGGCCAAAACTGACATTTTTGCAGGTACTTTGGTGTCTGGGAAAAAGTTTGCAATTCCAATGTAAACTCAATGGGAAATGATCAAATAGGCGAAAACTGACATTTTTGCAGGTACTTTACTCTCTGGGAAAAAGTTTGCAATTCCAATGTAAACTCAATGGGAAATGATCAAATAGGCGAAAACTGACATTTTTGCAGGTACTTTACTCTCTGGGAAAAAGTTTGCAATTCCAATGTAAACTCAATGGGAAATGATCAAATAGGCGAAAACTGACATTTTTGCAGGTACTTTACTCTCTGGGAAAAAGTTTGCAATTCCAATGTAAACTCAATGGGAAATGATCAAATAGGCCAAAACTGACATTTTTGCAGGTACTTTGGTGTCTGGGAAAAAGTTTGCAATTCCAATGTAAACTCAATGGGAAATGATCAAATAGGCCAAAACTGACATTTTTGCAGGTACTTTGGTGTCTGGGAAAAAGTTTGCAATTCCAATGTAAACTCAATGGGAAATGATCAAATAGGCCAAAACTGACATTTTTGCAGGTACTTTGGTGTCTGGGAAAAAGTTTGCAATTCCAATGTAAACTCAATGGGAAATGATCAAATAGGCCAAAACTGACATTTTTGCAGGTACTTTGGTGTCTGGGAAAAAGTTTGCAATTCCAATGTAAACTCAATGGGAAATGATCAAATAGGCCAAAACTGACATTTTTGCAGGTACTTTGGTGTCTGGGAAAAAGTTTGCAATTCCAATGTAAACTCAATGGGAAATGCAAATAGGCCAAAACTGACATTTTTGCAGGTACTTTGGTGTCTGGGAAAAAGTTTGCAATTCCAATGTAAACTCAATGGGAAATGATCAAATAGGCCAAAACTGACATTTTTGCAGGTACTTTGGTGTCTGGGAAAAAGTTTGCAATTCCAATGTAAACTCAATGGGAAATGATCAAATAGGCCAAAACTGACATTTTTGCAGGTACTTTGGTGTCTGGGAAAAAGTTTGCAATTCCAATGTAAACTCAATGGGAAATGATCAAATAGGCAAAAACTGACATTTTTGCAGGTACTTTAGTGTCTGGGAAAAAGTTTGCAATTCCAATGTAAACTCAATGGGAAATGATCAAATAGGCAAAAACTGACATTTTTGCAGGTACTTTACTCTCTGGGAAAAAGTTTGCAATTCCAATGTAAACTCAATGGGAAATGATCAAATAGGCAAAAACTGACATTTTTGCAGGTACTTTACTCTCTGGGAAAAAGTTTGCAATTCCAATGTAAACTCAATGGGAAATGATCAAATAGGCCAAAACTGACATTTTTGCAGGTACTTTACTCTCTGGGAAAAAGTTTGCAATTCCAATGTAAACTCAATGGGAAATGATCAAATAGGCGAAAACTGACATTTTTGCAGGTACTTTGGTGTCTGGGAAAAAGTTTGCAATTCCAATGTAAACTCAATGGGAAATGATCAAATAGGCCAAAACTGACATTTTTGCAGGTACTTTGGTGTCTGGGAAAAAGTTTGCAATTCCAATGTAAACTCAATGGGAAATGATCAAATAGGCCAAAACTGACATTTTTGCAGGTACTTTGCTGTCTGGGAAAAAGTTTGCAATTCCAATGTAAACTCAATGGGAAATGATCAAATAGGCCAAAACTGACATTTTTGCAGGTACTTTACTCTCTGGGGAAAAGTTTGCAATTCCAATGTAAACTCAATGGGAAATGATCAAATAGGCGAAAACTGACATTTTTGCAGGTACTTTGGTGTCTGGGAAAAAGTTTGCAATTCCAATGTAAACTCAATGGGAAATGATCAAATAGGCGAAAACTGACATTTTTGCAGGTACTTTGGTGTCTGGGAAAAAGTTTGCAATTCCAATGTAAACTCAATGGGAAATGATCAAATAGGCCAAAACTGACATTTTTGCAGGTACTTTGCTGTCTGGGGAAAAGTTTGCAATTCCAATGTAAACACAATGGGAAATGATCAAATAGGCCAAAACTGACATTTTTGCAGGTACTTTGGTGTCTGGGAAAAAGTTTGCAATTCAAATGTAAACTCAATGGGAAATGATCAAATAGGCCAAAACTGACATTTTTGCAGGTACTTTGGTGTCTGGGAAAAAGTTTGCAATTCCAATGTAAACTCAATGGGAAATGATCAAATAGGCCAAAACTGACATTTTTGCAGGTACTTTGGTGTCTGGGAAAAAGTTTGCAATTCCAATGTAAACTCAATGGGAAATGATCAAATAGGCCAAAACTGACATTTTTGCAGGTACTTTGGTGTCTGGGAAAAAGTTTGCAATTCCAATGTAAACTCAATGGGAAATGATCAAATAGGCCAAAACTGACATTTTTGCAGGTACTTTGGTGTCTGGGAAAAAGTTTGCAATTCCAATGTAAACTCAATGGGAAATGATCAAATAGGCCAAAACTGACATTTTTGCAGGTACTTTGGTGTCTGGGAAAAAGTTTGCAATTCCAATGTAAACTCAATGGGAAATGATCAAATAAGCCAAAACTGACATTTTTGCAGGTACTTTGGTGTCTGGGAAAAAGTTTGCAATTCCAATGTAAACTCAATGGGAAATGATCAAATAGGCCAAAACTGACATTTTTGCAGGTACTTTGGTGTCTGGGGAAAAGTTTGCAATTCCAATGTAAACTCAATGGGAAATGATCAAATAGGCCAAAACTGACATTTTTGCAGGTACTTTGGTGTCTGGGAAAAAGTTTGCAATTCCAATGTAAACTCAATGGGAAATGATCAAATAGGCCAAAACTGACATTTTTGCAGGTACTTTACTCTCTGGGAAAAAGTTTGCAATTCCAATGTAAACTCAATGGGAAATGATCAAATAGGCCAAAACTGACATTTTTGCAGGTACTTTGCTGTCTGGGAAAAAGTTTGCAATTCCAATGTAAACTCAATGGGAAATAATCAAATAGGCCAAAACTGACATTTTTGCAGGTACTTTGGTGTCTGGGAAAAAGTTTGCAATTCCAATGTAAACTCAATGGGAAATGATCAAATAAGCCAAAACTGACATTTTTGCAGGTACTTTGGTGTCTGGGAAAAAGTTTGCAATTCCAATGTAAACTCAATGGGAAATGATCAAATAGGCCAAAACTGACATTTTTGCAGGTACTTTGGTGTCTGGGAAAAAGTTTGCAATTCCAATGTAAACTCAATGGGAAATGATCAAATAGGCCAAAACTGACATTTTTGCAGGTACTTTGGTGTCTGGGAAAAAGTTTGCAATTCCAATGTAAACTCAATGGGAAATGATCAAATAGGCCAAAACTGACATTTTTGCAGGTACTTTGGTGTCTGGGAAAAAGTTTGCAATTCCAATGTAAACTCAATGGGAAATGATCAAATAGGCCAAAACTGACATTTTTGCAGGTACTTTACTCTCTGGGAAAAAGTTTGCAATTCCAATGTAAACTCAATGGGAAATGATCAAATAGGCAAAAACTGACATTTTTGCAGGTACTTTGGTGTCTGGGAAAAAGTTTGCAATTCCAATGTAAACTCAATGGGAAATGATCAAATAGGCAAAAACTGACATTTTTGCAGGTACTTTGGTGTCTGGGAAAAGGTTTGCAATTCCAATGTAAACTCAATGGGAAATGATCAAATAGGCCAAAACTGACATTTTTGCAGGTACTTTGGTGTCTGGGAAAAAGTTTGCAATTCAAATGTAAACTCAATGGGAAATGATCAAATAGGCCAAAACTGACATTTTTGCAGGTACTTTGGTGTCTGGGAAAAAGTTTGCAATTCCAATGTAAACTCAATGGGAAATGATCAAATAGGCCAAAACTGACATTTTTGCAGGTACTTTGGTGTCTGGGAAAAGGTTTGCAATTCCAATGTAAACTCAATGGGAAATGATCAAATAGGCCAAAACTGACATTTTTGCAGGTACTTTGGTGTCTGGGAAAAAGTTTGCAATTCCAATGTAAACTCAATGGGAAATGATCAAATAGGCAAAAACTGACATTTTTGCAGGTACTTTGGTGTCTGGGAAAAAGTTTGCAATTCCAATGTAAACTCAATGGGAAATGATCAAATAGGCCAAAACTGACATTTTTGCAGGTACTTTGCTGTCTGGGAAAAGTTTGCAATTCCAATGTAAACTCAATGGGAAATGATCAAATAGGCCAAAACTGACATTTTTGCAGGTACTTTGGTGTCTGGGAAAAAGTTTGCAATTCCAATGTAAACTCAATGGGAAATGATCAAATAGGCAAAAACTGACATTTTTGCAGGTACTTTGGTGTCTGGGAAAAAGTTTGGAATTCCAATGTAAACTCAAAGGGAAATGATCAAATAGGCAAAAACTGACATTTTTGCAGGTACTTTACTCTCTGGGAAAAAGTTTGCAATTCCAATGTAAACTCAATGGGAAATGATCAAATAGGCAAAAACTGACATTTTTGCAGGTACTTTGGTGTCTGGGAAAAAGTTTGCAATTCCAATGTAAACTCAATGGGAAATGATCAAATAGGCGAAAACTGACATTTTTGCAGGTACTTTGGTGTCTGGGAAAAAGTTTGCAATTCCAATGTAAACTCAATGGGAAATGATCAAATAGGCCAAAACTGACATTTTTGCAGGTACTTTGGTGTCTGGGAAAAAGTTTGCAATTCCAATGAAAACTCAATGGGAAATGATCAAATAGGCCAAAACTGACATTTTTGCAGGTACTTTGCTGTCTGGGAAAAAGTTTGCAATTCCAATGTAAACTCAATGGGAAATGATCAAATAGGCCAAAACTGACATTTTTGCAGGTACTTTGGTGTCTGGGAAAAAGTTTGCAATTCCAATGTAAACTCAATGGGAAATGATCAAATAGGCCAAAACTGACATTTTTGCAGGTACTTTGGTGTCTGGGAAAAAGTTTGCAATTCCAATGTAAACTCAATGGGAAATGATCAAATAGGCAAAAACTGACATTTTTGCAGGTACTTTGGTGTCTGGGAAAAAGTTTGCAATTCCAATGTAAACTCAATGGGAAATGATCAAATAGGCCAAAACTGACATTTTTGCAGGTATTTTGGTGTCTGGGAAAAAGTTTGCAATTCCAATGTAAACTCAATGGGAAATGATCAAATAGGCGAAAACTGACATTTTTGCAGGTACTTTACTCTCTGGGAAAAAGTTTGCAATTCCAATGTAAACTCAATGGGAAATGATCAAATAGGCAAGAACTGACATTTTTGCAGGTACTTTGGTGTCTGGGAAAAAGTTTGCAATTCCAATGTAAACTCAATGGGAAATGATCAAATAGGCCAAAACTGACATTTTTGCAGGTACTTTGGTGTCTGGGAAAAAGTTTGCAATTCCAATGTAAACTCAATGGGAAATGATCAAATAGGCAAGAACTGACATTTTTGCAGGTACTTTGGTGTCTGGGAAAAAGTTTGCAATTCCAATGTAAACTCAATGGGAAATGATCAAATAGGCCAAAACTGACATTTTTGCAGGTACTTTGGTGTCTGGGAAAAAGTTTGCAATTCCAATGTAAACTCAATGGGAAATGATCAAATACGCCAAAACTGAAATTTTTGCAGGTACTTTGGTGTCTGGGAAAAAGTTTGCAATTCCAATGTAAACTCAATGGGAAATGATCAAATAGGCCAAAACTGACATTTTTGCAGGTACTTTGGTGTCTGGGAAAAAGTTTGCAATTCCAATGTAAACTCAATGGGAAATGATCAAATAGGCCAAAACTGACATTTTTGCAGGTATTTTGGTGTCTGGGAAAAAGTTTGCAATTCCAATGTAAACTCAATGGGAAATGATCAAATAGGCCAAAACTGACATTTTTGCAGGTACTTTGGTGTCTGGGAAAAAGTTTGCAATTCCAATGTAAACTCAATGGGAAATGATCAAATAAGCCAAAACTGACATTTTTGCAGGTACTTTGGTGTCTGGGAAAAAGTTTGCAATTCCAATGTAAACTCAATGGGAAATGATCAAATAGGCCAAAACTGACATTTTTGCAGGTACTTTGGTGTCTGGGAAAAAGTTTGGAATTCCAATGTAAACTCAATGGGAAATGATCAAATAGGCCAAAACTGACATTTTTGCAGGTACTTTACTCTCTGGGAAAAAGTTTGCAATTCCAATGTAAACTCAATGGGAAATGATCAAATACGCCAAAACTGACATTTTTGCAGGTACTTTGCTGTCTGGGAAAAAGTTTGCAATTCCAATGTAAACTCAATGGGAAATGATCAAATAGGCCAAAACTGACATTTTTGCAGGTACTTTACTCTCTGGGAAAAAGTTTGCAATTCCAATGTAAACTCAATGGGAAATGATCAAATAGGCAAAAACTGACATTTTTGCAGGTACTTTGGTGTCTGGGAAAAAGTTTGCAATTCCAATGTAAACTCAATGGGAAATGATCAAATAGGCAAAAACTGACATTTTTGCAGGTACTTTGGTGTCTGGGAAAAGGTTTGCAATTCCAATGTAAACTCAATGGGAAATGATCAAATAGGCCAAAACTGACATTTTTGCAGGTACTTTGTTGTCTGGGAAAAAGTTTGCAATTCAAATGTAAACTCAATGGGAAATGATCAAATAGGCAAAAACTGACATTTTTGCAGGTACTTTGGTGTCTGGGAAAAAATTTGCAATTCCAATGTAAACTCAATGGGAAATGATCAAATAGGCCAAAACTGACATTTTTGCAGGTACTTTGGTGTCTGGGAAAAAGTTTGCAATTCCAATGTAAACTCAATGGGAAATGATCAAATAGGCGAAAACTGACATTTTTGCAGGTACTTTGGTGTCTGGGAAAAAGTTTGCAATTCCAATGTAAACTCAATGGGAAATGATCAAATAGGCCAAAACTGACATTTTTGCAGGTACTTTGGTGTCTGGGAAAAAGTTTGCAATTCCAATGTAAACTCAATGGGAAATGATCAAATAGGCAAAAACTGACATTTTTGCAGGTACTTTGGTGTCTGGGAAAAAGTTTGCAATTCCAATGTAAACTCAATGGGAAATGATCAAATAGGCCAAAACTGACATTTTTGCAGGTACTTTGGTGTCTGGGAAAAAGTTTGCAATTCCAATGTAAACTCAATGGGAAATGATCAAATAAGCCAAAACTGACATTTTTGCAGGTACTTTGGTGTCTGGGAAAAAGTTTGCAATTCCAATGTAAACTCAATGGGAAATGATCAAATAGGCCAAAACTGACATTTTTGCAGGTACTTTGGTGTCTGGGAAAAAGTTTGCAATTCCAATGTAAACTCAATGGGAAATGATCAAATAGGCCAAAACTGACATTTTTGCAGGTACTTTGCTGTCTGGGAAAAAGTTTGCAATTCCAATGTAAACTCAATGGGAAATGATCAAATAGGCCAAAACTGACATTTTTGCAGGTACTTTGGTGTCTGGGAAAAAGTTTGCAATTCCAATGTAAACTCAATGGGAAATGATCAAATAGGCAAAAACTGACATTTTTGCAGGTACTTTGGTGTCTGGGAAAAAGTTTGGAATTCCAATGTAAACTCAAAGGGAAATGATCAAATAGGCGAAAACTGACATTTTTGCAGGTACTTTACTCTCTGGGAAAAAGTTTGCAATTCCAATGTAAACTCAATGGGAAATGATCAAATAGGCAAAAACTGACATTTTTGCAGGTACTTTGGTGTCTGGGAAAAAGTTTGCAATTCCAATGTAAACTCAATGGGAAATGATCAAATAGGCGAAAACTGACATTTTTGCAGGTACTTTGGTGTCTGGGAAAAAGTTTGCAATTCCAATGTAAACTCAATGGGAAATGATCAAATAGGCCAAAACTGACATTTTTGCAGGTACTTTGGTGTCTGGGAAAAAGTTTGCAATTCCAATGAAAACTCAATGGGAAATGATCAAATAGGCCAAAACTGACATTTTTGCAGGTACTTTGCTGTCTGGGAAAAAGTTTGCAATTCCAATGTAAACTCAATGGGAAATGATCAAATAGGCCAAAACTGACATTTTTGCAGGTACTTTGGTGTCTGGGAAAAAGTTTGCAATTCCAATGTAAACTCAATGGGAAATGATCAAATAGGCCAAAACTGACATTTTTGCAGGTACTTTGGTGTCTGGGAAAAAGTTTGCAATTCCAATGTAAACTCAATGGGAAATGATCAAATAGGCAAAAACTGACATTTTTGCAGGTACTTTGGTGTCTGGGAAAAAGTTTGCAATTCCAATGTAAACTCAATGGGAAATGATCAAATAGGCCAAAACTGACATTTTTGCAGGTATTTTGGTGTCTGGGAAAAAGTTTGCAATTCCAATGTAAACTCAATGGGAAATGATCAAATAGGCGAAAACTGACATTTTTGCAGGTACTTTACTCTCTGGGAAAAAGTTTGCAATTCCAATGTAAACTCAATGGGAAATGATCAAATAGGCAAGAACTGACATTTTTGCAGGTACTTTGGTGTCTGGGAAAAAGTTTGCAATTCCAATGTAAACTCAATGGGAAATGATCAAATAGGCCAAAACTGACATTTTTGCAGGTACTTTGGTGTCTGGGAAAAAGTTTGCAATTCCAATGTAAACTCAATGGGAAATGATCAAATAGGCAAGAACTGACATTTTTGCAGGTACTTTGGTGTCTGGGAAAAAGTTTGCAATTCCAATGTAAACTCAATGGGAAATGATCAAATAGGCCAAAACTGACATTTTTGCAGGTACTTTGGTGTCTGGGAAAAAGTTTGCAATTCCAATGTAAACTCAATGGGAAATGATCAAATACGCCAAAACTGAAATTTTTGCAGGTACTTTGGTGTCTGGGAAAAAGTTTGCAATTCCAATGTAAACTCAATGGGAAATGATGAAATAGGCCAAAACTGACATTTTTGCAGGTACTTTGGTGTCTGGGAAAAAGTTTGCAATTCCAATGTAAACTCAATGGGAAATGATCAAATAGGCCAAAACTGACATTTTTGCAGGTATTTTGGTGTCTGGGAAAAAGTTTGCAATTCCAATGTAAACTCAATGGGAAATGATCAAATAGGCCAAAACTGACATTTTTGCAGGTACTTTGGTGTCTGGGAAAAAGTTTGCAATTCCAATGTAAACTCAATGGGAAATGATCAAATAAGCCAAAACTGACATTTTTGCAGGTACTTTGGTGTCTGGGAAAAAGTTTGCAATTCCAATGTAAACTCAATGGGAAATGATCAAATAGGCCAAAACTGACATTTTTGCAGGTACTTTGGTGTCTGGGAAAAAGTTTGCAATTCCAATGTAAACTCAATGGGAAATGATGAAATAGGCCAAAACTGACATTTTTGCAGGTACTTTACTCTCTGGGAAAAAGTTTGCAATTCCAATGTAAACTCAATGGGAAATGATCAAATACGCCAAAACTGACATTTTTGCAGGTACTTTGCTGTCTGGGAAAAAGTTTGCAATTCCAATGTAAACTCAATGGGAAATGATCAAATAGGCCAAAACTGACATTTTTGCAGGTACTTTACTCTCTGGGAAAAAGTTTGCAATTCCAATGTAAACTCAATGGGAAATGATCAAATAGGCAAAAACTGACATTTTTGCAGGTACTTTGGTGTCTGGGAAAAAGTTTGCAATTCCAATGTAAACTCAATGGGAAATGATCAAATAGGCAAAAACTGACATTTTTGCAGGTACTTTGGTGTCTGGGAAAAGGTTTGCAATTCCAATGTAAACTCAATGGGAAATGATCAAATAGGCCAAAACTGACATTTTTGCAGGTACTTTGTTGTCTGGGAAAAAGTTTGCAATTCAAATGTAAACTCAATGGGAAATGATCAAATAGGCAAAAACTGACATTTTTGCAGGTACTTTGGTGTCTGGGAAAAAATTTGCAATTCCAATGTAAACTCAATGGGAAATGATCAAATAGGCCAAAACTGACATTTTTGCAGGTACTTTGGTGTCTGGGAAAAAGTTTGCAATTCCAATGTAAACTCAATGGGAAATGATCAAATAGGCGAAAACTGACATTTTTGCAGGTACTTTGGTGTCTGGGAAAAAGTTTGCAATTCCAATGTAAACTCAATGGGAAATGATCAAATAGGCCAAAACTGACATTTTTGCAGGTACTTTGGTGTCTGGGAAAAAGTTTGCAATTCCAATGTAAACTCAATGGGAAATGATCAAATAGGCAAAAACTGACATTTTTGCAGGTACTTTGGTGTCTGGGAAAAAGTTTGCAATTCCAATGTAAACTCAATGGGAAATGATCAAATAGGCCAAAACTGACATTTTTGCAGGTACTTTGGTGTCTGGGAAAAAGTTTGCAATTCCAATGTAAACTCAATGGGAAATGATCAAATAAGCCAAAACTGACATTTTTGCAGGTACTTTGGTGTCTGGGAAAAAGTTTGCAATTCCAATGTAAACTCAATGGGAAATGATCAAATAGGCCAAAACTGACATTTTTGCAGGTACTTTGGTGTCTGGGAAAAAGTTTGCAATTCCAATGTAAACTCAATGGGAAATGATCAAATAGGCCAAAACTGACATTTTTGCAGGTACTTTGCTGTCTGGGGAAAAGTTTGCAATTCCAATGTAAACTCAATGGGAAATGATCAAATAGGCCAAAACTGACATTTTTGCAGGTACTTTGGTGTCTGGGAAAAAGTTTGCAATTCCAATGTAAACTCAATGGGAAATGATCAAATAGGCAAAAACTGACATTTTTGCAGGTACTTTGGTGTCTGGGAAAAAGTTTGGAATTCCAATGTAAACTCAAAGGGAAATGATCAAATAGGCGAAAACTGACATTTTTGCAGGTACTTTACTCTCTGGGAAAAAGTTTGCAATTCCAATGTAAACTCAATGGGAAATGATCAAATAGGCAAAAACTGACATTTTTGCAGGTACTTTGGTGTCTGGGAAAAAGTTTGCAATTCCAATGTAAACTCAATGGGAAATGATCAAATAGGCGAAAACTGACATTTTTGCAGGTACTTTGGTGTCTGGGAAAAAGTTTGCAATTCCAATGTAAACTCAATGGGAAATGATCAAATAGGCCAAAACTGACATTTTTGCAGGTACTTTGGTGTCTGGGAAAAAGTTTGCAATTCCAATGAAAACTCAATGGGAAATGATCAAATAGGCCAAAACTGACATTTTTGCAGGTACTTTGCTGTCTGGGAAAAAGTTTGCAATTCCAATGTAAACTCAATGGGAAATGATCAAATAGGCCAAAACTGAAATTTTTGCAGGTACTTTGGTGTCTGGGAAAAAGTTTGCAATTCCAATGTAAACTCAATGGGAAATGATCAAATAGGCCAAAACTGACATTTTTGCAGGTACTTTGGTGTCTGGGAAAAAGTTTGCAATTCCAATGTAAACTCAATGGGAAATGATCAAATAGGCAAAAACTGACATTTTTGCAGGTACTTTGGTGTCTGGGAAAAAGTTTGCAATTCCAATGTAAACTCAATGGGAAATGATCAAATAGGCCAAAACTGACATTTTTGCAGGTATTTTGGTGTCTGGGAAAAAGTTTGCAATTCCAATGTAAACTCAATGGGAAATGATCAAATAGGCCAAAACTGAAATTTTTGCAGGTACTTTGGTGTCTGGGAAAAAGTTTGCAATTCCAATGTAAACTCAATGGGAAATGATCAAATAGGCCAAAACTGACATTTTTGCAGGTACTTTGGTGTCTGGGAAAAAGTTTGCAATTCCAATGTAAACTCAATGGGAAATGATCAAATAGGCCAAAACTGACATTTTTGCAGGTACTTTGGTGTCTGGGAAAAAGTTTGCAATTCCAATGTAAACTCAATGGGAAATGATCAAATAGGCGAAAACTGACATTTTTGCAGGTACTTTACTCTCTGGGAAAAAGTTTGCAATTCCAATGTAAACTCAATGGGAAATGATCAGATAGGCCAAAACTGACATATTTGCAGGTACTTTGCTGTCTGGGAAAAAGTTTGCAATTCCAATGTAAACTCAATGGGAAATGATCAAATAGGCAAGAACTGACATTTTTGCAGGTACTTTGGTGTCTGGGAAAAAGTTTGCAATTCCAATGTAAACTCAATGGGAAATGATCAAATAGGCCAAAACTGACATTTTTGCAGGTACTTTGGTGTCTGGGAAAAAGTTTGCAATTCCAATGTAAACTCAATGGGAAATGATGAAATAGGCCAAAACTGACATTTTTGCAGGTACTTTGCTGTCTGGGAAAAAGTTTGCAATTCCAATGTAAACTCAATGGGAAATGATCAAATAGGCCAAAACTGACATTTTTGCAGGTACTTTGGTGTCTGGGAAAAAGTTTGCAATTCCAATGTAAACTCAATGGGAAATGATCAAATAGGCCAAAACTGAAATTTTTGCAGGTACTTTGGTGTCTGGGAAAAAGTTTGCAATTCCAATGTAAACTCAATGGGAAATGATCAAATAGGCCAAAACTGACATTTTTGCAGGTACTTTGGTGTCTGGGAAAAAGTTTGCAATTCCAATGTAAACTCAATGGGAAATGATCAAATAGGCCAAAACTGACATTTTTGCAGGTATTTTGGTGTCTGGGAAAAAGTTTGCAATTCCAATGTAAACTCAATGGGAAATGATCAAATAGGCAAAAACTGACATTTTTGCAGGTACTTTGGTGTCTGGGAAAAAGTTTGCAATTCCAATGTAAACTCAATGGGAAATGATGAAATAGGCCAAAACTGACATTTTTGCAGGTACTTTGCTGTCTGGGAAAAAGTTTGCAATTCCAATGTAAACTCAATGGGAAATGATCAAATAGGCCAAAACTGACATTTTTGCAGGTACTTTGGTGTCTGGGAAAAAGTTTGCAATTCCAATGTAAACTCAATGGGAAATGATCAAATAGGCCAAAACTGACATTTTTGCAGGTACTTTGCTGTCTGGGAAAAAGTTTGCAATTCCAATGTAAACTCAATGGGAAATGATCAAATAGGCCAAAACTGACATTTTTGCAGGTACTTTGGTGTCTGGGAAAAAGTTTGCAATTCCAATGTAAACTCAATGGGAAATGATCAAATAGGCCAAAACTGACATTTTTGCAGGTATTTTGGTGTCTGGGAAAAAGTTTGCAATTCCAATGTAAACTCAATGGGAAATGATCAAATAGGCAAAAACTGACATTTTTGCAGGTACTTTGGTGTCTGGGAAAAAGTTTGCAATTCCAATGTAAACTCAATGGGAAATGATCAAATAGGCCAAAATCGACATTTTTGCATTTACTTTGGTGTCTGGGAAAAAGTTTGCAATTCCAATGTAAACTCAATGGGAAATGATCAAATAGGCGAAAACTGACATTTTTGCAGGTACTTTGGTGTCTGGGAAAAAGTTTGCAATTCCAATGTAAACTCAATGGGAAATGATCAAATAGGCCAAAACTGACATTTTTGCAGGTACTTTGGTGTCTGGGAAAAAGTTTGCAATTCCAATGTAAACTCAATGGGAAATGATCAAATAGGCCAAAACTGACATTTTTGCAGGTATTTTGGTGTCTGGGAAAAAGTTTGCAATTCCAATGTAAACTCAATGGGAAATGATCAAATAGGCAAAAACTGACATTTTTGCAGGTACTTTGGTGTCTGGGAAAAAGTTTGCAATTCCAATGTAAACTCAATGGGAAATGATCAAATAGGCCAAAACTGACATTTTTGCATTTACTTTGGTGTCTGGGAAAAAGTTTGCAATTCCAATGTAAACTCAATGGGAAATGATCAAATAGGCAAAAACTGACATTTTTGCAGTTACTTTGGTGTCTGGGAAAAAGTTTGCAATTCCAATGTAAACTCAATGGGAAATGATCAAATAGGCGAAAACTGACATATTTGCAGGTACTTTGGTGTCTGGGAAAAAGTTTGCAATTCCAATGTAAACTCAATGGGAAATGATCAAATAGGCCAAAACTGACATTTTTGCAGGTACTTTGGTGTCTGGGAAAAAGTTTGCAATTCCAATGTAAACTCAATGGGAAATGATCAAATAGGCCAAAACTGACATTTTTGCAGGTACTTTGCTGTCTGGGAAAAAGTTTGCAATTCCAATGTAAACTCAATGGGAAATGATCAAATAGGCCAAAACTGACATTTTTGCAGGTACTTTGGTGTCTGGGAAAAAGTTTGCAATTCCAATGTAAACTCAATGGGAAATGATCAAATAGGCCAAAACTGACATTTTTGCAGGTACTTTGGTGTCTGGGAAAAAGTTTGCAATTCCAATGTAAACTCAATGGGAAATGATCAAATAGGCCAAAACTGACATTTTTGCAGGTATTTTGGTGTCTGGGAAAAAGTTTGCAATTCCAATGTAAACTCAATGGGAAATGATCAAATAGGCCAAAACTGAAATTTTTGCAGGTACTTTGGTGTCTGGGAAAAAGTTTGCAATTCCAATGTAAACTCAATGGGAAATGATCAAATAGGCCAAAACTGACATTTTTGCAGGTACTTTGGTGTCTGGGAAAAAGTTTGCAATTCCAATGTAAACTCAATGGGAAATGATCAAATAGGCGAAAACTGACATATTTGCAGGTACTTTGCTGTCTGGGAAAAAGTTTGCAATTCCAATGTAAACTCAATGGGAAATGATCAAATAGGCAAAAACTGACATTTTTGCAGGTACTTTGGTGTCTGGGAAAAAGTTTGCAATTCCAATGTAAACTCAATGGGAAATGATCAAATAGGCCAAAACTGACATTTTTGCAGGTACTTTGGTGTCTGGGAAAAAGTTTGCAATTCCAATGTAAACTCAATGGGAAATGATCAAATAGGCAAAAACTGACATTTTTGCAGTTACTTTGGTGTCTGGGAAAAAGTTTGCAATTCCAATGTAAACTCAATGGGAAATGATCAAATAGGCGAAAACTGACATATTTGCAGGTACTTTGGTGTCTGGGAAAAAGTTTGCAATTCCAATGTAAACTCAATGGGAAATGATCAAATAGGCCAAAACTGACATTTTTGCAGGTACTTTGGTGTCTGGGAAAAAGTTTGCAATTCCAATGTAAACTCAATGGGAAATGATCAAATAGGCCAAAACTGACATTTTTGCAGGTACTTTGCTGTCTGGGAAAAAGTTTGCAATTCCAATGTAAACTCAATGGGAAATGATCAAATAGGCCAAAACTGACATTTTTGCAGGTACTTTGGTGTCTGGGAAAAAGTTTGCAATTCCAATGTAAACTCAATGGGAAATGATCAAATAGGCCAAAACTGACATTTTTGCAGGTACTTTGGTGTCTGGGAAAAAGTTTGCAATTCCAATGTAAACTCAATGGGAAATGATCAAATAGGCCAAAACTGACATTTTTGCAGGTATTTTGGTGTCTGGGAAAAAGTTTGCAATTCCAATGTAAACTCAATGGGAAATGATCAAATAGGCCAAAACTGAAATTTTTGCAGGTACTTTGGTGTCTGGGAAAAAGTTTGCAATTCCAATGTAAACTCAATGGGAAATGATCAAATAGGCCAAAACTGACATTTTTGCAGGTACTTTGGTGTCTGGGAAAAAGTTTGCAATTCCAATGTAAACTCAATGGGAAATGATCAAATAGGCGAAAACTGACATATTTGCAGGTACTTTGGTGTCTGGGAAAAAGTTTGCAATTCCAATGTAAACTCAATGGGAAATGATCAAATAGGCCAAAACTGACATTTTTGCAGGTACTTTGGTGTCTGGGAAAAAGTTTGCAATTCCAATGTAAACTCAATGGGAAATGATCAAATAGGCCAAAACTGAAATTTTTGCAGGTACTTTGGTGTCTGGGAAAAAGTTTGCAATTCCAATGTAAACTCAATGGGAAATGATCAAATAGGCCAAAACTGACATTTTTGCAGGTACTTTGGTGTCTGGGAAAAAGTTTGCAATTCCAATGTAAACTCAATGGGAAATGATCAAATAGGCCAAAACTGACATTTTTGCAGGTACTTTGGTGTCTGGGAAAAAGTTTGCAATTCCAATGTAAACTCAATGGGAAATGATCAAATAGGCCAAAACTGACATTTTTGCAGGTACTTTGCTGTCTGGGAAAAAGTTTGCAATTCCAATGTAAACTCAATGGGAAATGATCAAATAGGCCAAAACTGAAATTTTTGCAGGTACTTTGGTGTCTGGGAAAAAGTTTGCAATTCCAATGTAAACTCAATGGGAAATGATCAAATAGGCCAAAACTGACATTTTTGCAGGTACTTTGGTGTCTGGGAAAAAGTTTGCAATTCCAATGTAAACTCAATGGGAAATGATCAAATAGGCCAAAACTGACATTTTTGCAGGTATTTTGGTGTCTGGGAAAAAGTTTGCAATTCCAATGTAAACTCAATGGGAAATGATCAAATAGGCCAAAACTGAAATTTTTGCAGGTACTTTGGTGTCTGGGAAAAAGTTTGCAATTCCAATGTAAACTCAATGGGAAATGATCAAATAGGCCAAAACTGAAATTTTTGCAGGTACTTTGGTGTCTGGGAAAAAGTTTGCAATTCCAATGTAAACTCAATGGGAAATGATCAAATAGGCCAAAACTGACATTTTTGCAGGTACTTTGGTGTCTGGGAAAAAGTTTGCAATTCCAATGTAAACTCAATGGGAAATGATCAAATAGGCGAAAACTGACATTTTTGCAGGTACTTTGGTGTCTGGGAAAAAGTTTGCAATTCCAATGTAAACTCAATGGGAAATGATCAGATAGGCCAAAACTGACATATTTGCAGGTACTTTGCTGTCTGGGAAAAAGTTTGCAATTCCAATGTAAACTCAATGGGAAATGATCAAATAGGCAAGAATTGACATTTTTGCAGGTACTTTGGTGTCTGGGAAAAAGTTTGCTATTCCAATGTAAACTCAATGGGAAATGATCAAATAGGCCAAAACTGACATTTTTGCAGGTACTTTGGTGTCTGGGAAAAAGTTTGCAATTCCAATGTAAACTCAATGGGAAATGATCAAATAGGCCAAAACTGACATTTTTGCAGGTACTTTGGTGTCTGGGAAAAAGTTTGCAATTCCAATGTAAACTCAATGGGAAATGATCAAATAGGCCAAAACTGACATTTTTGCAGGTATTTTGGTGTCTGGGAAAAAGTTTGCAATTCCAATGTAAACTCAATGGGAAATGATCAAATAGGCAGAAACTGACATTTTTGCAGGTACTTTGGTGTCTGGGAAAAAGTTTGCAATTCCAATGTAAACTCAATGGGAAATGATCAAATAGGCCAAAACTGACATTTTTGCAGGTACTTTGGTGTCTGGGAAAAAGTTTGCAATTCCAATGTAAACTCAATGGGAAATGATCAAATAGGCCAAAACTGACATTTTTGCAGGTACTTTGGTGTCTGGGAAAAAGTTTGCAATTCCAATGTAAACTCAATGGGAAATGATCAAATAGGCCAAAACTGACATTTTTGCAGGTACTTTGGTGTCTGGGAAAAAGTTTGCAATTCCAATGTAAACTCAATGGGAAATGATCAAATAGGCCAAAACTGACATTTTTGCAGGTATTTTGGTGTCTGGGAAAAAGTTTGCAATTCCAATGTAAACTCAATGGGAAATGATCAAATAGGCCAAAACTGAAATTTTTGCAGGTACTTTGGTGTCTGGGAAAAAGTTTGCAATTCCAATGTAAACTCAATGGGAAATGATCAAATAGGCCAAAACTGAAATTTTTGCAGGTACTTTGGTGTCTAGGAAAAAGTTTGCAATTCCAATGTAAACTCAATGGGAAATGATCAAATAGGCCAAAACTGACATTTTTGCAGGTACTTTACTCTCTGGGAAAAAGTTTGCAATTCCAATGTAAACTCAATGGGAAATGATCAAATAGGCCAAAACTGACATTTTTGCAGGTATTTTGGTGTCTGGGAAAAAGTTTGCAATTCCAATGTAAACTCAATGGGAAATGATCAAATAGGCCAAAACTGACATTTTTGCAGGTACTTTGGTGTCTGGGAAAAAGTTTGCAATTCCAATGTAAACTCAATGGGAAATGATCAAATAGGCCAAAACTGACATTTTTGCAGGTACTTTGGTGTCTGGGAAAAAGTTTGCAATTCCAATGTAAACTCAATGGGAAATGATCAAATAGGCCAAAACTGACATTTTTGCAGGTACTTTGGTGTCTGGGAAAAAGTTTGCAATTCCAATGTAAACTCAATGGGAAATGATCAAATAGGCCAAAACTGACATTTTTGCAGGTACTTTGGTGTCTCGGAAAAAGTTTGCAATTCCAATGTAAACTCAATGGGAAATGATCAAATAGGCCAAAACTGACATTTTTGCAGGTATTTTGGTGTCTGGGAAAAAGTTTGCAATTCCAATGTAAACTCAATGGGAAATGATCAAATAGGCCAAAACTGAAATTTTTGCAGGTACTTTGGTGTCTGGGAAAAAGTTTGCAATTCCAATGTAAACTCAATGGGAAATGATCAAATAGGCCAAAACTGACATTTTTGCAGGTACTTTGGTGTCTGGGAAAAAGTTTGCAATTCCAATGTAAACTCAATGGGAAATGATCAAATAGGCAAAAACTGACATTTTTGCAGGTACTTTACTCTCTGGGAAAAAGTTTGCAATTCCAATGTAAACTCAATGGGAAATGATTAGATAGGCCAAAACTGACATATTTGCAGGTACTTTGCTGTCTGGGAAAAAGTTTGCAATTCCAATGTAAACTCAATGGGAAATGATCAAATAGGCAAGAACTGACATTTTTGCAGGTACTTTGGTGTCTGGGAAAAAGTTTGCAATTCCAATGTAAACTCAATGGGAAATGATCAAATAGGCCAAAACTGACATTTTTGCAGGTACTTTGTTGTCTGGGAAAAAGTTTGCAATTCCAATGTAAACTCAATGGGAAATGATCAAATAGGCCAAAACTGACATTTTTGCAGGTACTTTGCTGTCTGGGAAAAAGTTTGCAATTCCAATGTAAACTCAATGGGAAATGATCAAATAGGCCAAAACTGACATTTTTGCAGGTACTTTGGTGTCTGGGAAAAAGTTTGCAATTCCAATGTAAACTCAATGGGAAATGATCAAATAGGCCAAAACTGACATTTTTGCAGGTACTTTGGTGTCTGGGAAAAAGTTTGCAATTCCAATGTAAACTCAATGGGAAATGATCAAATAGGCCAAAACTGACATTTTTGCAGGTATTTTGGTGTCTGGGAAAAAGTTTGCAATTCCAATGTAAACTCAATGGGAAATGATCAAATAGGCAAAAACTGACATTTTTGCAGGTACTTTGGTGTCTGGGAAAAAGTTTGCAATTCCAATGTAAACTCAATGGGAAATGATCAAATAGGCCAAAACTGACATTTTTGCAGGTACTTTGGTGTCTGGGAAAAAGTTTGCAATTCCAATGTAAACTCAATGGGAAATGATCAAATAGGCCAAAACTGACATTTTTGCAGGTACTTTGCTGTCTGGGAAAAAGTTTGCAATTCCAATGTAAACTCAATGGGAAATGATCAAATAGGCCAAAACTGACATTTTTGCAGGTACTTTGGTGTCTGGGAAAAAGTTTGCAATTCCAATGTAAACTCAATGGGAAATGATCAAATAGGCCAAAACTGACATTTTTGCAGGTACTTTGGTGTCTGGGAAAAAGTTTGCAATTCCAATGTAAACTCAATGGGAAATGATCAAATAGGCCAAAACTGACATTTTTGCAGGTATTTTGGTGTCTGGGAAAAAGTTTGCAATTCCAATGTAAACTCAATGGGAAATGATCAAATAGGCCAAAACTGAAATTTTTGCAGGTACTTTGGTGTCTGGGAAAAAGTTTGCAATTCCAATGTAAACTCAATGGGAAATGATCAAATAGGCCAAAACTGACATTTTTGCAGGTACTTTGGTGTCTGGGAAAAAGTTTGCAATTCCAATGTAAACTCAATGGGAAATGATCAAATAGGCCAAAACTGACATTTTTGCAGGTACTTTGGTGTCTGGGAAAAAGTTTGCAATTCCAATGTAAACTCAATGGGAAATGATCAAATAGGCGAAAACTGACATTTTTGCAGGTACTTTGGTGTCTGGGAAAAAGTTTGCAATTCCAATGTAAACTCAATGGGAAATGATCAGATAGGCCAAAACTGACATATTTGCAGGTACTTTGCTGTCTGGGAAAAAGTTTGCAATTCCAATGTAAACTCAATGGGAAATGATCAAATAGGCAAGAATTGACATTTTTGCAGGTACTTTGGTGTCTGGGAAAAAGTTTGCTATTCCAATGTAAACTCAATGGGAAATGATCAAATAGGCCAAAACTGACATTTTTGCAGGTACTTTGGTGTCTGGGAAAAAGTTTGCAATTCCAATGTAAACTCAATGGGAAATGATCAAATAGGCCAAAACTGACATTTTTGCAGGTACTTTGGTGTCTGGGAAAAAGTTTGCAATTCCAATGTAAACTCAATGGGAAATGATCAAATAGGCCAAAACTGACATTTTTGCAGGTATTTTGGTGTCTGGGAAAAAGTTTGCAATTCCAATGTAAACTCAATGGGAAATGATCAAATAGGCAAAAACTGACATTTTTGCAGGTACTTTGGTGTCTGGGAAAAAGTTTGCAATTCCAATGTAAACTCAATGGGAAATGATCAAATAGGCCAAAACTGACATTTTTGCAGGTACTTTGGTGTCTGGGAAAAAGTTTGCAATTCCAATGTAAACTCAATGGGAAATGATCAAATAGGCCAAAACTGACATTTTTGCAGGTACTTTGGTGTCTGGGAAAAAGTTTGCAATTCCAATGTAAACTCAATGGGAAATGATCAAATAGGCCAAAACTGACATTTTTGCAGGTACTTTGGTGTCTGGGAAAAAGTTTGCAATTCCAATGTAAACTCAATGGGAAATGATCAAATAGGCCAAAACTGACATTTTTGCAGGTATTTTGGTGTCTGGGAAAAAGTTTGCAATTCCAATGTAAACTCAATGGGAAATGATCAAATAGGCCAAAACTGAAATTTTTGCAGGTACTTTGGTGTCTGGGAAAAAGTTTGCAATTCCAATGTAAACTCAATGGGAAATGATCAAATAGGCCAAAACTGACATTTTTGCAGGTACTTTGGTGTCTGGGAAAAAGTTTGCAATTCCAATGTAAACTCAATGGGAAATGATCAAATAGGCCAAAACTGACATTTTTGCAGGTACTTTACTCTCTGGGAAAAAGTTTGCAATTCCAATGTAAACTCAATGGGAAATGATCAAATAGGCCAAAACTGACATTTTTGCAGGTATTTTGGTGTCTGGGAAAAAGTTTGCAATTCCAATGTAAACTCAATGGGAAATGATCAAATAGGCAAAAACTGACATTTTTGCAGGTACTTTGGTGTCTGGGAAAAAGTTTGCAATTCCAATGTAAACTCAATGGGAAATGATCAAATAGGCCAAAACTGACATTTTTGCAGGTACTTTGGTGTCTGGGAAAAAGTTTGCAATTCCAATGTAAACTCAATGGGAAATGATCAAATAGGCCAAAACTGACATTTTTGCAGGTACTTTGGTGTCTGGGAAAAAGTTTGCAATTCCAATGTAAACTCAATGGGAAATGATCAAATAGGCCAAAACTGACATTTTTGCAGGTACTTTGGTGTCTCGGAAAAAGTTTGCAATTCCAATGTAAACTCAATGGGAAATGATCAAATAGGCCAAAACTGACATTTTTGCAGGTATTTTGGTGTCTGGGAAAAAGTTTGCAATTCCAATGTAAACTCAATGGGAAATGATCAAATAGGCCAAAACTGAAATTTTTGCAGGTACTTTGGTGTCTGGGAAAAAGTTTGCAATTCCAATGTAAACTCAATGGGAAATGATCAAATAGGCCAAAACTGACATTTTTGCAGGTACTTTGGTGTCTGGGAAAAAGTTTGCAATTCCAATGTAAACTCAATGGGAAATGATCAAATAGGCAAAAACTGACATTTTTGCAGGTACTTTACTCTCTGGGAAAAAGTTTGCAATTCCAATGTAAACTCAATGGGAAATGATTAGATAGGCCAAAACTGACATATTTGCAGGTACTTTGCTGTCTGGGAAAAAGTTTGCAATTCCAATGTAAACTCAATGGGAAATGATCAAATAGGCAAGAACTGACATTTTTGCAGGTACTTTGGTGTCTGGGAAAAAGTTTGCAATTCCAATGTAAACTCAATGGGAAATGATCAAATAGGCCAAAACTGACATTTTTGCAGGTACTTTGTTGTCTGGGAAAAAGTTTGCAATTCCAATGTAAACTCAATGGGAAATGATCAAATAGGCCAAAACTGACATTTTTGCAGGTACTTTGCTGTCTGGGAAAAAGTTTGCAATTCCAATGTAAACTCAATGGGAAATGATCAAATAGGCGAAAACTGACATTTTTGCAGGTACTTTGGTGTCTGGGA
Source organism: Anolis sagrei (assembly GCF_037176765.1). NCBI lineage: Eukaryota > Metazoa > Chordata > Lepidosauria > Squamata > Anolidae > Anolis > Anolis sagrei. The sequence goes on from NC_090032.1 coordinate 12,721,539, forward strand.
AAAAGTTTGCAATTCCAATGTAAACTCAATGGGAAATGATCAAATAGGCCAAAACTGACATTTTTGCAGGTACTTTGGTGTCTGGGAAAAAGTTTGCAATTCCAATGTAAACTCAATGGGAAATGATCAAATAGGCAAGAATTGACATTTTTGCAGGTACTTTGGTGTCTGGGAAAAAGTTTGCTATTCCAATGTAAACTCAATGGGAAATGATCAAATAGGCCAAAACTGACATTTTTGCAGGTACTTTGGTGTCTGGGAAAAAGTTTGCAATTCCAATGTAAACTCAATGGGAAATGATCAAATAGGCCAAAACTGACATTTTTGCAGGTACTTTGCTGTCTGGGAAAAAGTTTGCAATTCCAATGTAAACTCAATGGGAAATGATCAAATAGGCCAAAACTGACATTTTTGCAGGTACTTTGGTGTCTGGGAAAAAGTTTGCAATTCCAATGTAAACTCAATGGGAAATGATCAAATAGGCCAAAACTGACATTTTTGCAGGTACTTTGGTGTCTGGGAAAAAGTTTGCAATTCCAATGTAAACTCAATGGGAAATGATCAAATAGGCCAAAACTGACATTTTTGCAGGTACTTTGGTGTCTGGGAAAAAGTTTGCAATTCCAATGTAAACTCAATGGGAAATGATCAAATAGGCCAAAACTGACATTTTTGCAGGTATTTTGGTGTCTGGGAAAAAGTTTGCAATTCCAATGTAAACTCAATGGGAAATGATCAAATAGGCAAAAACTGACATTTTTGCAGGTACTTTGGTGTCTGGGAAAAAGTTTGCAATTCCAATGTAAACTCAATGGGAAATGATCAAATAGGCCAAAACTGACATTTTTGCAGGTACTTTGGCGTCTGGGAAAAAGTTTGCAATTCCAATGTAAACTCAATGGGAAATGATCAAATAGGCCAAAACTGACATTTTTGCAGGTACTTTGGTGTCTGGGAAAAAGTTTGCAATTCCAATGTAAACTCAATGGGAAATGATCAAATAGGCCAAAACTGACATTTTTGCAGGTACTTTGGTGTCTCGGAAAAAGTTTGCAATTCCAATGTAAACTCAATGGGAAATGATCAAATAGGCCAAAACTGACATTTTTGCAGGTACTTTGGTGTCTGGGAAAAAGTTTGCAATTCCAATGTAAACTCAATGGGAAATGATCAAATAGGCAAAAACTGACATTTTTGCAGGTACTTTACTCTCTGGGAAAAAGTTTGCAATTCCAATGTAAACTCAATGGGAAATGATCAGATAGGCCAAAACTGACATATTTGCAGGTACTTTGCTGTCTGGGAAAAAGTTTGCAATTCCAATGTAAACTCAATGGGAAATGATCAAATAGGCCAAAACTGACATTTTTGCAGGTACTTTGGTGTCTGGGAAAAAGTTTGCAATTCCAATGTAAACTCAATGGGAAATGATCAAATAGGCCAAAACTGACATTTTTGCAGGTACTTTGGTGTCTGGGAAAAAGTTTGCAATTCCAATGTAAACTCAATGGGAAATGATCAAATAGGCGAAAACTGACATTTTTGCAGGTACTTTACTCTCTGGGAAAAAGTTTGCAATTCCAATGTAAACTCAATGGGAAATGATCAGATAGGCCAAAACTGACATATTTGCAGGTACTTTGCTGTCTGGGAAAAAGTTTGCAATTCCAATGTAAACTCAATGGGAAATGATCAAATAGGCAAGAACTGACATTTTTGCAGCTACTTTGGTGTCTGGGAAAAAGTTTGCAATTCCAATGTAAACTCAATGGGAAATGATCAAATAGGCCAAAACTGACATTTTTGCAGGTACTTTGGTGTCTGGGAAAAAGTTTGCAATTCCAATGTAAACTCAATGGGAAATGATCAAATAGGCCAAAAACTGACATTTTTTGCAGGTACTTTGGTGTCTGGGAAAAAGTTTGCAATTCCAATGTAAACTCAATGGGAAATGATCAAATAGGCCAAAACTGACATTTTTGCAGGTATTTTGGTGTCTGGGAAAAAGTTTTGCAATTCCAATGTAAACTCAATGGGAAATGATCAAATAGGCAAAAACTGACATTTTTGCAGGTACTTTGGTGTCTGGGAAAAAAGTTTGCAATTCCAATGTAAACTCAATGGGAAATGATCAAATAGGCCAAAACTGACATTTTTGCAGGTACTTTGGTGTCTGGGAAAAAGTTTGCAATTCCAATGTAAAACTCAATGGGAAATGATCAAATAGGCCAAAACTGACATTTTTTGCAGGTACTTTGGTGTCTGGGAAAAAGTTTGCAATTCCAATGTAAACTCAATGGGAAATGATCAAATAGGCCAAGAACTGACATTTTTTGCAGGTACTTTGGGTGTCTGGGAAAAAAGTTTTGCAATTCCAATGTAAACTCAATGGGAAATGATCAAATAGGCCAAAACTGACATTTTTTGCAGGTACTTTTGGGTGTCTGGGAAAAAAGTTTTGCAATTCCAATGTTAAAACTCAATGGGAAAATGATGAAATAGGCCAAAACTGACATTTTTTGCAGGTACTTTGCTA